>NW_028324147.1:9020000-9350817 GCF_054372755.1 Phalangium opilio | reverse complement strand
ACCACGTGACGCCAAGATACAAATACACCACATGGAGTGGGACTGGAAACTAGTCCTAGTTTCTAGCGAGCTTGCAGCACCAATTCCTCAAAGTGGTAGTTTTCGAAATAAAAAGAAACTAAGCTTCTTTGAACCACGCCTTTCCTTGGCTTGTGCTATGACGTATTTCAAATAATATTAACCCACCCGCCGATGCCTCCTTAACAGACCCTGTAAAGGTTGCTGCAACAGGAGGCTTGTTAGCGCGGTAGCTTTTCAAGAAGTCCACCGTTTGTGTGTAGACACAGTTGCACTCCATAATATACTTATAATGTTATGTATTTTCAATTATATTGTGTTTGGCGCGAATTTAATCTCTGCGAATATTAACTCTGTTTCATACCTTACCCTTCATTTACTTTGACATTATAATTAGGGGTGTGCGAATATTCAAGATATCTAATTTTATTCGTTCTTTAGAAAACTTAACGATTAATCGAATTTTGTTTCGACTAACAGAGGACAGTTCGAAAATGTTAGACTTTCATAATTAGTGTATCGGGTATGAAATAGGTATTTACAATAAGTGCAGTGGTGTAACTACCTCCCTCACAGACCGGCGACACGACGCGGGGGGCAAAAGCCTCCAAGAGCTCATTTCACGTAGTTACACCACTAAATGAATGAACGAATCGTTTTTGAAATAGGTACCCCTATTCACACATCCCTTAGTCTTTATTAGCAAGAATTGATTACTTCTTGAAATAGAATTTGAAGAATAGATTGAACTTTAACTACGATCGAATTTTTGCCATACAAAATAAGTCTGGTGGCTTGATCTTCTTGATCGAGGCCTTTCTGTCTTTGGAAGTAAGAAAAAGGGACGCGCCGATCCAGGCCTCGCAATTTACTAAAGCCTTTGGTTTCCGAGTCCCACAGATAACGCATCTTTTTATTCTCAAAGAAAATAAGGCATTTCGTGGCAAGAAACTCTCCCTACAACAAATGAAGCGTTAAGTAATTCGTCACAACTGTACCATAAGCCCCTCATAAATGATGGTCTTTCAAAGGGTTTGTTCGCGCCATATCATCGCGGTCTTCGAATAAACGTGGTAAGGACGTTGAAAGATAGTACCGGGTGCTACTAAAAGGGTTTTACAAAGGCCGGGTTTTATGGGACATCTTCAGTCAATAATGTTCTAGGACCTTTCGCACTCCGGGTCACCATTCACTAGTTATGATTGCAGTATTTTACAGATGACCCCTTAAATTTTAATAAGCAATTGATAGACAATACTAATTTAATAAGTTGGTACCAGGGCTAGATGTAATTTTTAGAAGCAGGAATGGAGAACAGAGTAATCTGGGCATGCGTCAAAGTCCCCTTCCACGGGACGGAGGGGTATGAAAAAAGAGGCGGGTCATAGCGACAGAGGTAAAAAGGAATTACGTATTTTTCGCCGTCCCCGTCAGCAACGTCATCAAAACGTAGTTAATTACGTGAGCCAATAAGATAATTTAAAATTTTCGTTACGTGTTGGAAGGAGGGTCTCTATCCTGAAGTAAATACTAACCGTTCTCCATTCATGCTCTAAAAATTACATCTATTCTTGGGGGTACTCTGTAAAACACTCTAATTATAACTTGGCCTTTTGGGGAGAAATGTCATTGAACATTTTCGAATCAAAATAGCTCATAGAACCCAATGTACTAGGTCCTGCCACCCTTTTTTGGAACAACATTTACATGCCCTAGACCGTCATCTACCTGGACTTACACCATGGTACAGTATTATTAATAATTAAATTTTACCTGTGGTCCCGGCCTGACGAGAGGCGAATGAGAGGGGGTTTGTTCTTTGCGCGAATGACCATTGCTAACTAAATGATTATATTTACTATCTCCGATTATCACAGGTTTTACGTTTGAGTCGTCACTGAAAAATATTAAACGTCAATATCAATTTAAAATCAAAATTGTCCCACGATTTATCTTAACATTTATCACAGAACACATTTTGCAAACAATGGTATGGTTTTATCTCCGATAATCAATGGTAAGAAACTAAGAACGCGAAAATGTTTATCTTTTCAAATACAAAATTCTAGAAAAAACAATGGCAAGAATCATTTTGCATTACTCCGTGTGGTTTCCAATGCGCTAAGGTACACTGGCTCACATATACTATCGCCATCACACTAACTTAATAACTGGTTATCAGCCTATAACTCCGTTGGTTATTACATAACCACACGGAGTAAAAAATTGTTACGCTCCTATAGAACCTTATAAGAGAAGAATAAATTACGTATTCTAAACAACAAATCCCAATAGTTAGAACATTCTACACCTGCCAAGAATGTAGCGGTTCAACCGAAACACCCTAGAGAGAATAATGATAAGTGAAATGTTTTATTACGTAAAGCTATTGTAGAATATTGAGAAGAGTTTTCATTAGCAATATATTTTGTAATAAAGAATATCCTTTTCGTTTATGAAGTTTTAAAGTGAGAATGAAATGGTCAGACAACTTTTTTAATCTATTTATATTGAAAAAATAATATCGAAATCACTGATAAAACTTGCTAAAACCAAGTGAATAAGTTGATTAGCTACTAGTTTTTACCAAGATTTTTATAAGGGAAGTCTTCGTTTTTCAAAAATTACAGTTAGGCTAACCGTGTAAAATCAACGGAACGGATTTGGTAAATATTATCCCAAGTTTCAAGATGTTCCATAAGTATGACCATAAGTTATGGTATGACACTATCTATACTTCGTAATGCTAGAGACTAACTGAGAGCTAGTTCAAGAACGACGCCACAATTAACTACAATCGGTTTTGCAGTCCATCTTCCTATTTAGTCCGTACTAAGCCTTTGACAGCGGTTCACCAGGCGTCGCTTTACGCCAATATATGGCTTTTCACCTACTTCACTTCATGATAAGCTATCAGTAACAAGTGACAAACTTATGGAATGTATCTTATCAATATATGGTTTTATTAATGATTTCGATCAGAAGGGGATAATAGAAGAAGGATGACACTCTGTCTCCTCTTAATGCTTTAGATATGTAACGTCATGCTTCCCAGGCTCACCCTTTTAGTTTGCTTTCCCGCTCATCAAACTACAAATGGGCATTGCACCGTGCTAGGGTGAATTCTATAATTGTTTGGCACTAAATCCCCAGCAATCATCCCACAAACCTCGTCTTGACGAGGGACAAAAATGCGCAAGCGCGTCTTGCCAAATATTTAAACGCTAATAGAGTAATGATGAGGGAACTATTTATCGCGTATGTGATTCGTTTTAGTAACCTTGCTCTAAATGTTCCGATGTTGGGAAGAGTGACGTTACACTTACCCCGCTTTGTGGTACACTTCTCTCGAAGAGAAGTATTATTTCGAATTTTATTTTTTGTAATAATGCAAAAATATATCTAAGGGACGATAAGACCCTATAACGCTTTATTTTAAGTATGATTTAACCCTAGTCATTTGAAACTAATATAGTAAAATCTTTTGATCCAACAGTATTGATTAGGGATTACAGTATAACTCGTCTATGGAGTTTAAATCGAAAAACGAGATTATGACCTCGATGTTCAATTAAATTTCTTTAAGGTACAGGACCTTCAAAAGTCGGTCTGTTGGACTTGAACTTTGGACCATTGAAATTTTGCATGATTTGACCATTTAAAGGCCGACTTCCATCGGAAAGGGTTCTAGCGAACTGAAAACCGAGCATTGAGACTAACAATGAAGCGACCGTGCCGATTTTCGAAGCCCCGCTGGGTCAAAAGTTGGAAGGGTTCTCCCTAACTGAAAGCCGTGCAATGTGGTTCTAGCGGACTGAATATGAACAATAGAAATCCTTTTAAATTTATTTACTCTCGAATTTTTGCTTTCCCCTGAAGGAAATTCTCTATTGTGTATCTTCAGTTCGCTAGATCCACATTGCACGGCTTTCAGTTAGCTAGAACCCTTCCATCTTTTATCCCAGCGGGGATTCGAAAATCGGCACGGTCGCTTCATTGTTAGTCTCAATGCTCGGTTTTCAGTTCGCTAGAACCCTTTTCGCTGGAAGTCGGCCTTTAAGTGTACTTAAAAAAAATACCACCACACTCAAAACAAGCTTTTTGGGATAAATTATGTACGACTGACTCTTTTATCACGGGGGACCATAAAGTAGCGTTAATTACCCCTTTATAAAAGAAAGTAATAATAATTAACATTTACGCACGTTTCAAGCTCTCTTGACGGATAAATTTTCTTAACAGTTTCTACGAATAATTGTCCGTATTGATCCTAGAAACCAAAATGACACGGTTCTTATAAAAATCTGCGTTTCGAAATTCGAAATTGGTAATGTTAAAAGAATATACCTACCACTAACAGAATCTTGACAGCTTTATCCAGGGGGCAGGAACTGTGTGTGCAATACAGCATCCAAGCTGGACGCCAGTGAAACACCAATCTCAATAGACCACCCGTACAAATAATGACAAACCACGTTAAAATAGTATAGCCAGGATTTGCCCGATATCCAGTGATTTCCTACAATTATAAAATAAAAATAATATATATATAAATTTGTGTTTAATTATCCCTGCAAATTGCTTTTTATATTTTGATAAATATAATAAATAAAGTATTTATTTGACGGTTTCGCTATCAGAGATAAAGTAATACAGTTATTAACTAACAACTACGTCTTTTACAACTTAATAAGGGGTTATTATCTTTTAAAAAAAATACCATTCAAAAACAAAAAATAAGGAAATTGACGCTTAAGCTACAAGTTTACAGCGAAAACGTGGCATATGGTTCAATAAAAATAAATTTCAATTTGAGATAAGAAAATTTTCTGTAAATAGATTTAATATGACAAAATTTAAGCTAAATTCTAAAATTATCATATACTGTATATTCCAAATGAGATGAGAAATTGTACAAAAATTGGTTAAATACGCTTATTTATGATATTTTCTTTAGACCGATCTCATGATTGGATAACTGGGAAAACAATCAAGACTTGAAATAAATAAAAGTCCCTGTAAAACGTTCACTTCATTTTGCCTATTTTTGGATCCATTTAAAGACGAACGAAAAATTTTATACTGCCAAAGGCGGTACTCTGGCACGCCGACAACGCCGCCTAGAATGCCACCGACAACAGGGCAGGTCAATGTAATGCACTCATTGTAGATGTTCATCATACGATGTGGCTAAATAAAACGAACGGTCCGCCGTTGTCAAATTATCCATGTGTGAAAATGAAAAAACTTCACTGATGTATTCAGTAAAACCAAAAATTATCGAAATTTTTCGCCGTTCAATGTTGTAATATGGTTATTGAAAATACGGTATTTCAAAATCTGTATTTTACCGTGGTATTCGGTTACCGACTCACATGCCAAATTTTGTTCTTTTTTCCAGCTTAAGTTAGCTATTTTTGTCCATTTTAATTTCACAGTTCTCATACTCTCTTCCAATTCTATTTAGAATTTTACAGTTTAAAATTTTCGCAATTGCTTCGGTAAGAGAATTAAACAATATCTCTGGACAAGACTGAAGAAATCCCTCGATTTTTTTAAAGGCAAAACTTGACTTTTTCTCAGAGTGGCAACAGAATCCAATAAACAGAAAGATTACAAATTTACGATATTGACGTAGTGACGCGATAGAGCATTTTAAACCTTAACCGTCACCTTTATTAATAATATTTTTTACAGCACTGGCACGTACCAGTGAACTGTAGAAGCCTTGACTGTTATAAAAGATTTACGTGATTCGAGCGTGATATGTTAATTAATTTGTTTCGATGTTTACTCTTTCCAACGTTTAAAGAAAGATAAAGAACCATAAATCTCTAAGATAAGAGATGAGATAAAATCATTGTTATTTAAGAACTGGTTGAATAAAATATTTATGACAAAATGAGCTAAATGGGTAAATAAAGTGCGGATTAATTACGCTAGTCATTTACATGGTTATCTATCTCAGTCTCTTAAACAATTAGGGAAAAAAACCACAGTTTTATTGCGCCTTTACTTTAAAGAACCAAACAAAACTTCCATAAAACGAGTAATTAAATCCATGTATTTTATTCAATATTTCTGTTTGTTAAATGATACGGGGTTATTGTTCTTTTAATAGATATTACAATTTATAGATGAAACACGGATGAAAGAAGGAATACATATAGCTAATAGGAATCATTGTGCAGCCATTTTCTAAACCCATATAAGGGAACGACGTTAGAATTATGAGACCACAGATTTTCCATTTCAAAATTCATTCCCTGACTTTTCCAGGTTTTCCCTGACCATCTAAAGCCAATTTCCCTGACCATCTATAGCCAATTTCCCTGACCAATTTTCAAACTTACACTAACAGAAAGGTGAGAATGCGGCCTTTAAAAATAACATATTTATCATCAGCTTTGTACTTACAAGTATGCTAATTTTATCACGGTTTAATTGAAACTACTATTTAGTAATATCAAGTCTAGTAGACTACATGGCCAACTTATAACTGGCCGCCAGCTTTAGAATCAGGGATTATGTTAATGTATGCCTATAGGACATTATCATTCTCATTATCCCTTGAGCTGGTGCACTTAGTTGGCCGTGACTACACATTTTTCCTAGTCAGTATGCAACGGAAATTCCCTGACTTTTGACACCTGTTTCAAATTCCCTGAATTTTCTAGGTTTTCCAGGTACCGTGGTAACCCTGGTCGGAGTATACAAACCCGGCCTACAAAACTAGCGTAGAAATTAACACGCGATACATGGGGGCACAATGATTCCAATTAGCTATCTGTATTCCCGGCCAATATCATTTATAAAGAAAAAAAAAGTTTGACTGATGGTTAATTGAAAGTGAAAATAATATCCTAAAACCTATAGCAATTATTTATGAATCACGCACGAATGACAATACTATAAATAATCGTATATACATTTCTCACTTTTCAAAATCTAAGAGAAATTACTAAAGGGAGGTACAGTTTTTAACTGGAATGACGTGTGAATGAAATAATAATTTCGTTGCTTTAAACTTGAAAGTGCTCTGTTTTTATTATAACAAACTAACAAAGAGGGGAGGCAATTCTCTAACTTTTTAAGCGAGTTATCGCAAGTGATAACTATCGTCTAAAGGGTTGGTGTCAGCCTCGTGCATTCTATGAGTGCGCTAAATCTAAAGAGGTGATTATTGATAGGTGTCATCAAACCTTGAACGAAAAGCGGCGGATGTCTCGCGAATTCCCCTCGTGACTAAAGACGGTAAAATTTAACTTAACCACCTTGTTTTTTATTAGCACGACGGGAATTCGCGAGACATCAGCCGTTTTTCGTTCAAGGGTTGATGAAACGCATAAATAATCTATATCTATATAAATCTGACTGACTGATTGACTGACTGATAATCAACGCCCAGCCCAAACCGCTTGCCCTAGAAGGCTGAAAATTTGCAGGAACATTACTCATAACAAGTAGTAGGGGCGTACTAAGAAAGATTTTTCCAGTACGCTGTCATCTTAATAAATGGCGCCCAGAAATGTCAAAAATCTTCTCTATGCAACAAAGTATGCGCGTTTCAACCGATTTCACAAATATTTAGTACACTGGTTTCCTTTAACCTATAGACGGGCTGAATGGTCTTTTGGGTTCGATTTGTTGACATCTTTTTAAATGGCGGCCAGAAATTTAAAAACCCTTCTTTATGGAATAATGTCCGCGTAGAGAGTAATAAAAAATGTCCCGACGGGCTGACGGGCAACGCCGAGTGCCTTCGCTCCTAGGGTGCTACAAAAATATTAGTCATAAGTAAAATCAACCCATTCTTTATATCATTTTGATGGAAGTTCTTATTACACGCGAGCGACGCCGCGGGTAACAGCTAGTGGTCTATACAGACCTCGCGCACTCATAGCACGCGCGCGAGGGGGACACAACCCTTTAGCTGATAGTCATCACTTGCTTAAAAAGATGGAGAATTTCCCCCAACATAACATAAAATATAATATACCCGCGTGATAACTGCTGCGGGTGGTTTTATTCTGCTCGATCCGCTACTCCCGGTATAATTCCTTTAAGTCAAAATGAGAATAATCTCCCGATATTCTTTCAAAGTTATTTTAGCTTTTTTAGTCAATCTCGCGAGAATTAATTCCGGCATAAATAAACTAATGGATGTTTAGCGGATTTTTAATAAGAAAAGGTAAGCCTGTGACCCTCGGGCCATCCAGAGTTAACCGAGCGTAGAAAGAAAACCAACGCGATTTGAAGATTTAGCCTCAAAGCCGACTAGCCAAGAGGAATACTTCCTATTCAAAAACCTCTTCCCTGAGAGAAAAACCTTTGGTAATACAGGATGAAATTAGGACAACATCTTCTAGCCAGATAGCAGCTACAACAATCTACTTTGCCTAGCTCGGGGTTAATGATTCGAAAGAAAAGAATCCTTAGAAAGGAACATATAGCTTCTTAATAGAAAGAAACGTTCATCAGCTATATATAAAATTAATTCTATGGAAAGGTACATACGCTTGCTAATCCATAAATATCTTAGCGTTAAATCGTTATAAATGATGCACGATTTCACGCGATGGCACTGGTGTACAAATGACGGCAATCTTTAAGGCTTTCCATCTTAATTGTAGCATAAGTTCATACGATATGTTCTATAAGTTTATTACTGGTTACTGAGAGCTTGTCATGAGGTGACGTAGGTCACAGATAGTGAGGCGCTGTCAAAGGCTTAGCACTGACAAAATGGGAAGATGGACTGCCAAACCGAGTGTAGTCAAGTTCCCGAACTAGCTCTCAGTAAGTCTCTAGCATTATGAAGTGTAGGTAGTGACATACTTATGGAACATATCTTATAAACTTATGATTATAGTAATGGTTAGATAAATTGATATTCGATTATTAGAGCCATGAAGTTATCATTAAATAGGGATACAATCATGAAGGCCATCATCAATAAATCAATTGGAATGAGATTCACTCGGGGCATAAGGCGATCAACTGGGGTTAAAAATACGACTACGATGAAATGGTTTGAGATTCCTAACTGACCTTGAAAACCTATTGAGCACCCTGATGTAACCATTTAATATTCAATCAAGTTAAATTAAACTTTTAGGGTTTCTTTCGTTACTCACCATTTGGTCCTCTTCGTTAACGTTAACGTAGTTTGATCCCGGTTTGGTGGGCGGAGGCCCCAACTTGCGAGTTTTCGATACATCTACAAAAAGACAAATTTTTACGTTAGAACGATTCTGGAACTAGGACTTATTGAGGCAAGTATTTTTAGAGATGACTTATGGTAACTTATGCTAAAATCGCTAATCTTATAATTTATATTCCACGAGACACTTTGCGAAAAACAAATTGAAGTGGAAAAGCCCTTTGACAGAAGGCTTACTGATTCCAAGGATGTCTTATGAACCCTCAATAATAAATCAAACGACCTCATGGCAAGATCGTGCTGTTTAAAAGTCGTAAACGGGATAATTTATCAAATACTTTCATGTTTCAGCAAAGAAACAAAAATAATAACAACAGCTCAAGAAAGGAGACATTAAAGGGAGGGTGAAGTGGAAAATGAAGTGATTTTTTATCGATTCTTCCACTAATTATAAGACCAGTCTGCATAGTGAAACATTCAGAAAATAAAGTCTCCGAATGATTTTAAAATTAAAATTAGGTTCAGATTTTAAGGATAATTTTAAATAAGGACCTCTGACCAATCGCGTAACGTCCTGCCTTCCTGTTAACAAAATCTCGCGCGCAAATTCAAATCTCGCTGTAAATTTCATTTGGCATGGAGCGTGCCACGAGAATTTTGTTAACAAGAAGGCAGGGCGTTACGCGATTGGTCAGAGGTCCTTATTTCAAATTATCCATAAAATCTCAACCTAATTTTAATTTTAAAATCGTTCGGAGATATTTCCTGGATGCAGACTGGTCTTAAAATATGTGGAAGAATCGAGCTATACAGGGTGGTTCAAAAAGAATGGTAGGACCAAAGTACAGTGGATTATATCTGCGATTTTGAGTCAAAAATGCTCTATGGCATTTACCCTAGGAGCCACCCTAAGCAAGTTACGATGGTTTTAATTAAGTTAAAATTATCTTTCAGTTTTTGTCTTAATTTTAAGGGGTTGTCCGTAAAAAACTCAAATCACAATTTGTAAAATATCAAAGAAAATTTTCCACTCAAAATCGCCATTGTACAGCGACCCTTACACATTTTTCAAAACACCCTGTTTATCCAGCGGGAGAGGAAATATTTATAGTTGAAAATTGACCAATGAACTGGAGGAGTCATATCCCACTCGATCAAGCTTTCGAAAATGCACGCCGCGAGCAGTTAGCGTCGTGTTGCGCGTGATCGAGTGGGCTATGGAAGAGTTTAACTCTATTTCAGGCGTGAGCCAAGAATTTTAAAAAGTGGCTATTTCTGGTTTAAATTTTTAGCCAAGCGCCTGAAATCACGCTGCATATCGGTCAAGTTTCACAATAAAAATTTATGGTTTTCCTCTCCTCATCTAGATCCTCCTTGTTATTTCTAATATTGATGCAAATTAATATAACAACCAGAATTTCCCTGTTCATCCATGATTCGTTGATATTTCAGCCTTTACGGCTTCGCGTCAAGAACGCATTTATATTAATTATAACGAATATCCTACAAAAATTATTATTTCACCTTTCTATTCTATATTTATAATACAGTTACTTGAAACGCGATATTGCAATGCTATACGGTAACAAACACCTGTATAAAGAATTTTGCTTGTAAAACCTCTGTATGAAAAGTTCCGAAGGTTTTTACCAACAAATCTCCCAAGCGGTGACGTTTAATTTTTCCTATTTCTATCCGTAAAAGCCGATACTCTGCATTTATACTCAATAATTTGAGTTCAAATAGTATCGTATCCTTGCTCTACAAAATAAATAGATGCGGAATCCACCTTATTCCCAATGCACGTGCCGAGGCTTCACACGCAATTTTAACTGGCAAATCTTGGCCAAAATAACGCGTCGTCTGCTTCAGAGTCGTAAACTTTGAACCAGACTTAGAAATAAGGATAATTTTTAAACTAATCCTTGGGACCAGTGACCCCCCTAGTGTCCTAAATAATAAACTGGTCTCCGGAGTGGTCCCAGCCTTTGTTCTCCTATAGATTTGCAATTAATAAACTGGTCCCGAGGACCAGTAACCCCCACTTTTTGAATTAAAAAACTAGTCCAAGCAATTAATAAACTGGTTTTGGACCAGTGGACGTGTGCTATTTCTAAGTCTGCTTTGAACTGGTTCAATTCTGAAGCAGACGACGCATTGTTTTGGCTCGTTTCATGTAAATTTTGGTGTAGATAATAAAAAATCGTACGCTCTCAAAATGACATATTCAACTACACCACATAAATTACACAAGATGACTCAAAAGTTCACCTATTATACTAGTCACATTGTTTCAACCGATCGAAAGCGCTTGTAATTACTTAATTTCGAACAAAAGCTAATTTTTATTTAAACGGTTCAAAATGACATAATCTAAATACGTCACATAAATTAAACAAGATGACTCAAGGGTTCACCTATAATACTAGTCAGTGTTTAAACCGATTGAAAGCACTTTTAATTACTTAATTTAGAATAAAATCAAATTTTTATTTAAATGGTTTTCTTCTGTAAGTTCTATTTTAACTGGTTTTACTTAAACTGATTTACTTGTGAAAAAAAAACAACAGCTTTCTTTTAAATAATTTAGGTTACTCGTGGTGAACAGTAACTTTAATTAATTGATACGGTGGACCGCTTAAAATATTTTAATAATTCTGGCAGGAATTTCAGGCTTTATTGAAAGTTAAATAACGAAATCGAAGACATTTACTATATTTAAAAGAACGCCTCGATATAAAATAAGCCAACCACATTTCCAATAAAACCTACATAATCCGGTATACCTAAGTTCAATAACTAAAAAATTCAGTTGATTTACTTCCCATGAAAACTAATCTTACTTCAATTCGAAACTAAGACTCCACCTTCCAACCGATTCTTCTGTTAACCTTCCCACATTCCAATTACTTCTCTAGAAAGTTAAGTTTAATTACTACCTTCAACGGATCTATTTCTGATGAAACTAACCTTAGTCTTAAGGCAGTTCCCCAACCCTTTCATCAGATAACGTTACCACAATCAAAACAATTTAAAATCATTACCAAGACTTATACAGTGTGTTCCAAAAAATGTGCTAGGACCGAAGTACAGCTGGTTTTTTGGGTTAATTTGAGTCGAGAATGTTCTATGCCATATTTCCCACATAAGCCCCACCGTTTACAAGTTACGCTTAGAGTGTTTTACGGATGACAGCTAATTAGTATTGTCTTTCAGTTTGTAACTTAGTAAGGGATCATCAGTAAATGTATCTAATCAAAACTTGAAAACGGTGTCATAGAACCTTATTAACTAAAGACTGACCATAGAACACACACTTTCAGGAGGACCCTGTATGTGGCTAAAAATATTTTAAGAGTGGGAAGCATAAAATAATTTTGGAAACTATTGTATTTAACAAAACGTATTGAAAATCATTAAATTAAATTTCTAAATCTTATCTTATGTTCAGTTTCTACCCACTTCGTATGATGGATACATTTAGGGATGTAGGTGTTAGTTTGACCTGCCCTGTTGTGGTAGTCCCCGTCGTGCCAGAATACCAGCCTTTGGCAGTATAAAACTTTTCGTTCGTCATTAAAGGGAGAATGAATGGGAGAGGATTGTGTTGATTTTCTGTACGCCTTTTAAGGGTTAGGAATATGTTTATATATATCAATTAAGAACAGTTAAAGTCTGTGCATGGTGGGGCTACTCACCCACGTTTTCATTTCAGTTTGTTTCGCACTATTATAATTACAACAAAAGTTAGGATTGCACAGTTAAAGGAAGCGCATCGAGGGGCTATTCACACAAATGTTCTGTACGCCTATATGTACGGTACGATGTGCGTATTATGAGCCCAGCCCTTGGGCATCTTGTTTCCCTTCAAATGTGTGTGTTCAATTGGGAAATCCTACGTTACTTTCCTTGTAAACCTCAATTTAGGTCCTATTACCATCCTAAATTAATTACACGATCATCATTTTCGTAAGGTACAAAAGAAAAATTGAAATTATAATTGCCCTGGTAATTTAACAATTTAGAAACGAGTCTTTAGGGTACAGTTAAACTCGTCCTTCGCGACTCTGTCATTTTCAAATCTCCGTTAATTTAATTTTTTACGTTAAAAGTGTCTCCTCAGAGTTACGGTTATCGAGTCAAGGACGTTGAAAATGTATTTAATAAAAAACGAATTGTCGTCTCAAAACAATGCATCTTTTACACGAGGTTCAGTCAAGCAAGAACCACTTTTCTACTTTCGATTCACAAAGTTACTTTCTTTGACAAAAGTAAATAGCAAAGGAATAGTTTTGCCTAAAAGTTAAAGGACTATTACATATGGGGGCCGAACTTTCAGCGTTATAGTAAACTAGATTTTGAAGTTCCAATAGAGATTATAATTTTTCGGAATTTTGTAAACAATGTTTTAAAGAATTTTATGGGATGAGGTATCGAGATTTTGAGGTAATATTTCGAGATTTAAAGGTAAGATTTCGTGATCTGAAGGGTTTAGGATAAGATTTCGTGATCTGAAGGGTTTAGGATAAGATTTCGTGATCTGAAGGGTTTAGGATAAGATTTCGTAATTTGAAGATTTTTAGGATTAGATTTCGTGATTTGAAGATTTTTAGGATTAGATTTCTTGATTTGAAGATTTTTAGGATTAGATTTCTTGATTTGAAGATTTTAGGATTAGATTTCGTGATTTGAAGATTTAAGGATAAGATTTCGTGATTTGAAGAATTTAAGGATAAGATTTCGTGATTTGAAGAATTTAAGGATAAGATTTCGTGATTTGAAGAATTTAAGGATAAGATTCCGTGATTTGAAGAATTTAAGGATAAGATTCCGTGATTTGAAGAATTTAAGGATAAGATTCCGTGATTTGAAGAATTTAAGGATAAGATTCCGTGATTTGAAGAATTTAAGGATAAGATTTCGTGATTTGAAGAATTTAAGCATAAGATTTCGTGATTTGAAGAATTTAAGGATAAGATTTCGTGATTTGAAGAATTTAAGGATAAGATTTCGTGATTTGAAGAATTTAAGGATAAGATTTCGTGATTTGAAGAATTTAAGGATAAGATTTCGTGATTTGAAGAATTTAAGGATAAGATTTCGTGATTTGAAGAATTTAAGGATAAGATTTCGTGATTTGAAGAATTTAAGGATAAGATTTCGTGATTTGAAGAATTTAAGGATAAGATTTCGTGATTTGAAGAATTTAAGGATAAGATTTCGTGATTTGAAGAATTTAAGGATAAGATTCCGTGATTTGAAGAATTTAAGGATAAGATTCCGTGATTTGAAGAATTTAAGGATAAGATTCCGTGATTTGAAGAATTTAAGGATAAGATTCCGTGATTTGAAGAATTTAAGGATAAGATTCCGTGATTTGAAGAATTTAAGGATAAGATTCCGTGATTTGAAGAATTTAAGGATAAGATTTCGTGATTTGAAGAATTTAAGGATAAGATTTCGTGATTTGAAGAATTTAAGGATAAGATTTCGTGATTTGAAGAATTTAAGGATAAGATTTCGTGATTTGAAGAATTTAAGGATAAGATTTCGTGATTTGAAGAATTTAAGGATAAGATTTCGTGATTTGAAGAATTTAAGGATAAGATTTCGTGATTTGAAGAATTTAAGGATAAGATTTCGTGATTTGAAGAATTTAAGGATAAGATTTCGTGATTTGAAGAATTTAAGGATAAGATTTCGTGATTTGAAGAATTTAAGGATAAGATTTCGTGATTTGAAGAATTTAAGGATAAGATTTCGTGATTTGAAGAATTTAAGGATAAGATTTCGTGATTTGAAGAATTTAAGGATAAGATTTCGTGATTTGAAGAATTTAAGGATAAGATTTCGTGATTTGAAGAATTTAAGGATAAGATTCCGTGATTTGAAGAATTTAAGGATAAGATTCCGTGATTTGAAGAATTTAAGGATAAGATTCCGTGATTTGAAGAATTTAAGGATAAGATTCCGTGATTTGAAGAATTTAAGGATAAGATTCCGTGATTTGAAGAATTTAAGGATAAGATTCCGTGATTTGAAGAATTTAAGGATAAGATTCCGTGATTTGAAGAATTTAAGGATAAGATTTCGTGATTTGAAGATTCTAGGATAAGATTTCGTGATTTGAAGATTCTAGGATAAGATTTCGTGATTTGAAGATTCTAGGATAAGATTTCGTGATTTGAAGATTCTAGGATAAGATTTCGTGATTTGAAGATTCTAGGATAAGATTTCGTGATTTGAAGATTCTAGGATAAGATTTCGTGATTTGAAGATTCTAGGATAAGATTTCGTGATTTGAAGATTCTAGGATAAGATTTCGTGATTTGAAGATTCTAGGATAAGATTTCGTGATTTGAAGATTCTAGGATAAGATTTCGTGATTTGAAGATTCTAGGATAAGATTTCGTGATTTGAAGATTCTAGGATAAGATTTCGTGATTTGAAGATTCTAGGATAAGATTTCGTGATTTGAAGATTCTAGGATAAGATTTCGTGATTTGAAGATTCTAGGATAAGATTTCGTGATTTGAAGATTCTAGGATAAGATTTCGTGATTTGAAGATTCTAGGATAAGATTTCGTGATTTGAAGATTTTAGGATAACATTTCTAGTTTTATAGGCGAGTTTTGGGGGTTTTCAAAGTAACATACTAACATTTAATTATATCAAGATTTTAAAGCAGCTTTTCGAGATTTCAAGACATTCAAAGCAACACTAAATTATTTCAAGATTTTTAGCGGTATCATTTCCTCATTTCAAGATTTTTAGCGGTATCATTTCCTCATTTCAAGATTTTTAGCGGTATCATTTCCTCATTTCAAGATTTTTAGCGGTATCATTTCCTCATTTCAAGATTTTTAGCGGTATCATTTCCTCATTTCAAGATTTTTAGCGGTATCATTTCCTCATTTCAAGATTTTTAGCGGTATCATTTCCTCATTTCAAGATTTTTAGCGGTATCATTTCCTCATTTCAAGATTTTTAGCGGTATCATTTCCTCATTTCAAGATTTTTAGTGGTATCATTTCCTCATTTCAAGATTTTAAGCGGCATCATTTCCTCATTTCAAGATTTTAAGCGGCATCATTTCCTCATTTCAAGATTTTAAGCGGTAAAATTTCCTCATTTCAAGATTTTAAGCGGTAAAATTTCCTCATTTCAAGATTTTAAGCGGTAAAATTTCCTCATTTCAAGATTTTAAGCGGTAAAATTTCCTCATTTCAAGATTTTAAGCGGTAAAATTTCCTCATTTCAAGATTTTAAGCGGTAAAATTTCCTATTGTCAAGATTTTAGCGGTAAAATTTCCTATTGTCAAGATTTTAGCGGTAAAATTTCCTATTTTCAAGATTTTAGCGGTAAAATTTCCTTATGTCAAGATTTTAGCGGTAAAATTTCCTTATGTCAAGATTTTAGCGGTAAAATTTCCTTATGTCAAGATTTTAGCGGTAAAATTTCCTTATGTCAAGATTTTAGCGGTAACATTTCCTTATGTCAAGATTTTAGCGGTAACATTTCCTTATGTCAAGGTTTTAGCGGTAAAATTTCCTTATGTCAAAGTTTTAGCGGTAACATTTCTATATGTCAATATTTTAGCGGTAACATTTCCTTATGTCAAGATTTTAGCGGTAACATTTCCTTATGTCAAGATTTTAGTGGCAACATTTCCTTATGTCAAGATTTTAGCGGGAACATTTCCTTATGTCAAGATTTTAGCGGGAACATTTCCTTATGTCAAGATTTTAGCGGGAACATTTCCTTATGTCAAGATTTTAGCGGGAACATTTCCTTATGTCAAGATTTTAGCGGGAACATTTCTTTATTTAAAAAATTTAGCGGCATTTCTTTATTTAAAAATTTAAGCGGTATCATTTCTTAATTTCAAGATTTTAGAGGTAACATTTACTGCCAGCTTTTATTGTTGATATAAAGCACCCTATTTAAGACAGAAGTTGGTGCATTTAAAAATCCTTTTTTACAAAAACATTTGTCAATGAGAGAAATATTTCTTCACTCCTAGTGTATTAAAAGATTCATATAATAAAGTTCACAAGAATTAAATTTTCACAGTAAACTATTTCTAATTTAGCCCGGTTTAACAAAGGATAGTTAGCGACGCGAATCCGTTGAAAATGTTGAGTAATTTTACGCGTTATTTACTTCCATACAAGCTAAATAGAGAGATTAAGTTAATCACCCTCCACGACTGACATTTGAATGCGAAAGGCCAACAGGAGGTTAGTCGATAGAATTTTAGGGTGAAGATTTCGAAATCTTACTTTTCAAAGATATTTTTAAACTTCCGATTTCTGTGTGTGTGATTTTGTTGTATAAGAATGCTACAAATTCTAGCTAACAAGATACAGGACTAACGGGGTTCTGGCGATACAGAAATTAGACCGCGAGTGGATTTATGAAATTTGAGAAACTAATACAGAAACTAAGCCTTTAGATTCTGGACTAGGGATGAACCGGTACCGATACCATATCGGCGCTGATGCTCGGGGTTTCACGGTAGTATTGTATCGGTTGGTTTAATCTGATACTAAACCCATACTCATTTAAAATGCGTTATATGGCGCTATATGGCATTTTTAGGTCTTTCAGTAACGTATTGATGGTAATAATCTCATTTCTATGAATTTCAATCGTGATGATTCCTCATTTATATAAAAAGTACCAGAGTTTAGTTCATCTAATAACTAATAAGCGAAAATTATTATTATTATTAGCTATAAAACTGTTGATAAAAATAAAAATAAAATTCTATTTCACCATATTTTGAAATAACAAAAAGCTAAAAGTTAGTTTCGCAAACATTTTTCAAGTTTTGAATTAATTTAACTTATTTTTATTCAATCATTTGATTTATTAACAATTACTAGAAGCAGAAGTGAGATGAGACTAGAAGTGAAGGGCTCTAGCATTGATAGTAGATCCTGGCACTAGTGAACAAATTGGCCATATGTCTAATCAGCGCCACTAGCGGATGGTCTGAAAACTACTCCCATAGAGTCTAGGTATATTTAAGCGGGTTTGCAGAATTTCCGCCAGGTGGCTCGAACGCCGCGCCATCTGACGGAAATTCTGCAAACCCGCTTAAATATACCTAGACTCTATGGGAGTAGTTTTCAGACCATCCGCTAGTGGCGCTGATTAGACATATGGCCAATTTGAGGATTTTATGCCGCTTCCCACGCGCCTACACTACTGAGAAAAAAATTGGTCGAGTTCCAAAAACATTTCCTACCCCCTTCCCCTCAACCTAAAGCGGCCGAACACCGACGCGGCTCCTTGAATCTAGTTCGGCCGTCTACCACCGCGAGCGTCTCACGTTTTGGAGGGAAAATTGAGAAACCGCTACTAGAGGGCCAACCGTTGGTGTGTTATCAAGAATAGTCACTTTCGCCGAGTGAAGAATTTGGTTAGCTCAGTACTTCTGGTCTCATCTCACTTCTGCTAGAAGTATAAGGATAAAAGGACCTCTCAGCAATATGTCAAAAAAGACAAGTCGTGATATTATTTTGGATGTACCGCTATAGTAGTGTAATTCTTGAAATTACTCTATAATTATTTGCTAGTATTGTTAATACATATGTAAATGGCACTGTACTGCTAAAAATATCGGTATCGGTTGAAGTAACGGTTTTTGGATCATAGTGAGTGAATATCGGTATCGGTTCATGTTTACACGGGTATCGGGTTAAGCCGGGTATCGGCCATCTCTATTCTGGACAAACCGCCTTTTAAGGGCAGCCCTGCCGTCATCTGCTAAGATTGACAATAGTTTAGCTTTAGCAATGCATACCCGAGGTCACAGCTACATCAAAGCTAACGAGGTAGCGAAGAAAAGCAGATAACGACGTTTGTTTTTCATTCGAATGTAGAATTAGAATTTGTTCAAAATCGAGCCATAACTTTTCAAGTTAGATGGACATCGTCAATATCAGGGATAGATTTAATTTTAGAAGTAGGAATGGAGAAAGGTTAGTATTTACGTCAGTCCCACTCATAGCCCAGTAAAGAGCCCCTCCCTCGAACACGTAACGAGAAGTTTAAATTATCTTATTGGCTCACTTAAATTAAGTTTTGATGACGTTGCTGACGGGGACGGCGAAAAATACCCAATTCCTTTTACCTCTTTCGCTATGACCCGCCTCTTATTTCATACCCCTCCGTCCCGTGGAAGGGGTCCGGGACTTTGACGCGCGCCCAGATTACTCTCTCCATTCCTACTTCTAAAATTAAATCTATCCCTGTCAATATCTAGGAGGAGTTTGCTGAATAGAATATCCATTGATTTCGACTACTACGGTCTTTTGATAGTTTAAAATACGATATCCCAAAACATACGACTTTCATATATCGAAGACTTTCTTTTATTATTTTATTAAAAGTTCCGTCTACGTATCTCGAATATACTTAACATATTTAATAAAGATTGAACTTGGCATTGATTATTATAGTCTTTGTTTGTTTCTAGTTTGTTTATCTAAAATAACGATTGAAGTTTAAATTAAAGCTTTTAATTTACTGACAACGAAGCACAAATTTCACTCTTATGTAAACATGTCTTCAAAATTTATTAAATAGAAAGATAAAATTAAATATCTGGACTTCAGCCAGTGATTAACGACACTCTTTTTAGCTGCTTGCAATTTTAACTACACTCCGTTTCACGGTTGAAAGGTTAAAGGGTTCCACAACACCCTGGTCAAAACTCAGTCACGTAAAGCAATAGAACCCTTTTCAAACGGGATGAGGGGTCGCAGAGTTTTTTCTTTTTTTTACTTGATAGAGGGTTAAGACGAAATATCCGGTACTTGGATGTTACTAGTTCACCAAAGTCTCAAAAATAGTGCTTTTTAGTTATAGCAAAAAGTTTAAAAAGCGGAACGTTTTAGTCACATCGTACGATGTACACCTACGATGAGGCTCTTAGTTTGACCTGCCCTGTTGTAAGAGTGGCAGTATGAAAGTTTTTCTTCGTCATTGAAGGGAGAGTAAATGGGAGAGAATTGTGGGCAGGTTTTTATTTTTCGTTGTACATTTTAAAATGAAGGGGATTATAATATTAAGTTTGAGCATTGCATCTAATTGTACTAACAAGGTTAAGCATTTTGAATTGTGTTTTACGTTTTCTAGACATATTTAAAACGAGAGAGAGAGAATTATGGCATTATCTTAATATAAATGGAAGGTTTAATACTCCCTTTAAAATTCCTGTCACCCGTCGACAATAAGGATTTCACGCTTTAAATCCTGCTCCAATATTTCCAAATTCAAAGAAATCGAGGGAAATTTTTAAAAAGCAAAAGCAAGTATATACCGACCTTATATTTAGAATGATCATCAAGTGGTCTTTATTATTAGAAGTCACGTGTATTTCTCCACAAATCGAGAAGAATTTTAAAAGAAGGTACTAGCTTGTAAATTTATTGAAGCAAGGATTAAGGGTTATAATTTTTGTTAGGGCATCGAAGGGCTATTGACTCTGATTTTCTGTACTTCATTTAATGCGTATTTACATTTACCACCGCGCATCGTGGGGTAATCACTCACGTTTCCCGTTAGTGTCACACTATTATAATAATGCCAGAAGTAAAAGAAATTAATCATTTTAAAACAGTTAAAGGCAGGGTCTCGAGAGGCTATCCACTCAAATTTTCTGTACGCCTGTTAAGTACGGCACGATGTGGCTACTATTACGAGCCCAACCCTTGGGTCGTCTTGTTTTATCATTTTCTTTATGTTATCATTTTTAGTACAATTGTATGAGGTTATTTTATTTTTCCTTTTTTATTTATTTATTTATGTACTTATTTATTTTTTGGAAACCATATCTAACATCTTTGGGTTGGGATGTTCAATCGCAAGACAACAAGTTTGTTAAATACCCAACTTTTGAAAAGGGTATATTTTACTAAGGACGGACGGTAAATTACGGAGGACCGGCAAAGCACACGTTTTTTAAACCCCTTCTTTGCGATCGGGCGATATCCTCGTACAAGGTCTCCAAATATGTATCATAATAGACTATTTCGGAAATGACATACAAAGAAACAAACAGAGTGGTGGGCGTGTATAAGATGCTAAGGGTTGAAGAGGGCATGAAAAGGTCCAAACATAACGTGGTATCAACGACCTTGGACAATGA
Source organism: Phalangium opilio (assembly GCF_054372755.1). Classification (NCBI taxonomy): domain Eukaryota; kingdom Metazoa; phylum Arthropoda; class Arachnida; order Opiliones; family Phalangiidae; genus Phalangium; species Phalangium opilio. The sequence goes on along the minus strand of NW_028324147.1, from coordinate 9,329,475 downwards.
TCGTTTTTTCCCCCAAACCCCGTGTCTACCTTTACTCGAGCTGATTGTTGCTCGAGGTAGAACGTTTTGTACTTTTAAAGGCTAGCCAATATTTTCTGGTCCTCTATAATTCATCGTCCATGATTTTTACGCCGTCAATCGACATTTGAGACCATATAAAGGCCGACTTCCAGCGAAAAGGGTTTTAGCGAACTGAAAACCGAGCATCGAGACTAACAATGGACTGAGCGATCGTGCCAATTTTCGAATCCCAGCTGGGGCAAAAGTTGGGAAGGTTCTAGCTAACTGAAAGCCGTGCAATGTGGTTCTAGCGATCTGAAGATACACAATAGAGAATTAACTTCAGAGGAATGCAAAAAGTTCGGGAGAAATTTTTTTAAAAGGATTTCTATTGGTTCTAGAACCACATTGCACGGTTTTCAGTTGAATAGAACCAATCCAACTTTTGCCCCAGCGGGGATTCGGAAATCATCAAGTGTCGCTCCATAGTCTCGATGGGTTCGCTAGAACCCTTTTCGCTGGAAGTCGACCTTTAAACGGCGAGTCACCAACGTTGACTACCAAAAATAATTACAAAGAAAAACAAAGAAATAAATAAAAATTCAATTACCATTATTGTCTTCGAGGCTTTTGACAGTCATGACTCGAGTTAAAATATTCCAAGTTCAATATAACATAAATAGCCTAGATTCTTTCCTACATTACCAAAATTAATTTTCACGAACCAAAACCTGAGACGTCCGTTCTCCCCGAAAACACTCGTTAAAATGCGCGCAATGACGCGCGGCAAAATACTTTCGCAAACAAGTTAAAATTTACAAGCATTCTTTTTAAGTTCAGCCTGATAAGAGCTTAGCTCTTTTTATGCTCGCGGACAGGAGAGGGGGGAGGGACAAAGGTAAAAAAACGTTTAACGCGAGAAGCGGGAGTGCCAGACAACAAACCAGAACGTAGTACACATTGAACTAAACAGACTCAAATCTCTTTACCGTGAAATTATTTTCATTTTTTTTATAAGAAAGAAATTCGGGAAATTAAGCAAAAAAATAAATAAAAGTGAAATGCGGACCTCGCGATTGCTTAAAATCTTTATTTAAAATATTATTTTTCAATCATATAGATTATAATCATTTGTGACGTAAGAGCTACAGGCAAAAAGGTTTTACATTTTCTAAAATCTGCGCCCACGACACCTACTACATTCTATATGGAAAAATAATACTAGAATCGATGATGAGTTAGTTAATTCTACGCGAGGAGTTGGTCACTCAAAACAAAACCGACTTAGTTTTTAAAGATAATTTTTGGACTTTCTAGAGTGTTTGTTACATCCTAAAATCGTATAAAAAGTTCAATAAATTTCCTTACATTTAATTTTTAATTATTTAAATTATTGGAAAATATAGGATTTTGTTAGGCCGGGGATAGATGTAATTTTAGAAGCAGGAATGTAGAGCAGAGTAATCTGGGCGTGCGACCCGCGCATCAAAGCCCCGGACCCCCTTTCCTGGAACGGGGGGGGGTTGAAAGAGGCGGTCAATTTAAAATTTCCGTTACGTGTTGGAGGGAGGGGCTCTATAGTGGGCTATTAGTAGGACTGAACTAAATACTAACTGTTCTCAATTACTGCTACTATCTGTGGAAATTATCATTATATATAAAAAATCATAAGCAAATTTAAAAAATAAATAAAAAAGAATGGATATTCAATTCTTGAAATTTAAAAAATATTTTCTATATTTTTAGATATTTATCAATTGTTTTTTTTTTTAAAGATTTTTTTGTATTTATAGCGGATTTTTGGCTCTATATCAAGGTCTTTCATTTATCTTGAGATTTTTGAGTGGTTCTTGATTGCTCAAAAGAAAAAAAAATACAATGATTTTAGATTTCTCGCGAGCGTATGGGAGTTTTTGGAGTGACCGACCCCTCGACTCAAGCACACGGTATTATTGCCTTGTGCCTCTACGTATTTACTAACATGTGTTTAGGGAAAACCGTACCCGAACAAAGAGAGAGAGAGAGTTAATAACCTATATATCAAAGTAAACTCCTAACAGAAATATTAACGGGTAAAAATATGCCAAACTTCGAAATCCCATGTATAGTCAAATTATATACATTTTTTTGTACATAAAACCATAAATCATATCGTCAGATGCCCATCGCACGTACGTTCATAGGTAATATTATAATTATTTAATTTTTGCTGTAAGAAACTTGGCTAAACATTGGATCTCAGAACTTTCTACGGTGTAGCAGTTGCAAACCGAAGCTGGCGAATTTTACATGTTAATGTTTTTATTAATATCTCCCTTCTTTTAGTTTGTGGTATTATTTCTATAACGACATCGCCATCTAGTTTCTAAAGACAAAACTTAAAAATTTCAGAATTTTTTGGAATTTTTATCTTTCATTATAAATTAAATACTATCTAAAGTTTCAATATCTGACTAGAGATATTTCGTAAACTACATTAGGTATAAACTTGTAACTTGGGGGCAGGAGCAGGTCCAGTAAGTACTTCTGGTAACTGGTAAGGGAAACTCTAGACTACCACCTTTACAAACCACAACGAAGATACAGGTGGATTCTAAATGCCTAAGCTGCTTCGAGAAAAGTGTTCGGAGTGCTCAACTTGGAGGATGCATCGCATAGTCGCATTCAGATAAAATGCCCCAGTTATTGCGCGAGACGCAGTCGCCACCTATCAACATAAACCCACAGTACAAAACGTTAACTTTAAAGGGTCTGTAAAGTTGTCGGTGGACCGCTGGATTTTTTTTGTTGAAAAAGTCGTTATTGACGTCCCAATCCCCCCGGGGGCAAGCGAAACTAAAGTATTTCCTTCTAGCAAACGCAGCGGGGGTCTCGAACTCTCGAGGCGAGGACTGGGGAAACGCCGAAGCGGGAAGGCTAAAAACCAATCACAAGAGAGATTTGACATCAATGATTGGAAGGGGGGGGGGGTGACTTAAAAAAAAAAAAAAAAAATAAAATTCAACCTCCCGCCGACACCCTTACAGGGACACTTTAAAGGGATAGCTCCACGAGTGTGGTTCAAAAACTAGTTATAATGGTGAAGTAGGACGTTTAAGGGGAAGCCTTACAAATCGCCAAATCGCAAAGCGGTCGGCAAAGTAAGTATTTCAGTTCATGGAAAATGAGCTGATTATGCCGATTGGAAAATACCGATTACAAGAGATGGTGAAAAAAGGTGACGTAGCATTCCCGAAGCTTAACAAAAGAAGACAGAAAAGGTATTTCCTTTTTTCCCTCAAGGCTAATCGATTACGAGGAGTGATGAAAATTGAAAAAGAGCTGCAGGCTTCTCGGAACTTCAACTTTCGAATGGCCTTTAACAGGGAAAAGATATGTAGACTAACAGTTACAAGGGAATTTTTGCGGTTAAGTGATGCAATTGTATCATATGCTTTTTAATCGACATCTCTCGTGAACTTACGGAAAGAGCGAAACTCCAGATGTCGCTTCAATTTTTTTTTTCATACTCAAACTGTTAATCAAAGAAGTTCACTCGGAAATTGAAAAGAAAAAAAAGTAAAAACCGACCACATAAGATTAAAATAAATAATAATAATAATAATTATTGACGTGTAAGAAGAAAACCAAAGGCTGTACAGGGACGTACAGCGGAACTTTGAAAGAGTGGGCGCTCTCCTCCCAGTCCAGCGAACGGTAAAGAATGGGGTGGCATCCACGTCGTAGTGGCCATGGACCAATTTGAAGGTTTCCACCAAATCTTGGCGCAGCCACTTATCAGTTAGGGACATAAGGCCCCGCCTTCTGAGGCGCTCCGGATTGGGCAAAGTCCGTAGGCCAGAAACAAGTTTTGTGGCCCTGCGCTGGACCCGTTCAATATTCTTAATGTCTCTGACGAGGTGGGGAGACCATATACTTGAACAGTAGTCAAGATGAGGGCGGATGTATGTTTTATAGGGGATGCGAAATGACTTGACGCTAAAATGCGAAAAGGAGCACTTTAAAATGTAAAGAGCACGGAAGCCACGGGACGCCGCCACTCTACTATGGGTATACCCCAAAATACCTCCCACCAACATAACCCCCGCACAACAGACTGACCCTCAATAGGCCTACCGGCCAAACGGTACTGAAAGCGAGGGTTATTTTTCCGCAATGCAGGACCAAGGAAGATGGAGATAGGGAAGTTTGGTCAGTATAGGAATCTCTTCACGAAATGTATCAGGTCACATGACTTATATTCGGCGTTAGTTTGAACTGCGCAGGAAACCGGTAGTGCCGCCTATCCTCAGAACGATGCGCGAGAAAAGTGCGGCGCGTGCGCACATACACATCCACGCCGAAAACGGGATTTTTGGGCGACCGGAGTTATAGTGTTACACGAAACTTCCCCATCTCCATCTTCCTTGGCAGGACCACGGATTTGGCGGGGTTGAAGCTCATGCCGTTCGGGCTGGCCCACACCGCGAGAGCATCCACATCCCGCTGCAGCGCGCGAAAGTCAGCGGGCGTGTGAATCTTCCGCAAAGAGGCTCACAAACGAGTGTCGGATAGCACGCGGCAGGTCGTTGACGTAAACAATAAAGAGCGTGGGCCCCAGTACCGAACCCTGAGGGACACCACTGGCCACTTCACACCACGAGGAGTAAACACCCCGAAGTGCTACGCGCTGAAATCTGTGGAGGAGAAAGGCCGCAATCCAGGTCACAATCGTGAAGGGCACACCATGAAATTCTAGTTTTCGAAGTAACAACGAGTGCGGGACCGTGTCAAATGCTTTATAGTGTACCCAACGTTCACAGACACAGACAGACAAGGACACATATATCAGTACAGCAAAAGCTAGTCTGGTTATTTTATAACCACACCTAGCTAAAAACTGCAATTCTGCTTAGCCTTAATCGCAGCAACGGCGCACGGGTCTCTTTAGGGACAACTACGCATAAAAATACTTTTTACTAGTATTGAGATATTCCGATTACTTTGAAAGCAATAGCAGAATGATACCATACGAATATTTGAAAATAGATTTCCAATATTTGGAAAGAGGGCATTCGGAGTTTGGACCGTTTCAGATTAATATTTTAACCATAGGTTTATAATACCCTTTCTGTAAGTCTAGCTTTGTCACAATCTTACTGCGATCGAGCTATAGCTATTCCAGAAGGACGCCATAATCGACTACACGCAGTTTTCCTATTTTGTGATTTTAGACGAAAGCAAGCCTTTGAAAGTGAATCACCACGCCTCGCTTTTATAGTATCTATAACGATTTACCTATATCACTTCACTACTACTAGGTCTCAGTGTAAAATTTATGCAACCTGAAGAAAGATAAGGGACTAGATGTACCGAGGTAAACAAATTCTTCACTCGGCGAAAGTGAATATTCTTGATAACACACCAACGGTTGGCCCTCTAGTGGCGGTTTCTGAATTTCCCCTCCAAAACGTGAGACGCTCGCGGCGGTAGACGGTCGAACTAGATTCAAGCACCCGCGTCCGTGTTTCGCCGCTTTAGGTTGAGGGGAAGGGGGTAGGAAATGTTTTTGGAACTCGACCAATTTTCTTTCTCTCTAGTGTAGGCGCGATGAAAGCGGCATAAAATCCTCAAATTTGTTCATTAGTGCCAGGATCTATTACCAATGCTAGAGCACTTTACTTCTAGTCCCTTATCTTACTTCTGATGCAACGAATCTCACAAACATTTTATCGCGCAGACCCTTTAGAAATTCCCCACTCTTAAAAACCTGTCCCACCAGCATGCTTTTCAAATATCGTTAAGGAAACTTTCAGGGACCCCTAGTCGTAACCTTATGACAGTATGGATATTCATTTCTAATTTGTGTTGATAGGAAGTGGGGCAAACTAATAAGAGGATCGCTTTCAATTCCAATCTTTTATAGCTTTAAAGAGACTACTAATCAAAATTGTGTTTACTCACCACTATGCGCTTTTCTCCCAGCACGAGTTGCCTCTGAAATTGAAAATATTCAAATTAAGTCAATAGAAATCAATCGAGGTCACTTCGAAATGATACGATAATGTTTTAAAGACTGAACAGAAATTGATACAAAATTTAAAGTATTAGAAAAAAATATTTATTCCGTTTCAAAAGGATAGCAGAACCTCAAACCAAACCCCCTGTGTTTCTAGGCTTTTTAGAGGAAAATAAATATTGAAGTTATGTAACAAGATGGCCCATGGGCTGATCCTTAATTCTAATTTTACAGGGCTCAAGTGGTTCCCATATAGTTTATCTCCCTACGGTATCACTAAGAATAGATTTAATTTTAGAAGTAGGAATGGAGAACAGAGTAATGAGGGGTATGAAAGAAGAGGCGGGTCATAGCGGCAGAGGTAAAAAGGAATTACGTATTTTTCGCCGTCCCCGTCAGCAAACGAAATCAAACCGTAGTTTAAGTGAGCCAATGAGATAATTTAAAATTTTCGTTACGTGTTGGAATGAGGGGCTCTATACTGGGCTATGAGTCGGGCTGAAGTAAATACTAACCGTTGTCCATTCCTACTTCTGAAATTAAATCCATACTTGTTCGGAAATATTACCGAGGCATTTTTACCTAAAATTGTCCGTATATACAGTATAATTAACCGAATATGATTTTTATTCGCAATTTTTTTGTATTTTGTGAACTCCATCACTCTGGTTAATTCTTTCAGGGTCAGGCCCATATAAAATCACATTAAACCTAGACCCAGCCAACTTCTAAAAAACGGCGTTAGCTTTGAAGGGACTGAGAAACAGATTTACTTTTACTTTAGGCTTACAGTAGAAGTTGAAATTTCATCGATAGTTAATTAGATTCAATCAATTAAATTAAAATATTATCAGTGATAGATTTAATTTTAGAAGTACGGTTAGTATTTACTTCAGTCCGACTCATAGCCCAGTATAGAGCCCCTCCCTCCAACACCTAATAAAAAGTTTAAATTATCTTATTGGTTCACTTAAACTTCGTTTCGATGACGTTGCTGACGGGGACGGCGAAAAATACCTAATTCCTTTTTACCTTTGTCGCTATGACCCGCCTCTTCTTTCAAATCCCCCCCCCCGTCCCGTGGAAGGGGGTCCGGGACTTTGACGCGCGCCCACATTACTCTGTTCTCCATTTTTACTTCTAAAATTAAATCTATCCCTGATATTATTCTACATATAGTGTAAAGCTCTAAAAACATTTTATATCAATTAAAAAAAAAGAATAAATGAAATTCTATCATTCAAAGCCAATTCCACGGTTTTCTATTTTTCCGATTTGCAATTTATTTTCCCAATAAATTACAAACCTACCTGTGACCGTACATAAACTACGTCAAACTCTTTTGTGACGGTCAGTGTCAAGGGGGAGGAAGGGATTGTTCCATTCGTGACGTCACATTTTAAATTTTTTAAATTGGCTCCCTTTTGTTATTGAAGAAAAAGACTACATTCTAAAGTTCACAATGGGAGCGAAGTCCACAATAATTTACCAAACTTTATACTCCATCATCGCTAAAAAAATTGTGGAAAATTTAAGCATCTCCTACTTGCGCGTACGTGTAACCAACTTAAACAGCCCATTTAAAATAAAACAGATCGAATCACAGATGAACTTAGTGTAGTGTCAGTTGAAACTCTCTAATGTCGCTGTTTATTCGCCACTAATATTAGCGAGGATGAATTTGATCCTCCTTCCGATTGAAATGGTTTGTTTGTTCTTTCGCACATTTTTGAAATCTGAATCTCACGCGCGATTAGACTCAGGTTTTCGTGTGACAATGTTGAAACCTAAAAAGCGTGCCGCTTAACTAAGCTTTATGAAACGTTTTTGAAGCTTATAAAATCGAGAAATTAAGTTGAAACGTGCTTGACGGACAGTGACTTTTTGGTTTTCGCTAAGAATATCAGATTGTTAGAGGGCGACATTCACGAAAACGTGACTGTAACCAGGATGTGACGTCTGAGTTCATAAATCGACCAAAACGTTCGGTAGACACTATAGTAAAATGTCGTCTACTATTTAAACAGACTTTTTAGCCACATCGTAGTATACGGATGAGGCTCTTAGTTTGCCCCGAGCCGTAGTAGTAGTGGCCGGAGTTTCGGCTTTCGTTATCGTTTGATTTTAGCTTAAAAGGAACTTGATAGTACCTCAACCCACCCATAGGGGTAACTGAGCTCGGTTAGAGATTCTATTTAAATTAAAATTTTACCAGATCGCACCCTGGTCGCTTGCGCAGCTGTAAGACACACTACCACAGAGCCATAGGGTCGATAGATTTGCCGAATTTTCATCTTTTAATTTATCTTCAAAGTGTCGGGGATGGGGGGAACCTCTTTATCTGAGGGGTCGGATACTTTTGAATTTTAATCTGTGGGGTTGGAATACTTCTGAATTTGTATCTTCGGGGTCTTTATATTTAGTTTCTTTTTATATGTGCTAATTAAATAGATAACGATGTGGCTACTATTATAGCCCAGCCCCTTAGCCAACTTGTTTTTTTTAATCGAATACATTAAACCAGTGCCTGATTAGTGATAATAAACTCTACTTCATATTTTCTCCCTATTTTACCGCGAGATGGCATTTCGAGTTTGATTAACGTAGGCAACGGTTACTGAATGAAGCGTAGGGCGCCATTATTACATTGTTTCAATGTTCTTATATTACCGTAAATACGTTATTGCTATATTTTGCAAGATAAAACGCATTGAAGTGTTTTTATAGTGATAGCGTTTAGGTGCTACTACATGGTTCATACAACTTTTCGGAAACTAATTTCCCTGACATTTCCAGGTTTTACTCCATAAATTTCCCTGATATTTAAAGGTCCAAGGCAACCTAGAGGATTTTTGGAGTAATAACTACGAAATTGGTTATTTTTAATTGGCGCAACCCATTCTGCGCAAATTACTTAATACTCAAGCCCCAGATGTTTCTCTGATATCTTTGAATATTACTAAAAATAAAAAAGTTCCTATAGTTTTCCATGAATTTTTCGTAAATAATTTATTTCCCTGACAATTCCAGGATCTCTAGATTTTCAAGGTGTGTATGTTACTATCCCTTTAAGGGTAAAGCCAACTTAAAGAGAGGGTGAGGTAGAAAATCAAGTGATTTTTTTATCGATTCTCGTGGCATGCTCCATGTCTCGCGCCACGATTGTCACGCCGCGCGCAAAGTTTATCAAATCTCGTGATAAATTTCTTTCGACACGGATCGATCCACGAGAATTTTGTTAATAAAAAGGGAGGGCGTTACGCGATTGGTCGGAGGTCCTTATTACAAATTATTAATAAAATGTGAACCTAATTCGAATTTTAAACTCATTCGGAAGTATTTCCTGAATGTTTCACTATGCAGACTGGTCGTATAATTAGTAGAAGAAAAGATAAAAAATCACTTGATTTTCTACTTCACCCTCCCTTTAAGGGTAAAGCCGACTTAAAGGCGCAAAGAAAAAAAAATGCTTTATTTACTTCCTTATTTCTGTTATCTTATCTCTATTTGTCTTTGCTAATACTTCAACTACGTTCTTATACTACTACTACTACTACTACTACTACTACTACAACTACTACTACTACTACTACTACTACTACTACTACTACTACTATTCGGATAAAAATTAAAAGGGAAAGTTTTACAAAAATAATATATAATTAAAATAGTTTTACTGCCTTCCAACAACTTAAATAAAAAATTGAACAAACTGGATTTCAATGTAAATCTCGAGGTTAACCAAGCCCAATTTTTGAGGCATTGAATTTTTCAAGAAGAAAAAAAAAGAAACTTAAAAGTAAGAAAACCCAAAATTGTACGGCGTATAATTTTTGAGCTTCGTTCGTCTTCCCTATCAATACATCTTAAAAAAAATATCTTAAATCTGGTTCAGTGCCAGAAAAACGAACGCGAAGCGAGCATTGGTAAAAACACACTTTCCCTTTCTCTATTTACTAAGTTAAACAAGATGGCCCAAGGGCTGGGCCTTAATAGTAGCCACATCGTTATCTATTTATTTAGCACAAAAATAAAAAGAAAAAGAAATCAAAGAACCTAAAAAAAAATCAGAAGTGTCCGACCCCACAGATAAAAATTCAAAAGTATCCGACCCCACAGATAGAGGTACCCTCTCCATCCCCGCCACTTTAGAGATAAACTAAACGATGAAAACTCGAAAGTTCTTTCGAGTCTTTATGGTTCAGTGGTAGCGTGTTTTACTGCTACGCCAGGTTTAATCCCCGGGTGCGATGTGATATTTTTTTAATTAAAATACAATCTCTAACTGAGCTCAGCTACCCCTATTGGTGGGTTGAGGTACTATCGAGTTCCTTTTAAGCTAAAATCTAACGATAACGAAAGCGACAACCCCGGCCACTGCTACTACTACTACTACGGCTCGGGTCAAACTAAGAGCTTCATCGTATACTACGATGTGGCTAAAAATAAACATCAAGGCGCCCGACATGCCTTTCTAAAACCTAGGAGGATACTCCTAGCTAAAAACCACCGGTGAACTTCTTTTAAGAAATCAATGGCTAAAATATGTTTCATCAAGTGACGAATAATTGTAAGATAATACGCTACAACTAGATGAAATCTTACCTGTACGACGCGTTTCCGGTAACAATGCGCAAACTTCCGGTTCAAGGCTGAGAGGAGAAAGTTGACCGGCGCCGTTTGATGTCTTGGCGAATGAACTCGAACGCGAACTGGAGGCGGCACTTTCCCTGCAAGGCGACAAACGCCGAGCGCCTGATTCAGCTCCTGATCTCAAACCAAGAAGCGAAAAAACTCGTTCCAAACTTTGAGACATATTTTCTTCAATAAATTGAAACTCCTTCCTCTCTTTGGGATCGTGTAGGCTTGATTATTATTTTATCTTCGAGTATTCCTTGAAATTTCGACTCTCAGGACGGTTCTCGGGTTACGAGTTGTTCAACGGTTAAAGGGCGATTATTTTCAATTGATCGCTCTGTTCCGTTTTCTTTTAAGCGAGGCCCGAGGAGGTGTCATCTGAGAAGTCGAGACATTCTGATCCAATTTCACCTTTCCCAAATAATTTCGTCAAAGTCCGCGGCTCGAACGGAAGAAACGATAGACATGTGGGCGGCTGGGAACCTCGAGAGAAACCGAGGCTTAACCGCCAAAAAAACACCGGGTGAACTCTTGAGGGAAAGAGGCAAGGCCTATTTCTCCTTCACTGGCTGACTGAAGCCGCTACCCGAGCGAGACTAGGTTAGGCTTAGCGAAAACGAATGATTTTCGTCTTTAAAGATCGTTTCGACTACGAATTAGAACGTAATTCAACTTTTAAGATTGAGGGAATTAGTTGGTCTAACGATATTTAAGAAGCTAAGCCGGTTTTTTAAGTACTTATTGCCAGAACTTCATGGTACAGAACGTAACGACAGCAGCGAAGCTTTACCGAGCGCGCACGTTGGGAAATGAAATTGGTACAGTCGCTTCCGCTCCAACCAAGTTGCGTGGCCTTACCTTGGGTCGTACTAGGCTGCAGCAGCCTGTACTGGAGAGAAGACGTTGTCATAGCAACCGCGTCGTTCTCTCCCGCTCCGTTCGCCTCTCGCGCCTCCAAAAATATACTATGTAGACTACGTATCCAGGATAAATTTTATATATATTACGCAACTTAGATGGATCAGTTAAACCATGGATGAAGGATATGCGTGAGGAATTTGTTTTCACGCTATAGGATAGGCAACTCCCTATCTCGAACGACTGCTTATCCTGTATATACTCTGTTACAACAGAGGTCAGCACGCGCAAAGCTAGGTCTCTATGTAACCTAGCTTTGTGCGTGCTGAAAAGAGACGAGGATCTTCCGGATTTAAAATATCCGCGAGTTATTTAGCTCGAGTGCACGGACCTTTAGGCTTTAGTTTTAAATACGAGCAGTAAGCTCTAGGCAATTCCACATTAAAAATCCACAAGCCAACACAGTTGATTGAAAGTGGGCTTTTCACGCATTCTGGTTACGTATACTAGTTTGTTAGAGACGCGCGCAGATCTCGGGCTGAAAAGGCCACAAGCCAATACATTCCGTTTCAAGCTCACTATACACCACAATTTATTTGGGGATAAAGGGCTGATTATGAATAAGAGTATAGAAATTGTAAGTGAGACGGTTTATGACTCTCGTAGGGAAATGATCATTTTCCGTAGAACTACGTCACATATTACTGAGAATAAGTGACGCAACGATTACGAAGATGAAATTTTCTCCATTTTAAAACAAATATTTTCCGAAAGTGAGACGAAGTTAATAGTAATTTATTGGCGTTTATTTCCGTGATAATTTGACGTTAGACGCTGTGCGGCATAGTGGATGTTATGGAAAAATGCCAGCCAACTTTAAAGAAAATTTCTTTGGTTTTTTAAAGAAACGTTTCCAAAAAATACTAATGAATAAAAAAGAAAAAAAGAGAGAAGAAATTGTATTTTTTATAATTTTCAAGGCACGCCGAGATGTTACATCAGTTAATTTTGCCAGGGTATGATTAATCAGGGATGAAGTGTGTGATTAATGAGGAAAGTACATGAACTTTCATGCGGTGGTGACGGACAAGTGTCACACTTCCTCAAAACTATGTCGCCGAGACACTCGCCTTATCGAAGTTAAGTTGCAGCCAAGGAGTCGATTTTACATAAAATCAAGTAATTTGGCTCTTATATAGCAAATAGACCGATAAATACATGACGCGGTTAAAATCAACTTTACAGTAATCCTCTATAAGAGGGCAGAAAATAATTAAAACAAGTTTTCATAGATGGAGCTAAAGATACGGATTAAGCTTGATAGACGGTAGGCGCCATCTGTCGTTGACAATTATATTTTTTTGTTTCCATATCGACCGAAAAAGTGCTCGTCAAGGTCTAGCCTAAGACCATTAACATTATTAATTGTTAATGGTCTTAGGTCTAGCCTTGGATTAAATACGACTACGTATGGATAGAACTCTCCCCCGAAAACTTCACTACAGTTTGTCCCTTAAACGGGGCGCCATCTAGGGCTGGCTAATGGCATGGGGGGAAATGGGGAATTGTAGATTTAGTGTGACAAGCCTACGTCATAGGTAGAAACTGTAATAGCCAATGAGAACGCGTGTTTTTAATTTGAATCGTGGTTCAAAATCAACTGCCAACAGCACGAGTCAATTTTTTCTTCTAACGCACTTCTTGGCACACCAAAATTATTTCCCCTTCTCCCACTACCCTCCTAGGATTTTTCGTACGTTTCGATGTGCCCGAGGCGATTGCCCTACCGAAGGCTGGAGAGCTGTATCCATAATTTGAATATTAAACTCGATAAGTACGTTAGATTTTTCTGGCGACATACCCGAAAGATTTTTCGCCTGTCAAGATACAAGTTCTGTACACGGTTTTCGGCCAAAATCCAAAACTATCTCATGCCACACCTGGCCACACTTATAGTCTAATTTAGGAAACGTTCCAACTGATTAATATGCGTGGCAAACGGTTCGGTTGTACGAAATAAGTAAATTTTACCGCCACAAAGTATTAAAAGATAGTTGGAAAATATATTTAATGTAAATACAAAGAATAACCTAATGTCTCTTGGACGTGATTTTATTATAGAACAGCCTTGTTGGGTGTTTTATAATAACGTTACAACTTGCATACAATGAATCAAAACATATCTTAACAAGATGGTCTAGCCCATAATTAAGCCACATCGTTAAGGTACTCTCGCTATCCCTACTACAATAAATATACTTCTAGTGAAATATCCCCTAATATACCGGTCAGAGGGAATAATTTTTCAATGGCTGCTTGCCAAAGAGAATCAAATATCGAGAACGCCCGTTACTAAATTACTAATACTACTACTAATACCACTACTACTACTACTCAGGTAAAACTATTAGTCCCTTCGATACCTTGTAGCTAAGAAGAAACCAAAAAATTTCCAAAGCGCGCTTCTAGAATTCTCGCCCGCTTGGACGGGTTCTACATCCATCCCATTCCTCTCTCCCTCTCTCTCTATCTTAGAACTCACTCAGCACAGCTCGTAGATACTTTCGTTGTCTCTCCTATCTCTGCAACCATCTTTGAACAAGCGACTGTAGAGAAGGCAGTTTAGTATCAGGCTGGCATGCCATAGGTCCCGGGTTCGATTCCCGGTGGCGGTGGAGAAGAAAATAAATATTATAAATTTAAAAATCGTTCACATGAAAAATATGGAGCCAGCGCCACCTAGAAGTGATTTTTCGAAGTACTATTTAAAAATAGCGAACGAAACATCATCATCATCATCATCTTCTTCTTCTTCTACACACCAGGTCAAACTAATAGCCCATCGTATATACGATGTGGCTAAAAACAGTTATTATTCCTTTTTTCGTAGCAATTAAATAAAAATGCATTAAATATTTAACTGCAGTTCTAAGCATGTAGTTCTAGCTTTGCTAATATCAGGGATAGATTTAATTTTAGAAGTAGGAATGGGGAACAGAGTAATGTGGGCACGTTTCAAAGTCCCGGATCCCCTTCCCCGGGACGGGGGGTATGAAAGAAGAGGCGGGTCAACAGAAGTAAAAAGGAATTACGTATTTTTCGCCGTCCCCGTCAGCAACGTCATAAAAAAAGTGGTTTAAGTGAGCCAATAAGATAATTTAAACTTTTCGTTACGTGTTGGAGGGAGGGGCTCTATACTGGGCTAAGAGTAAGACTGAAGTAAATACTAACCGTTCTCCATTCCTACTTATAAAATTAAATCTATCCCTGCTAATATGTAAAACTTGGTTGAATTTCAATATTTTTAGAAGATTGTTTGATTTTCAAATTTATATTTTTATTTGAATTTAATTTAATTATTATTCCAAAATAGATATAGTCTAAACACAATTCTTACAATTGAACCATATAAGAGTAACATAGTTTAAACTAGGGGTAATGAAATTATCTACTTAAAAATATGAATCTTAACACTCCCTTTAAATAAAATAAAACGAACAATTTTCAAATACAGAATCATTATTTAATTTATTTTTACAACAAAATAAACCATAAAACCATTGTAAAGTTTCTGCCTAAATTTATCGGTTACATAATCACAGAGACAATATTTGGCACAATTATTTTTTGCCTCTTACGTGTCTTACGCCGTATTACTCACCTATCATGTGAATTTCAAACAAGCGAGTTAAAAATATATCTTCACAACAGGTCTTTAGTTATATTTACTGGTAGGAATAAGCCTGGTACTGTCTGGAGCCATCATCGTAGGTCGTAACTGGTGAGGAACCGCTGGCAATTTGAGGTTGAGTTTGATATTCTGTGGGAGCGTACCTTCCCAATGAACTAGTTCCAGTAACTGATCCGTGGTCTTGTCTGAACCAGGACGTGTGGGTTGGTGACTGTTGGGATACTCGGACTTGTTGTGGCTCTTGTTGGTTAAGTATTCTTTGTCCTTGGTAGTTGCTAGTCGGTGTTCCCCTCGATACTACTTGAGGTTGAACTTGTCCGTAGGTAGTTTGAACAGATTGTTGTCTACCGTAAGTATAAGCCGGTCTTGTTTGAGATGCGTAGCTTGGAGAATTTCCATAAATGAAGGGTCCGGGAGCGTGGTAACTTAGCGCCGATGGATTGGCGTAAGTCACTGATGAGGGCTTGGTATTGGTATTAGGCGAGACTACCGGACCTCCATGGACACCTAAGAACTCTTCCAATCCTTGTACCAAACCTTGACGCACGTTATCGGTAAACTTTTCAGTTCCGCGTTGGAATGACGCCCCAGATGGTTGAAAACCCGATTGCATTTTGGGAGGTTGACTGGTTTGCGTTTGGTGAATCAGAGGTTTTTGTGGTTGTGGTTGTTGCTGAGGTTGAGACGGTGAGTTCGGGAGATGACCGGCTGGCTGTTCGGGCTGCGGATCGTGAGGGGATGCATTTGATTGGTCGGTTACTGCACCGGCACCCAAGTCAGATGAATAGTACCCGGCTTGGCTGTGACCGCTCAATCGAGGTTGGCCATAATGATGTCCGTAGACGGTCAGGCAAAGTGAAGCCAATAAGGCAAGCTTTATTTGATTCCTCTACAAAAAAGGGTTAATTTTCATATTTTAATTTTTCCCCAAAATACTAGAAAATATTCTGATTTTTTAAGTTAAGTTCAGCTAGCTAATTGGACCAAGTCATCTTGCGACTTATTGCCACTTATCTAACGCCTTTACAATGCATAGAGGGGTGGTGGCTAGCCCCTATGCCACAGCTAACCGACAGCGCCCTATACTAACTATTACCGTTAACCTCTACAAGTTATTATCTTACCATGACTTAATCTTTGAGTTTAAGTTTAAAATGATAATCCCTTAGAGCTTGGTGGGATTCAAGTCTGAACTTTGGGAAACTAATGAGTTGTTCGAATGCTGCTTGCCTGTATTTATACGAATGTACTGGCCCCGAAATATCATTTTTGTAAAGCTGGGAAACTCCTCTTTTTATATTTTTGGATAAACTGGCTTAAAACTGCGGTGTTCCATATTTGAAAGAAACCAGCCCTACTTTGTTAATGACGCCGTTTTAACGAAACACCGATGTTTTCATTTTAAACGCCCCTCGAATATATATGTAACTTTAGTTAGTCCAAATTGTGATTTTAGAATTAGCGAACTCGCTCAGAGTAAGGTTAGAATACCATATAAATAAGTATAGCTTATAACTTTAATCATAAGTTTATAAATATGTTCCATAAGTATGACACTACCTATACTTCGTAATGTTAGAGACATTCATCTTCCTATTGAGTCTGCATTACTAAGCCTTTGACAGCACCTCACCAGGCTTCGCTTTAACTCGAATCTATGACCTACGTCACTTCATGACAACCTCTCAGTAACCAATGACAAACTTATGGAACATATCTTATGAACTTATGCTTTAATCTAATTTGAAAAAAAAAGAATTTTTTTTAAAAAAAATACATAATTAATGCGATAGTTCTCTTGTTAAGCAAAAATATGTTAGGCCTATCAATTTCAAGGTCGCGAATTTGATTTTAAATTCCGGATTTGAATAAAGTTACCCGCGTGTTTTCGACATAGATATTGCATTGATTTGCAAATTATTCGCATTCGTTAATATTCTGGCCCCAATTTGTTTTATATATTGGTTTGAGATGAATATTTCAAGTGTAGGATTAAAGAAATTAGAAGCATTTGTTTATAATTGTCGTTTTTAGATCAGGGAGTAACAGTAACTTTCCCCATCCGAGTGTCAAAACCAAAACCTCAATTAACCTTCTTTTTGATGACAAACGATACCAACGGCAGTTATCTTTTAACCTAACCTCTTGTTCTTTCAAAGTTTATTGACCCCAAAACATTAAATTTCTCTTTTCAAAAAGGTATAATTTGTGGAAGTTATTAAAGGGATAGTATACTGATTATTCAACTTGGGGTTTATCGAATTGAGAATAAAAAAAATGTTATATATATTTCATAAAGTTGTAAATCAAGCTGTCTTGATATGAATAATATTAGAGGAATGTTTTACAACTGATTTGGTGGAGTTCCACAAGGTTGGGTCTGCGAAACAGTATTCTAGACCCTTAACATTTGCTTTATTAATTAAGTATTATTTTATTCAATTTGAAAGTTGTAAAAATAGTTAATTTATATATTAAAAAAAATAGTAATAATAATCATACAGATATTTGCTACACTTTAGCCCAAAGATTATTAAGTGTGTGTTTTGTGTGTACGTACCCCACTGGCCACCTCACACCAACAAGAGTATAGACACCCCGAAGTGCCACGAGCTGAAATCTATTGCATAGGAAGACTGCTATCAGACGTCAAAGGTCAACAATAGTTATGTTTAAAATGATTTGAGGAAGAACGTTTCTTAAAACGACCTAACTAAGATTACGGTAAATTACTGACGATTAAAATAATTAATTTAAATTATATTTATTTAATTATTTAAGAAAAACCTCTTAATTGGGTAGACATCTCTCGTCTCGACTAGGAGAGGTTTATTTTGGTTTCCCAACTTGTCTATTATCTATATCTATATAAATCAAAGTCCTGACTGACTGACAGACAGACTGACTGATAATCAACGCCCAGCCCAAACCGCTTGCCCTAGAAGGATGAAAATTTGCAGGAACGTTACTCATAAGTAGTAGACGCGTACTAAGAAAGATTTTTCCAATCCGCCGCCATCTTAAAAAATGGCGCCCAGAAATGTAAAAACTCTTCTCTTCTCGCGCGTTTCAACCGATTTCACAGATATTTAGTACACGGGTTTCCTTTAACCTTATAGACAGACTGAATGGTCTTTTGGGTTCGATTTGTTGCCATCTTTTTAAATGGCGACCAAAAACTAAAAAACCCTTCTTTATGAAATAATGTCCGCGTGAAAAGTAATAAAAAATGCATCCCGTCGGGCTGACGGGCAACGCCGAGTGCCTTCGCTCCTAGGGTGCTACAAAAATATTAGTCATCAGTAAAATCACCCTTTCTTTATATCATTTTGATGAAAGTTCTTATTACACGCGAGCGACGCCACGGGTAACAGCTAGTTGTCTATAATTAGCCCAAGATGCAACAAATGTCAATCTCCAGTTTCTGATATTTCCCACCAGAGGACGACACAGTTAAGAAGTCATCACTCAGCGAAATAACAACTTTTATTTTTCATTTTCGAAATATTATCGATATTCAGATAAAAAATCTAATTAGGTTCAATTTCCACATTTTCAAAAGTCGGGAGTAAAATAAGAGTTCGGTGTTTGACCATATTGTTTGAAATTGATTGAAATTTAAAGCTCCGCTCCCTTTGAATGAAATTCAGAACTACGAAATTTTGGGTTTTTATCATTATTATTTAATAAAAAAAATTAATTTATTCTATACATGTACATTTTTTGGGGTTTTAAGGAAATAATTTTTGGGAAATTTTGCACGCGAAGAGAATTACGCGATTTAAGCGTGTCCAACTAATTAGATAAATTACACAAATGTTTTGAAATTAGTTTCTGTGTTCAATTAATTTTAACGTTAAGCGGAAACTAAAGTAAAGCTTAGTTTCCACTTGACCGAAGAAAGTGCGTAAGTACAGAACTCAATCGTAAGTGATTTCCGTCGAACCAGGGATCCATGTAATTTTAGAAATATGAATGGAGAACGGTTAGTATTTACTTCAGTTCGACTCATAACCCAGTATAGTGCCCCTCCCTCTTACACGTAACGAAAACTTTAAATTAATCTTATTGGCTCACTTAAACTATGTTTTGAAGACGTTGCTGACAGGGACGGCGAAAAATAAGTAATTCCTTTTTGCCTCAGTCGCTATGACCCGCCTCTTCTTTCATACCCCCCCCCCGTCCCGTGGAAGGGGGTCCGGGACTTGGACGTGCTCGCACAATACTCTGTTCTTCATTCCTAGTTCTAGAATTAAATCTATCTCTGGTCGAACAGAATTGGTGTTCTATTTTTACGCAGAGGCCGACGTTAAATTATTTATTCGTTCGTTTTGACGACATAATGGGGGAATTTCTTTATCTGCCCTATTTTTTCTAACCGAGTGTCGCCTTTTGCCGCATTTGAGTGTTCAATCACCAAAGATAAAAATCGAAGGTCAAGGACTAAGTTCTTTTGGCTTCGAATCCACTCGGACGCATTCCATGTGACTACTGGTCGACCGCACTTTTCGGTGGTATGTGTGAACCAAACTAAAATCTTGCCGTCGGACGCCTGCGTAAAAGCCAATTTTTTGACGCAACGCCAAAGTTTAAGGTCAAGTGCGAACGTTGCACAAGGGTGACGATCTCTTTGAACGAGTCCTAAAATGTAGATCTTTAGTATTATCTCACTATTAACTATTAACTATTCCCTTAATCGGTTTCTATTCACGATTGTTTTTCGTGCACCCGGGATACACCAACAAACACACACACATGAAACACTATCGCTAATCTAGGTGCGGTTACGTAACACCTTGCAAAATTTTACAACCAATATATCACTGATTTTCAGTTTAATAAAAATTATATCTTATGCGCAGACAATTCAACGTTTCTATAATTCACACATTTAGATTAAGAACCAAGTCGATCCAAGCATATGTGCAATTTTCCACGTGACTCACTGTGCTTTGGTCCTACCACACTTTTTTGAAACATTCTGTATTGTTTATGTTTTCATGTGTCATATATAGGTCTACACATATCATAAGATCCTAAGATATGTTCCATAAGTCTGTAACTGGTTACTGAGAGCTTGTCATGAAGTATCCTAGTTGAAACTTCATAGATTCTCGTAAAGCGACGCCTGGTGAGGCGCTGTCAAAGGCTTAGTAAAGAGAATAAATAGGAAGATGGACTGCAAAATTAACCGAGTGTAGTCAATTCTCACTTGTCATTCTCGAACTAGCTCGAGCTGTAAGTCTCTAGCCGTGGAAGTATAGGTAGTGTTATATTTATGGAACATATCTTATAAACTAATGACACATATTTAGAATCGCTTTTCTATATACCCATTTTGAAAATGCTATAGCAAACTTTCATTTAAATTTTTTCAATCGCTTTCTCAGAAGTTAAAAGATTAATTATATGTACAATTTTACTTTTAGCATGACCTATAAAAGAAACGGTATGTGCAATAGAGTCAGTAGACGGTTAAATTGTTCTTTTTTTTCAAGAATTGAAATCCCAGGAACATATCTTTGCATATTCTCGAAACTTAATTCATTATGTCATATTTAGGATGAAAGTGATGCCGAAATATATTTAAGTCGAGTTCTTGGAAAACCCGCACAATTTTTCTCGGTAACTAATTAGTCGCGTTAACCGTTAATCTTCATTACTTGAAAACCCACCTACGTGACGACTTAATGACATTTCACGTAACTAAAGCGTAAGATTTCAATTTTACTATTTAAACTAGTTTGGTCCTTTAAATCCCATTTTATACGATATGGCTTATTAGATTGTACTTGCTGTCGAAGAAGATGCTGACTTTGTTGTTTTGAGAACTGAAAAAGCTGGCGTTCCAACTTTAAAATAACACCTTGTACCTCAAAGATAAATTTCTCAATTTTGCTTCAGACGTTTTATAAAGTAATGAAAACACTATAGGCCTACGGAGTGTACCCAAAAGGGTGCTTGGACCGAAGTATAGTAAGTTCTATGGAAAATTTAAGTCGAAAATGTCCTATGGCATTTTCTAACTGTTTTCACATTGTGGTTGGAGTGTTTTAAGTGTAACCCCTTAAATTAAGCAAGAAACGCAAAGATAATGATTTCTAATTTCAATAAGGGGTCATCCATAAAAAACCCAATAGTAACTTGACAACGGTAGCTCGGACAACAAAATTTCTACTTGGAATATTTGACAGGTAATTTTTTGGGGTCTTTCTGCTTGAATTAAATGGGAGGTGTAGAAATCGTCACCCCTGACTTCATGCATAATGTATTTGAACTTAGAAACCACATGATATTGACGTAGCTGGGGCGCGATTCCCGCGACTTCTAAGCGCCGAAAACAAATTCTCTTTGCGTGTGCTGAGCTACTTTTTTCTATTAAAATAAATTTATTATTATTTGTTTGTTTGTTTTAATGGCTATATTTATTGATAACGGGAGAAGTATTTTTCTATGAATATGAGGTATCAGGGGCGCTGGGTTGGTTTATTTTGTTGTTTCATTCATTAGGTATAGTTTTATTTCTGTGGTTTTTTATAAATTTCTTTTTTGTTCTTATTCATGTGAACAGCCAATGAAATACGAGTAAGGAGGAGCGGGCGGTTTTACAGAGTTTTAAGCCCATCCCCTTGCATTCAATCAGTTAGTATGGGCTCTATAGCCTCTTAAAGATTCCAAGAAGAAATCTATGTATTCCTGCAAAATATCATAGAGCATTTTCGACTGAAAATCTTCCATAGAACCCCTTGTATTTCGGTTGTATCAGCCTTATTAGAACACCCTGTATAGTCCCAGTCCGAACTAAAAATACTCCAATAGCTTAAAGTCAAAACTGGAATTTCAATTTGGTCAATGGACGATCGCTTTAGAAGTACAAGTAGAAGCAAGATGAGACTAGAAGTAAAGAGCTCATTGGTAGTAGATCCTGGCACTAGTGAACAAATTAGAGGATTTTATGCCGCTTCCATCGCGCCTACACTAGAGAGAAAAAAATTGGTCGAGTTCCAAAAAATTTCCTACCCCCTTCCCCTCAACCTAAAGCCCCGAACACGGACGCGGGTGCTTGAATCTAGTTCGGCCGTCTACCGCCATGAACGTCTCACGTTTTGGAGGGAAAATTCAGAAACCGCTACCAGAGGGCCAACTGTTGGTGTGTTATCAAGAATATTCACTTTCGTCAAGTGAAGAATTCGGTTAGCTCAGTACTTCTAGTCTCATCTTACTTCTGGTACAAGTACTGTAATTTTCATCCTAACAAAATGGACGCCATAAATGTTTATCTATTCGATTCAAGATTAAAGCTCAAATTATGATTATAGTTTATCTTCTTTCCCATTTCTCCATCAGTCCCAATGGTCTAGCGATGTCTCTATTGACAACTTCGTAAACCGAGACTGGATTTTCTCTTTGGCAGTATTCCCTGAATTGTTTCAACAATTCCTCGTATTCTTCGCGATGGACGTGAAAATGTTTGACGTGAGGTGAGTTCTCCCATAATCTATAAAAGACTTTGACTCCTTGTTCTCTTCGTCTTTCAATTAGTTTGGTGACACTGCGGTGATCCATTACAACGTCCACTTTCGAGTACAGGAACATTTGAGGTCCGAAATTCGGTTGAGAACAGATCATGGCGTAGTTGAAAAACCGGTAATTCTCTGTCGTCGACGCATCACCACGGATAAAATCTAACCAAGAACCAAACAAAATTTTCCACAACTATTTTTTATCGATTAGAACTGTTAAATATAGTTAACTCATGGATATGTAAAAATACTACGTATTATCATTAGTTCATAAGACATGTTCCATAAGTTTGTCACTAGTTACTGAGAGCTTTTCATGAAGGTGAAACGTCATAGATTCTCGTAAAGCGACGCCTGGTGAGGCACTGTCAAAGGCTTAGTATGTCAGACTAAATAGGCAGATGGACTGCAAAAATTAACCGAGTGTAGTCAATTGTTCTCGAACGAGCTCTCAGTAAGTCTCTAGCATTACGAAGCACAGGTAGTGTCATACTTATGAAACATATCTTATAAACTTTTGGTATTATGGATTTGCAATTTGACCACCAAATGTGTGGTACACCAGGGGAAGATGTGGCGTGGTTCTAAAGTGAGTCGGTAGTAGTTAGGTTACACGGAGAAATGTAACCAGAGATAGATTTAATTTTAGAAGTGGGAATGTAGAACGGTTAGTATTTACTTCAGTCCGACTGATAGCCTCTCCCTCCAACACGTAACGAAAAGTTTAAATTATCTTATTGGCTCACTTAAACTACGTTTTGAGACGGGGATGACGAAAAATACCTAATTCCTTTTTTACCTCTGTCGCTATGACCTGCCTCTTCTTTCATACCCCCGTCCAGCGGAAGGGGGTCCGGGACTTTTGACGCACGCCCACATTACTCTACTCTCCATTCCTACTCCTAAATTTAAACTATCCCTGATGTAACTAAAGCTCTTCCTGAGTGGGTGGGTTTGATTTTTGACGGTTACCAAACTTATATTTTCTCTACTGAACGGGCGCCTAAGCGAAATTCCTTGTGGAACCCAAGATATGTTAATCCATAATACGTAGTATTTATATACGTCCATGGTTAAATAGTTGGAGAGAACAAGCAAATTTATCCCAACTGTTGATGTCTAAATTTTTTTCTAAAAACTTTCACTAGGCGTGTGTGGGTACTGGAGTTTGAGTTGGACTAGAATCTCGGTTTTCTAAATCTCAAACAGGTACACGGGTCCTTGGCTAAGGCCTAAAAATACTCGAGGAAGGCTGAACAAGTCCATTTTTCTTTACTAACCAGTTAATTTTTTCACGAGGGGCAAAGGTACTAACTCTATAACAAGAGAGATCATATTTGGTCGTGAACACGTGACTCTGCGTCTATAATTGGGTGCATTGTCCCTTGTCAATACATATACAACACTACCAAAGGCTAAGATTTATCTTTAGTTTCCATACTCAACACGAATTGTAGTCCACACTTGGCAGTGTAACTACAAGGGGGCGAATATTTTTTAATAGCCAACTTTATCAGTTAGTGATAAAAATAAAAGTATTTTCATATTAAAGAAGGTACAATAATTATTAACTTCTAGTTTTTGAACAGTTTGAAAAATTAAACCAGTAAATTTTTTGTAAAGAAATAGTAAATTTTGACGGGCCCGATTAAGAATTTTGGACTCGAAACCATGTTTTAAGGACTCGATGGGCTCGACGACTCGACGAGTCCACTTTTCCAGGACTCGGGCTCGAAATCTAAAAATTTGGACTAGCGCTCCTCTAGTTTTTAAAGTGTTAGTGACATAATTTTCGTCACCCACAAACTTAAAATGCTAAAAAAATCCTTCAAAATCTAGTTTATTATGATATGTTTACTTTTGTATTTGGTTTCGTAGAAATTTGTAAAATTGCAATCAAAGTTTAGTGTTTGGAAAAGGCCTAGTTAAAATTTTGTTTCGCTTGATGACGTAGTAAGGAGAAACTTTCACTCTAGATGTCGCTCACGTGACGCGCCTGTTAATGTCGCCGCGCCGCGTTAAGCCTAATTTATTCAGACTCGCGCGCAGAGATAGTTCTATATTTTCTTTGCTCGCGCGCGCGCGCAGCATTAGTAGACTCGGGAGTCTCGGGCGCGCGCGCTTGGCTTTTCCGCGAGATGCCGTGAGTGACGTAGCAAGGAGAAAACCCGCCAAAAATCTTCTTCGCAAATTTGCTTTTGCCCCCCAAATTTCAAGTTTTCAAAGTGTTTTTTCTGTGTTTTCCTTCATATTTAAATATTAATCAAGCATATTTTTGGAATCAGAAGAGTTTAAACTCTCAAAAAAGTAAGGTTTTCTTTAGATTTGAGATAATTTTTAAATCACGTCGCTATTCCTTTAAACAAATTTTAATTGTTTATTAACTTCATTCTTAAATTGTGCTAAGATACTTGATTAGTGACGATACCTTTGAGGACGTTACCAAGAATGACAAAATATGTGACGATTGCTCCTCCAAAAGCCAAGACAGACTTTGCAACGACTTTCCCGGGAGCGACAGCCTGCATGGCCCGGTACACCAGGAAGAATTTGCTACTGGCTAAGGTACTGTCAAAAACTGCGCCGCTGATCCGAACGTCTTTATACCGTTCGTCTTCCAAACATTTGCACATTAAATAATAGGCGAAAATTCCACCGCTGAAAATGTGGAAAAACACTGTAGGCTCTGGTTGACCCATTTTGTTCCGCAAGTATCTTAGTGTGCTCATCAGGGTGTCCCGTTGACTCTCCCATCTTTTGCGTGGGTCCAAACCGTATACCATCGAAGCAGGCGGACACCATGACACTACCGCGTGACCCTCTCTCTCGTACAATTCCTGCAATAATTTTAAGTCATATTTTCACAAAGAGTTATTGTCGTTTAGAGTATACAATCACAAATTAACCCAAGCCATCTGTTCCACGCATTTCACAGAACAAGAATTTTAGGGAAACGTTTTGCCACGTCCCTTCAGTACTTGGCAAAAAGTATTACCATAAGTTTGACACTATATATACCCTGTACCCTGTATACTTATGAAATCTTATTGAGAGCATATGAAATATAAAAATGTTGGTGCTGGAATTTCTGTAAAAGCCTACGTTACCTTTAATCGGTTCCTAATGCATGGTTACTCTTTTCGGAGACTTGTACTGTCAAGGGTGTGGAAAGTGATGTACCAATAGGTTATGTGAGCCAATAACTAAAGCGCTCAAATTGCTCATGACCTTCCCATTGAAATGCCTCTCCTAAATCTCGTATGATGAGCGTATTATAGAGCACACCATGGTAAAAGCATACAAAACTGAGATCTCGTGCTCCCTTCTATGTGGTGAGTCTACTTCGATACGCGGTGTAAACCTAGATTTTTTTTCTCCAATGTGTCGCGAACCACACTCCACCCACACAACCCTCACTAACACTCTTGTCCTTAATCCTTCTAGCTAAGAACAAGAACCAAGTGCACTATAGTTCACCTCCATATTTTCTCTTATATAAGCCTTGGATAGTTCGACTCCAAGCAACTCTATACGAGTACCGTACGTTTCACACAAAGCACAAACAGTAATTTCAAACTAATGGTAAACAAGCTGGAGAACAAATTTCCCTGAGAAGAAAGCCGAATATTAAAATTCCATATCAAATCTAGTATCTCGGTTTCTTCATACCGAAATTTAAAAACAACAATTAGCAAGAAAAAAAGTATCAAGGGCAAATGTGTTTAAAATCGACAAATTAGCCTGATCAACATGTTTCAGGGTGGAGTAGAAACCAGTCTGGGAAATAAGAATATTTTTTAAACTATATCCTTGGGACCAGTGACCCCCCTAGTGTCCGAAATAATAAACTGGTCCCCACCTTTGTTCTACTGTACATTTGCAATTAATAAACTGGTCCCGAGGACCAGTAACCCCCAGTTTTTGAATTAAAAAACTAGTCCAAGCAATTAATAAACTGGTTTTGCACCTGAGGAAGTGTGAGTGCACAAACCCCTATGTAAGAAACTGGCAAATATGTTAAACTAGACAGTGCTTACGCTATATTTCTTCAAGTTCTTGACGGAACTGTTTGTCCAGCCTAAGATGAAAACGACTTGTCGGTTTCGAGCGTTGACCAATGGGCTTTTCACGTTCGCTGGCTCGACGATGGACATTTCTATTTTGGACTTAAACCTAACTATTTGTCGGAAACGCGGCGAACCCGTCGTGATAAATTTCCATCCGTAGATTAAAAGCGACATTCTCTCTCTAAATCCGACTACCTAGTTGAAAATTTAATACCCCGTATAATTGTTGCATACTTGATTATTTTCTTTCCAAACTTTCCTCTAAATATATGAATTTTTTGTCCTTATATTATAATTCACCGCAAAATCGTATTTGAGGCACTGTCATAAAGGAAAGGTATGGCGTAACTAGAAATACACAATCGTTGCGCGTCTTTTGATCGTTATTTTGAAGTTTGTAGTGAGGTGTTTTAGTAGTAGCTTTACGAGCGTTGTAATCGTAAGGTAGTATAGTAGTAGAAATAATTGTACATGTACGAAGCCACTCCTTTATGGAGTACTGGTACAATTAGTAGGGGTTTTAAAATTGTACACAATAAAATTACGTCAGATATTAAGGCTTAAAGCTAGATTCCCACTCTACCGAAAACACGACGGAAACCCGGCAGAAAGGCGAAAATATCTACCGCCAAACTCAAAATTCAGTCGTAGTGGGAACGGTCTACCGTCGTATTAAGTTCAAATTTCTACAGTCGCCAGTCAGCTTCGAGATTTCCGCCGATTTTTTGTCAGTCAAGTGCAAAGAGTTGCTACGTTGGTTCCCCTTAAGGGTGACAACTCTAAGCTGGTGAAAGTCTTTCACCAGCTAAAAGACAAGTTTTAGCTTCACCTGACCCTGTTGCACTAGGCCTTTCGCAACGTAAAAATGGGCTGTAGACGATTACTGGATGCTTGTAGTCAATTTCTAAAACAATGTTATTCAGCTCACGTCCGAAGTTATAATGCCCCATAAGAAACAAGGAAAAAACTTAAAAATTAAAGGACATTTTTTTACAAGATGCCTTGTTGGCCAATTGATAATAATAAAAGATTGTCTAATTCTTTATCACTTTATCTTTCTTTTTTTCAGAAACATTAGTTTTTCTTCAATAAGTGAAATTTTTTTTACAACCTTCTTTATACAAATTTACACATTAAAGACTATAAGAACTGAAATTTAACCGGTTACAGCTTTACACATTAATGTCTCTATACGTTAAATTGAACTAATTAAATTTATCTGGTTCATAACTACCTTAGTTATATTGTGGACCCAGCTTTTTTCAGTGCTGATGCGTCTAACTTGCATATACGTTGAGGAACAAATGGTTGGTCGGCTGATACTGGGTCATCAAGAAGTTGTGGCTCAACTTCAGTCGGTTGTACCAACTGCGGTTCTGCTTGAACTTAATTGGTTAGTCTTCATTAATACTCCATACACTATGGATTCGATTTTGTCTCTTGAGAATTCGCGATACACCAGTTTCGTCCCACAGTTCGTGAATGGTTAGTTGACCAATTCGAGATGTCTTCCATTTTTACGCTGACGTTTCCCATCTCATGTTAACACTTCATACGACCTGAGGGTAATCCCTCCAACCTCAGACCACCTACCCATGGACAGGCATGAGGATAGGGAGCTAGGTTAGCAAAGTGTAACGCCTGACGAAAGCGCCGCGGTGGCGGCTACTGAAAATTCATCTCCACAAACAGACTCACGTGAAAAATATTAATTCTTGTTCCCTCGAGAACAGTGGCCTAATAGGCGTCAATAGATGCCAAATATCTTATAAATGTGCCAAAGTGAGTACACCTTTATCATTCGTTTATTTTTAGTTCATCTCATTAAAGATTTATACACGTTATATTTATAATAGTTTAGTAAATATAACTCTGGGTTACTTTATAAGACGAATATAATACTAAGCCTTGGCCAAAAAAACGAATTTTGTCTCTTTAAATGATCACGTGTCACTTGTGGAGATATATTGCGGTCCGCCGACACATGAGGGCGCGTGCTACGCGTTTCAATTCAAAAACCGTGGTTTAACACGGGGATGGCTGTCCATGGGTAGGTGGTCTGAGCTCCAACAACCTTCGTCTTCCACAGCCATGTTTGTGTTTTATTCTAACGATTGCACCTGACGTAAGAGGTTTCAACATTTTGCCTTGGTCCTTCAGGTGTGGCCGCCATACCCGCGATCTACTTCAGGATGATAAGCTATTATTATAATAAAAATAAAACTTCAAAAAACAACTTAACATGCGAGCAGGGATAGATTTAATTTAGGTAGGAATGGAGAACAGAGTAATGTGGGCGCGCGTCAAAGTCCCCGGACCCCCTTCCACGGGACGGGGGGTATGAAAGAAGAGGCGGGTCATAGCATGGAACTAACTAAGCTTTAGTTAGTTTCAAGGTCATAGCGACAGAGGTAAAAAGGAATTACGTGTTTTTCGTCGTCCCCATCAACAACGTCATCAAAACGTAGTTTAAGGGTGCGTTCAGTAACGCTCAACGGAGACCAAACGCGTTGAGCTCCGTTGATCAACGTGATGTCATGTGACGTATTAGGCTACTGATCGGTTTTTTGCAAACTTTACGTTGTATCGTCTGCTTACTGTTCATGGAAATGGATATGCGAGGGCCTGCTAGCCGAAAT
Source organism: Phalangium opilio (assembly GCF_054372755.1). Classification (NCBI taxonomy): domain Eukaryota; kingdom Metazoa; phylum Arthropoda; class Arachnida; order Opiliones; family Phalangiidae; genus Phalangium; species Phalangium opilio. Next base: position 9,300,061 of record NW_028324147.1, on the reverse strand, counting down.
AAGAGAAAACTCTGACCAGTAACTTAGCCAAGGCTTAAGCTTTAAAACCCAATAACTTTTTAAGCTTCATAGATATAATCGAAAATATTTCATAAAATAATTAACAGACACTATTCATTCGCATTCAGTCGCTGCTACACCGATTTTATAAATAGTTCCGAAATTATCCGTCAAATTAACTTCTCGAAATCATTCAGGGAGATAAGTTTCCTCCATTGCTGCTACGTCACAAATGCGTTGCTCAACGAAGTAATCGGCTCTTACAGCCGATGACTTCGATGCCTCTTCGCTTACAATCGTGACGTCAATGCGGAAGTTCGGAAAATCGTTCAGTGGCGAATGCGCATTCAACGGAGCCTCCGTTGAGCGTTACTGAACGCGCCCTAAGTGAGTCAATAAGATAATTTAAACTTATCGTTACGTGTTGGAGGGAGGGGCCCTATACTGGGCTATGAGTCGGACTGAAGTACTAACCGTTCTCCATTCCGACTTTAAAAATTAAATCTATCCCTGATGCGAGCTATAGGGTCCCTGCAAGATTAGCACGATTTTCAGGATACTGTTTCACTTATATTTTAAGGAGACTTAACGAAACTACGGGTTACTTATGACCATTTGAATCAAAAATATCACACTTTATAAAAGGCTGAATAATACTTTTATTCTTACAAATAGAGAAAAGTAAACATTTGAGGTTTAATTTTCCTTTAACGCGCCTTCTAAATCCTTTTGATTCGCTTTATTACCTGACCGTGAAAATCGTCGTAAACTTGAATGATATGCAGACGGCTTTAGCTGTAATTTTAAATCTGAATAAAATTACTGGTTGCTATATCGTCATATCGAAATTGAGAGACGTCCAAAATACTTTTCCCCAAAGCTGGGCGTTTTGAGATTATAAATTTTATTCAAGGGGATTTTCGTATCTATCTCATAATACGTCTGTAAGGTCTATGAAAATAAAAACCACGACAGACCCTTTCAAAAGGGTCTATTGTGGGTTATATAGAGTCTGGTGTTTGACCACCTTGTTTTCTTGAGACGAAACATCCCGTATATGAATCCAAAGACGTTAGGGATGGTTTCAAGCAGAAAGGACTTTGGTGGACTGTTAGCTTGGAGCCCTGTCTACAACATTTCGAGATCAAAAAAACGTTTCATGTGCACAAAAATAATTAAAAAATTATTTATTCCTGTGCAAGTTATTTCACGTTGGGTAATGGCAAAAGTAACTTAACACCATGAGTTTATAAGACATTTTACATAAGCATGACACTACTTCGTAGTACTAGATACTTAATGAGAGCTACTTTGACAAAGACGTGAGAATTGACTGCACTCGGTTTTGACTTGTGTTAAATACGACTACATATGGATATAGCACTCTCGCCTCTGGCACATCAAAAAATACGGAAAACCCTAGGAGGTAATCCAATGTTTTGAGGTTTTGCCGTCTATCTTCCTATTTGCTCTGTACTAAGCCTTTGACAGCGCCTCACCAGGCGTCGCTTTACGAGAATCTATGACGTTTCACCTACGTCACTTCATGAAAAGCTCTCACTAACCAGGGACAAGCTTATGAAACATATCTTATGAACTTAAAGTTTTGAAATCACTCAAATTGTTTTATAGTATGTTTCGCTCTTCTTGTTTGTTTTTATCAGCTAAACCATATGAAAATAATAGGTACGTATTCTTGGCTATAAACATCTAATATCCCTGCCTTAAGCCTAAGCATGAAACTCTGCATTTAAGTTTAAAAAACAGTTTTTTGTATGGATATTTATAATATGTTTCTAATGCCACCTATTAAGCATTTTTGACGTTAAAAAAGATATAATATTTGTTTAGAAAATATTTAAATTTTATATTGTAGTTAAATCGTTAAGAGTCATGAGGTTATTACTATGATAATTATAAGTGATTAAGTTCATGTCAAAATTATCATAATAAATTAATAGATGGCGCGTAAAACTAGTAACCGAAAAGGCCCAAAAAGCAAAAATCCGTACTCCTAGCCGCTTTTTCACCAGTACCAAGGTGAAGGGTGGGACTGGGCATCATTTTAGCGTTTTGATAAGAGTAAATACAAGTCACGTAAAAAATTTACGTATTAGCTATGTGTGGTTGGGGTTAGGGTGGGCGTGTTAGTTTCGTATGGGCTAATGAAGTACAGTATTCATGTTTTCAAACTCGCTAAGGTAATATTCGAGATGGGAGGTCTTACCACACCTAACTGAAAAGGTCTTTTCGTCTATCCAGCCTCCACAGACAAACGAGTTATGCTTCGCAGTCCTTAAAAAACTGCATTTATACACAATCCTAGGCAATACTTTTTCAAATCCACAATGGGCCAGAAATTAGAAATTATTATATGTATTGCTGTTTAAAATCAAGTTTAATCGATATGGGAAATTTGGTTTTAATTGCGTAGTTCAAACAATTGTTATGATTCGACATTTTACAACAAATTCGTGTATAAATGGGGCGTTTCGAGATAAAGGGAGCTCAGATTTTCTTATATAAAATCTCATAGAATCTGTTCTCGTAAAAACTTATCCATGTCAAATAAATAAGGCAAGCAAATACAAAATGAGCTTTTAGGATTTTAATTATTCAGGGTGGAACAGATAAGAAGAACACTTATTTCGAGTAAAATGTCGCTTTACTACTCTTAAAATGAGATCCATCATTCTTACTTGCGACTTTAAAAACAAGTGTCGTATTTCTGACATTCAGAATATGGGTTTCTTATATGTGTGTTGTTACACCTTGTGTGAGTTTTATACTTCAATTTGAACTTGAGTCATAATCGTCCTTGATTTTAGCTGTTTGGTCCAAAATTACGAATTTATACCCGTTTTTGATGTAAAATGTCTAATCATAACGGCTAAACTTTACTTTAGCTCGTGCATTCAAAATACAGTTTTTTCTATGAATATAATTTATTCAAGGTTAATTATAGGATAATTTGTTAAAATTAAGGTGCGGAAATTAATTAAAATATATATTTTCCATGTTTTTCTATATTTTACCCTTCATATTATAGGTTAGGTTTGGGGAGGTTAGGTTAGGTTATATTTTTAGATATTCTATGGTTTTTGCTGGCTAGGAAGAAGGACCTGGTCGGGTTTTTATGGTCATGAAAATATTGATTTAAGTTAGTTTCCTCGACTTAAATGTAATTAATTATCATATAATTAATGTCCAAGAAATTATATTTATTGGAAGAACTGTATTTTGAATGTGCGAGCTAAAGTAAAGTTTTCCATCATATCAACTGTTTGAACTACGCAATTAAAACCAAATTTCTTATATCGGTTAAACTTAGATTCAAATTGCAATGCATATAACAATTTCTAATTTTGGCTCTTTGTGGATTTGAAAAAGTGTTGCCAAGGATTGTGTATAAATGCAGTTTCGAGGGGTCGGACGTTCGGCATTTTAGTGTACGGGATTTTGAGATTTCAAGATTTTGACCAAGATTTTGAGATTTTCCCCTGATTTTGAGATTCTGACTGAGATTTTAGAAATCTTGAAATCTAGTCCAAGATTTTAAGATTTCGGGATTTTCAATGAGATTTTCAGATTTTGAACGCGATTTCCAGATTTCGAAGGAGATTTCGGGATTTTGTTCAGGATTTTCAGATTTTGAAGGAGATTTCGGGATTTTGAAGGAGATTATCAGATTTTGAAGGAGATTTTCAGATTTCGAGGAGATTTTCTGATTTTTGATGAAATTTTGGATATTTGCAGGGGATATCAAGATTTACTATTAACTTCCGGTGTTCAAAGGGTATTTCGAGATTTTGAAATATAGACTTTAAATTTGTTTTAATTTACCGTAACGAACACCCGAGAAAAATCGACAAAAATAGTCTAATTTGTAATACAGTACTCTTATATAGCGCAGGTGCCAAAAAACGAGATGGAAGGCAGAGTTTTACCCCCGTATCTTCCCCTCTTAAATAGATGCAAAACGTGTATTGTAAGCGTGGGGATTTTCAGATTTTGATATTTTAGGATGAGATTTCGGGATTTTACGTTAAGATTTCGGGATTTCTAGATTTTAATGTGGGATTTAGGGATTTTAGGTGAAGATTTCGGGATTTTCAGATTTTAAGGTAGGGATTTCGGGATTTTCAGATTTTGACGTGAGATTTCGGGATTTTCAGATTTTGACGTGAGATTTTGGGATTTTTAGATTTTGACGTGAGATTTCGGGATTTTGAGATTTTAAGGGTAAGATTTCGGGATTTCGAGATTTTCGAGAGAGATTTTAACAAACGTCCGACCCCTCGTGCAGTTTTTTAAGGACTGCGAAGCAAAACTCGTCCCTTTTTGGGGATAACCGTTTTTTAGGAAATAAAATTAGTTCTGGAATTGTCAAACTCAGTCGTCCAATTTTTTAAGAACCATAATGGGATGATACTTGACCGAATCGTAACTTACAGTTGGAATGGTCGGAATATACAATACACTGTATAAAACCTTTTATGCTAAATATTCGTTGAAACCGCGTGAAGTGTCCGATAATTACAAAATAATTATAAAAATTCTCCAGCTACCCGCTTTGTGATCATTGGGAAGACAAAAAGTAGGCCCAAAAAGTTTGAAAAATCACGTAATCTCAATTTGATTGAATTGGTGAAATTAAGCGCGAGATTTGAATTGAAACCTGTTTCTGATAAGTCTGGCATAAATCTTTGGGATATTTTGAGTCGAAAATGTTCTATGACATTTTTGCGTCCGGGCCATTGTTTTCAAGTTAAGACAGAAGCCGATTTTACACATGAAGTACGTAACATGTGCCGGGGCGAGCTACACGATATTTTCTGAGTTCCTAGGAAAGAACCTCCCTTATAAATAATACACCTTTTCGTAGTTTAAAAAGTAAAAAGAGGGTAGGCAACCTCAGTATCGGGACATACATGGGGTTGATAGACTGCGCACTCTCATGATACAAAGAGACCGCAGCGCAGGCGCCAAAAAGCGAGATGGAAGGGAGAGTTTTATTCCCTCTTAGTTACATCGGTAAAGCGACTCCTTCCGCCTTAAACCCCTCCCGCTCCATCGTTGTGGAGTAGAGCAAAAGGCCTTGTCGTAGCGGAGGAGGCCCGAGTTCGGTGTGCCGGTTTGGGAGTTTCTTGGATTCGCACTTGATTCAGACCGTTAGCTGCCCAGTCCGCGAACGTTTTGCTCGGCTGTTTTGCGACCGCCCGCGTGTTGCTTTGCCTCATCCCCAGCTCTCGGCAAGCTTCTGGGGGCCGTATGGCACTGCTGTGCTCGGAGGGAATACCCCATCCCCTCGTGCCTTCTGCTGCCTTAGCCCTTCACTGTCACCGACCACCTCCTGGCTGGGCTCGCCGCTGACGGCGTCCCGCTTCTGTCACCTGCTGAAGGGGAGTTTGTCGGGTCCGCTGGCCGATCCCGTGTGCCTTGACGGCGGTTCCGCAGGTTCAATTGGGAATGTGATGATTAGGCCCCCAGCTATAGGTGCTGCGCCTAATCAAGTTCTCTGACATGTCCTTCCGCCTTAATAACCGATTTACCAGGTACATAAATTAGGGAACTACAACAAAGACTGAGTAGGGTGACTAAAATATTCTTAGATAAAACTATTCACAGTACCAAATATTCTTTGGGAGTTATAGGCAAGAAGATCTTATCATTCTGCATTATCTGGGTAGCTTTTGCTGGGATTATTTAAGGGCCGTTTAAAACTGCCCGGAAGCTCAAGTGTTCTTTCCAACCTGGGAAAACATAGTCACCCAATTATGGATTGCTATTTCTGCCCAAGTGCTTAATTTTTCTTTCCAGCCCGGACAGAAATAATTACTTGCCCAATTATGGACAGCTATTTCTTCCCGGGTGCTCAAGTGTTCTTTCCAACCCGGGCAGAAATAGTCACCCATTTATGGGTGGGTATTTCTGCCCGGTTGATCAAGTGTTCTTTCCAAACCGGGTAGAACTAGCCGCCCAATTATGGATGGCTATTTCTGCCCGGGTGAGCAAGTATTCTTTCCAACCCGGGCAGAAATAGCCATCCATTTATGGATGGCTATTTCTGCCCAGGTGCTCAAGTGTTCTTTCCAACTCGGGCAGAAATATTCGCCCAATTATGGATGACTTACGCAAAGGTCAATCTATGGATCGAAAAACCCTTTCACCCCAGTAAAGAACATGAATAAAACGTTTTGCTCGGCCGCCTCGCCCCCGTCCAGGTGTTGTTGCTATGACTCATCCCCAGCTCTTGGCAACCCTCTGGGGGCCGCAGATACATTCCTGGACCGTATGGCACTACTGTGCTCGGAGGGACCTCCCCCTTGAGCCTTCTGCTACCTTAGTCCTTCTTTGCCACCGACCTCCTCCTGGCTAGGCTCGCTGCCGACGGTGTGGCGCTCTCGTCACCTGCTCAAGGGGCGTTAGTCGAGTCCGCTGGCCGGGCCCGTGTGCCTTGACGGTGGTTCCGTAAGTACCATGGGGGGCGCTGATAAGCCCCCCAGCTAGGTGCAGCGCCTAATAAAATATTCACTGAATGCTATAAATGGGCGGTTATTTCTGCCCGGGCCCCGGGCAGATATAGACACTCCGTTATTGGCGACGCCGTGTATCTGTTTTTCTACGAGGAATGTGTTCTGTTCTTGCAGCTGCGGCTGGCCCGGGATTTGCCGCTCATTCTCAACCGCTGATACCTAGCCAAGGCTTAGGGTAGTTTTCGGGTCTAATATTATTCGCAGAGCTATTTTTCTGTTGAAATTAAAAAAAAATCTTATAATATTTATTTGAAGAGTTATTAAATGACTCGAAAATTTTCGAAACTTGAGCTTTAAAAACTTTCATTTTTTTTTAAAAGCCTACCGAACGGTACCGCAAATTCGGCTTCCGAGCTTCCCGGTTTGGTCGATTCGAGGACCGATGCAAGAAAATAGTACTTTTCTTGTTCATTTTAAGACACGCGTAATCACTCAAATCGTAACTCGAAAACAGTGGCCCGGAAGAAATCGCCCAAAGAACATCCCCCTTAATTTCTGACAGACTTATAAGAAACACCCTGTATATGAAAATTGTTACTAGGTGAATTAATGATTATGCTCATGGTAATGTTACGAGTTTCGATAAAAATATCTTCATTAAGGTTTTACTTTAAGCATTTCGAATTAAGGTGAATTCCACGTTCGACAAATAACCTTATTTATACAGTACATCAAAAGATATGTTCCATAAGTTTGTCAATGGTTACCGAAAGCTGAATTGTCACGAAGTGACGTAGGTGAAACGTCATAGATTCTCGTAATGCGACGCCTAATTAGGTGCTGTCAAAGTCTTAGTACAAACTAAATAGGAAGATGGACTGCAAAAAGCGACTGTAGTCAATTCTCGCCTGTCGTTCTCGAAGTAGCTCTCAGTACTTATCTAGATTTACGAATTAAGGAACATATCTTATAAACTTTTGGTTTATGCAATAACTCTAAATCAGGACTTCTTTCTTTCTTAAAAGGACATAACTACGCCTCAGCTTAACCTAACTTATCAAGGACACTTTCACGGTGTCTTTTCATAACCTTGACCACTTCGAAGTAATGTATATTTTATTCGTTCAAAGCACTGATTATTCAAGTTTCAAGAGCACATGCCTTTAATGATTTTCTTAAAACTGAATACATATGTTTTAACCATGAATAGTTATGACAAAAAGAACTAAGTAAGAATGTTTCTGCATTTTAAAGATGTTCATGAATAATTGAAAGTTACAGTCAAAATAAATGTTTTTAACTTTGTGAAACAGAATTTATGAAATGCATTCAAAAGTTTTGAATAAGATAATTAAAAAAAAATCAATATTTTTTTATTAATGAAACCTGAAGAAAAACCACGAAAATTCATATTTATTTTAATATGAAATCGAAGTTTTGAAATGTATACAAAGCTTTTGATAATAGCATTTAAAATAATTAACCTAAGTAATTATTTAAAAATGAACATTAAGAACGAAAAAAAAATTTGTAAGAATGCTGGAAAATGTTTTTAACACGACGAATGTCAGTGTTTTCAAAGTTCCTGCCTGAACTTCGAAATTTTAAAATGCATTCGAACTGTTGAAAACAGTATTTAAATGTTTAAAGTAAGTAATTATTTAAAAATGAAAATTAAGAACGAAAAAAAAAATTAGTAGGAATGCTGGAAAATGTTTTTAACACGACGAATGTCGGTGTTTTCAAAGTCCCTGCCTGAACTTCGAAATTTTAAAATGCATTCGAAATGTTGAAAAAAGTATTTTAAATGTTTAAAGTAAGTAATTATTTAAAAAAAGGAACATTTTGAAAAACAAAAATAGTAAGAATACTGGAATATGTGTATTATTGCGAATAATACGACCTGTATCAGAGTTTTCAGTGTCCTTAGCCGTTCCGAATGTTAACCCTAAACATTTCGAAAACGCTTTTGAGTAGTCTCTTGCAAATATCTGGATTCAGTTGTTGGTAGAAATCAGTGGCCATTACATCATCCCAATGGGCAACCACAAATTTGATGGCTTCTCTTTTCAAATAGCTTATTTCGTATAATTCCGCTGACTGAAGTATGCTAGCCACATTTTCCACAGAAATATTACGCGCCATGTTTGAAGCACACATGATTTTCAAATCGGGTAGAAGACAGAGCTGCGAGGCTTTCAATAATGCAATCTGATTTTCGTCAATGTTGGGTGGCATTTGTCCAGTGTAGAGGAAATGCAACAAGTCCTTGACAACTGGGGCATCGAATACCTCAGTCCAGTCGATTAAATTAGTTTGAGTTTCGCGCATGTTACTTAAGAACATCATTTTAAAGTAGTCGGAATGCAACGCCAAGACGAACTTGTGGCAAGGAAATTCCTCACCACTGGTTTTGATAATCACGTCCGTTAAGATTCCTTCGTCCAGAAAGGTCTTTTGCTTTTCAACAACCTTTTTCTCGTCGCATGGGGAAACGTGTATAACGATATCGATTTGGTTTACAGTAATCGAATTACTGATTATGAGGGTGAAATGAAAGTTATTGAACAATGGTTCATTCATGTATCCCTTGCGGATGGCTAAGCTCTCGTTTCCGTCAACCAAGATATCCACGTCGCAATAGCATTTTTCGTAAACCACGTTTTCATAGCGTACGGAACCGCTCACACAGAGGAAATAAAATCCACCGATTCCAATACAGGAACTTCTCAATCTCCACGCGTGAAACGCGTCATTTCCATATTGATCATGCGCTGCGATATTTAGGAACCATTCGTCATTCACTTGTTTTCTCCAATGACACCGTTGCTTTATTATCTTAAAAATTCTTCTGTTTGGCATAATTCAACAAATACTTCCAACCGCTTATAGTGGAAGACACGCGTATGGTTCACCTCAACCGTTGAAGTTCAATGTAAAAGCCAAACTGAGCAGTCTGAGCTTGCAGACGATACTTTTGCAAAAGAAAATAGAGTACGGAATAGAAGCACTCCCTTCCTTTCGCGAACTTATGAACCATTAATTTTCTTTATTTACAATGTTAAACAGAAGTCCAGGAAGATTTCTTCCAGTTAAATTAAGTTATCACCACATACGTGTAATATAACATAAAATGCATAGACTGGATTTACTCTGAATCGTAAAGCTTTTTTGGAGATGTTTTCTATTCCTTAAACTCTTTTCATTGATAAAAATGTTTCCTCTTGGCGTGGGAACGAGGTAGTTTTGAGGGTCAAAAAAGAACGTAGCGTCTGCGTTCGAGCTCCTGATTGGTTGAAACTTATAAATCCTTCATAGGCGGGAAACAGAAACCGAGGCATGGTCTAGGAGAGGTTAGGGTCTAGTATATCCGGTTCTCACCAACTTTCATTGGATCGTCTAAAGCTGCCAGCGTAAAGGGGAATTGGAGAAAAGTTAGATCGTATTTTCCGCTATTTCTAGTATGGCTACGTCACCCAAAGCAGTGCCCAAAGTTTAAAGGCTGACAGTAGAGTGGAAATAAATATTATTAATTATGTTATCAATTTAAATATAATTATTTAACTATAGTTGTAGGATTGTAAACACTATATTAAACATAGTACGTATAAATAGAGAAATAATTTTTAAATATTTCAACATTTTTTCTTCTAGCATGTTAAATATATGAAAAATAAATTGTTCCCCCCTCAAAACATTTTTTTTTCAAAGATTCCTTAGACCTGTGAACTTTTTGTTCACAGGTCTATGGAATCTTTTTGTTCACAGGTCTATGGAATCTTTTTGTTCACAGGTCTATGGAATCTTTTTGTTCACAGGTCTATGGAATCTTTTTCAGCGCAGGTATATGGAATGTTTTGTGCACAGGGCTATGGAATAGTTTTACGCACAGGTCTATGACACATGTTTGTCCTCAACTATAGAATATTTTTGTGGACAGGTCTATGACACATGTTTGTCCTCAACTTTAGAATCGTTTTGTGCAAAAGTCAATTACCTGTTTGTGCAGAAATCTTCGGAATATTTTTTTGAAAAGGGATATGAAATCTTCATGTGCTCAGGTGCCTAGAATCTTTTTGTGCACAGGTCTATGGAATCTTTTTAAGCACAGGTCTATGAAATATTTTTCAGCACAGGTCTATAGAGTCTTTTTGTGCACAGATCTATGGAATCTTTTTGTGTACAGGTCTATGGAAACTTTTTATGTACAGGTCTATGAAATATTTTATAGCGCAGGTCTATATAATCTTTTTGAGCCCAGGTCTATAGAATCTTTTTGAGACCTGGTCTATGGAATCTTTTTGAGCACAGGTTTATGACACATGATTGTGTATAAGTCTATGACATATGTTTGTGCGTATGTCTATGGCATATGTTTGTGTACAAGTCTATGACATCTGTTTTGTGCCCAGGTCTGTGGAATCTTTTTGTGAACCGGTCTATGACACCTGTTTGTGCACAGGTCTATGACATCTGTTTTGTGCACACGTCTATGACATCTGTTTTGTGCACAGGTCTATGACATATGTTTGTGCATAAGTCTTTGTATGACACATGTTTGTGCGCAAGTCCATGACATATGTTTGTGCGTAAGTCTATGACATGTGTTTGTGTATAAGTCTATGAAATATGTTTGTGTACAAGTCAATGACATCTGTTTGTGTACAAGTATATGACGTCTGTATGTGCACAAGTATGTGGCATCTGTATGTGCACAAGTCTGTGGCGGCTGTATGTGCACAAGTCTGTGGCATCTGTATGTGCACAAGTCTGTGGCGTCTGTATGTGCACAAGTATGTGGCATCTGTATGTGCACAGGTCAAGTTGGTCAACGAAAAGTTTTGGTGGCCAGGTTTATGGAATCTTTTTGTGAACCTGTGTATGACCTCTGTGTACAGGTCTGTGACATCTGTTTGTGCACAGGTATATGACATCTGTTTGTGCACAGGTCTATGACAAATGTTTGTGCACAGGTCTATGACATCTGTTTGTGTACAAGTATATGACGTCTTTTTGTGCAAAAGTATATGGCATCTGTTTGTGCACAAGTCTGTGGCGTCTGTATGCGCACAAGTATGTGGCATCTGTATGTGCACAGGTCTACGAAATCTTTTGGTGCCCAGGTTTATGGAATCTTTTGTGAGTCTGTGTATGACCTCTGTGTACAGGTCTGTGACATCTGTTTGTGCACAGGTCTATGACATCTGTTTGTGTACAGATCTATGACATCTGTTTGTGCACAAGGCGTTGTATGACACATGTTTTTGCGCAAGTGCTTGTATGACACATGTGCACAGGTCTATGGAATATGTTTGTGCACAGGTCTATGACATCTGTTTTGTGCACACGTCTATGACATCTGTTTTGTGCACAGGTCTATGACATATGTTTGTGCATAAGTCTTTGTATGACACATGTTTGTGCGCAAGTCCATGACATATGTTTGTGCGTAAGTCTATGACATGTGTTTGTGTATAAGTCTATGAAATATGTTTGTGTACAAGTCAATGACATCTGTTTGTGTACAAGTATATGACGTCTGTATGTGCACAAGTATGTGGCATCTGTATGTGCACAAGTCTGTGGCGGCTGTATGTGCACAAGTCTGTGGCATCTGTATGTGCACAAGTCTGTGGCGTCTGTATGTGCACAAGTATGTGGCATCTGTATGTGCACAGTTCAAGTTGGTCAACGAAAAGTTTTGGTGGCCAGGTTTATGGAATCTTTTTGTGAACCTGTGTATGACCTCTGTGTACAGGTCTGTGACATCTGTTTGTGCACAGGTATATGACATCTGTTTGTGCACAGGTCTATGACAAATGTTTGTGCACAGGTCTATGACATCTGTTTGTGTACAAGTATATGACGTCTTTTTGTGCAAAAGTATATGGCATCTGTTTGTGCACAAGTCTGTGGCGTCTGTATGCGCACAAGTATGTGGCATCTGTATGTGCACAGGTCTACGAAATCTTTTGGTGCCCAGGTTTATGGAATCTTTTGTGAGTCTGTGTATGACCTCTGTGTACAGGTCTGTGACATCTGTTTGTGCACAGGTATATGACATCTGTTTGTGCACAGGTCTATGACAAATGTTTGTGCACAGGTCTATGACATCTGTTTGTGTACAAGTATATGACGTCTTTTTGTGCAAAAGTATATGGCATCTGTTTGTGCACAAGTCTGTGGCGTCTGTATGCGCACAAGTATGTGGCATCTGTATGTGCACAGGTCTACGAAATCTTTTGGTGCCCAGGTTTATGGAATCTTTTGTGAGTCTGTGTATGACCTCTGTGTACAGGTCTGTGACATCTGTTTGTGCACAGGTCTATGACATCTGTTTGTGTACAGATCTATGACATCTGTTTGTGCACAAGGCGTTGTATGACACATGTTTTTGCGCAAGTGCTTGTATGACACATGTGCACAGGTCTATGGAATATGTTTGTGCACAGGTCTATGGTTTACAGCTAGAAAACTACTAATGGCATCGAAATTACGAAAAATATTTCCATATATTCGTTTTATATTATCAAAAAAGAAAATATTAAGCGCATGACTGGTGTCTTAGTATGATGGACAAAAACCAGAATGTGGTGGTGGAGTTTAGAAGCCAGTCAGAACAGACAGGTGTCTGTGTGGGACAGACAAAGCACATAAAGTGGTGGGATAATGGCCAGAGTAAGTGGAATACAATTTTAGAAATTTCCTGAAACTGAGATTAAGTTTGCTCCGATTTGCAAACTGCGAACTCGGTCCCCTGATATGAGGTGTTACAACAGACACGTCGAAATTAGAACCTCTCCGTGACATACGTCACTCTGAGTGGTAAAAACTAGCAAATTTTAGACCATAATGTCATGTCCTTTGACTTAAAATTGACATGTAATAGTAGTTGTCTTTTCCTTTACTTAGATATTCGTTTACTTCTCTGCTAATCTTTGTATCTGATTACTCTTAGTAACTTTATTTGAAAATTTAAAATATCTTTAAATGTTTCCCCCTAATTGAGTTACCAGGCGTTGAGTACTATTATTAGTATGTACACATAATTTTAATCTTGTTTAACTTAAAATTCGGCAATCAGAATTCAAATTATCAGAAATAATTGAAGTTTGAATTTAAGGAAAACACAAATAATGAAGATAAACACTACTACTTTAAAGCAAAATAGGATAAGGGAAGCTTGAATGCAAACATTTCAAAAAGCTTTTAAATTATCGAAATAAACCATTGTGATGAACATCGTTAACTTTTCCCTTGTAAATGTAAGTTCCAGTTTATGCAGTTTACTTAACAATATACCAGGTTGCGCATGTCGCTATCACCAGTCCTTATAAAGCAAAAACAAAACAAAACAAAAAAAGTATTAATTGGCCTTTAAGCCAAATTAGTTTGTAACACACTTCGAGTTTTTTTTACAGAAGTATCATTTTAAATGGCAAAGTGAACACTTGTTAAAATGTGTAGACACTATAGCAACACCCTGTAAGTTTAACATTAGCTGATCCCAAAATCGTTCAATGTAAACAAGGCTTTAAGTTGCTTCCGGACTAAAGGTACTTTTAATAATATTTAAAGGAAAATTTCAGAGAATTTATGATAATGTGGGGGAGCCGTTGGAGCTACCTACCCCACCCCTCCCTTCTACCTTTGACGTCAGGGTCGGAAAATAACGCGGTTTTGTTCAGCTGACCCGTAGATGATACGGTTAGATATACCTTCAATTTAAGGGACTTTTACGGACTGGTAACTTTGAAACCATATCTAACGTCTTTACACCCACACACCGCATGTTCCGTCTTAACCGAGGGACCGAAATGTTTTGAAAAGTTTCGACATCCAATTTGATTTTGCCAGATTTCGTTTGATTGCGAAATCTTAAAAATCCAACGTATTTCGTCAGATTCTGAGATTTCTCTCACAATTTCACTGGATTTTGATATTTTTCCCATGATATTGTTGGGTTTTGAGATTTTTCCTCGTGATTTTGTTGGATTTTGAGATTTTCGAGTGATTTTGTTAGATTTTGAAATTTTCAAGTGATTTCAATGGGTTTTGAGATTTTTCTCGCGGTTTCTTGATTTTTCCTCAGAGGTAAAAATATAAATGTTAATAAATGCAGAATATTTCTCGATCCCCTAGTCTCCTTGCTTCTAGACATAGCCCACTCAATCACAAGCTCACGGACGCAAGCTGCTCGCCCGTTCAATACCCTTGGATTATCGGCGGGGAATTAGATTAACGTGAAATTAACATAAAATTTTCTCATTAAAATTTCAGGTCATTTGAATTAACAGGACAGAGTTTATGGCCAAGAAACCTACCACCGCATGTAGAACTTAACGTTAATTGTAGGTTCCTTTGCATTTCCTGCCTTTTATCTGAGACCAGAGTCGCGTTTATACACGGCAATCGAATTCGTAGCTTCTATATCGCGAGCAGCTTGCGTCCGTGAGCGAGTGATTGAGTGGGCTATCTTTAGACAACTCAGTTTTTCTAGAATTTGCTCATGTCAAGCAATAATTGCTCTAATGACCCCAGTCAAGCTATGCTCATGATGTTTCTCTTGATGCAATATATGAATTTGACAATTACCAGTATACATTGTCTTTTTGTTTCTTCGACGCCTGCAAAAACAACTGAGTCGACGACAATCTTAGATTTTTGGCCTTTCCTAGTTTAATATCGCAAGCTACGAAATACATTAATGGCCAAAATAACACCTCATAAATATAAGACCTAATAAATTAACTTTCGATAGCGAAAACTATATTAAGGATGCTATATACAATTTGTAACATTCAATGCGCATGTTCAGTACAAAATATCATGCTTTGTACCATGTTAAGAAAATATACTGCTGAATATAACGGATAATTAATTGAACATTAATCATAGTTAAAACAAGAAATCAGTGATTCTGATAATTTCAGATGGTATATAGGTTTTCGTTTAAAGTAAGATAATGTTAGAGAAAGCTTGACGTTTTCCTTTATTATTTTTTTTCTTTCGGTTTATCGACTGAATAATGTTTGTTCGGAAAAATGAGTTCATTTGTTTATTTATCATCTAGGGCTGAACGAGTTCGAGTTATGACTAAAGTAAATGTCCAATTTATATATATATATAAGACGAAACTTGTCTTCGGAACATTGGGTAATTGACTGTCGAGCTACATGCACTGAGACCTGGTTTGTCTATAACTATACTAATATAAAGAGGTAAATTTCGCTTGTTTACTTGTAGTTGGCAATATCTGCAGGAACAACTAAATCGATTCGAAAAATTTGTTAACATGGACTAGGTTTTATTTAAGAATATCAATAATTTTGATCATGTTGGCCGAAATGCTATTAGAAACTATGGGCACTCCTCATTCACTTTAATCACCTTTCGACACAACCGTATAACTTCTACATCAAGTGTCATAACCTAAATTCTTAAATAAGTTTGTAATATAAATCTCAATATTTGTTAATCAACTTCGAAGAGCTGTATAGCTGCTTTATTGGTGTTCGCTCAGAAAATATTTGGACATACGTGGAAATACTGTATTCACTAATATAAAACTACACTGAGTAATATAAGTCATATTTTATTTTGATAAAAACAAGTCTTTAATTCAAAATCTCAATATTTGTAAATCAGGTCTAAAGAAAAAGGGTTGCTTAGCTGCTTTATTGTGGTGCGTTCACCAAATGGTTCGATATTCGTGTCAATGAAGTACTGTCAAAATATTAATATTAACCATCACTAAATTATACCTATTTCTTATGATGTCTTGAAATAAGTTCTAATTATACGCGGGCTACATCTAGTTAAATTATAAATTCATATTCCTCTTACCTTATACAATACAGTACGTGCAATAGTTGTGTGCAATTAGATACCACGAAATAGGTGAAGGCGCCCAAAATGGTACGTTAACATTTATCCCAATCCTAGATTTCCCAATAGGATTTTTCTAACCAAAGTATCCGATTCTGATTTCTCCCAATTGAATAGTCTTATCTAATTTTTCATGTTGCAAGTTTTTACAATCCCATGGTACTTTCAAAACGACTCCTGATTCCATTTAGGTTACGGAGGGTTAATTTAATTTATGTTAGTAAGGTTTGGTTAATATAAATTAGGTCAGGTAAGGCTAATTTAAGTCAGGTCAGGTTAATTTAAGTCAGATAAGGTTTATTTAAGTTAAGCCAGGTAAGGTTAATTTAAGTTAAGTCAGGTAAGGTTAATTTATGTTAAGTACTTTTAGGTTAGCTTAATTTATGTTAAGCAATTTTAGGTTAGCTTAATTTACGTTAAGCAATTTTAGGTTAAGTTAATTTATGTTAAGTCAGGATAGGTAAGATCAGATTATGTTAGTTTAAGTTAAATATGATAAGCTTAGGTTAATTTATGTTCAGTCACGCTAGGCCTAGTTAATGTCAGTTTAATTTATATTAAGTCAGGTTAGGTTAGTTTAATATATATTAAGTCAGGTTAGGTTAGTTTAAATTGTGATAAGTCTGGTTAAGTTAGGTTAGCTTAATTAAGGGTGAGTTAGGATTGGTTATGTTAAGTTAATTAAGGTTATGTTAGGATTGCTTATGTTAGGTTTTTTGAGCTAGCGTGTCGCTTACCTTTCTTTTTGAAGACTTGATATTATTTTTCAACAAATTACATGGAAATGTTATACTAAAACATCAATCGAGTTTCTGCAAACCATAAGATATTATTTATACTAATTTTGGTATAATATGAATGTGGAAAATAACCCATGGTTTTGGGTCAAAATAGGATGGAAGAAAGGGTTTGGGGTTAAATTGGGGTAAGCCAGAAAAATATGCTCTGCTTAATGGCACTAAAACCGCCGTTGATAAAATTAGTGCACATCGATTTTTTAAAGTATTTAAAGTTTTGGATCTGCATTTCAGCGGTATTAGCTTTAAACGGTAGCACCCTATGGTCTATGGACTTAGCGAAGGTTTTAGAAGTGACTTAGTTGAGTTCTTCACGATTGGGTTCACGAACCACTAGCCATTAAACCCGTAAAGAACGCCTTAATCTAGACTCGTAAGAGTTAATGTTTAGGAATAACCCTTAATGACATATCGTTTTATTGAGTTTAAAATTTATAAAACACGACATCATGCAGGTATTTCAAAAGGGTGTTGGCAAAGGCGGCTAAGTAGATAGGAAACTTAATTTTTTCCAGTCCCTCAAAACAACCAGAAAATGACGGGTAGCTTAGCTAGTTTCCTATAAAATAATATCAGAAGTAAGATAAGAGACTAGGCCTGAAGTATCGAGGTTACCAAATTCTTCACTTTGCGAAAGTGAATATTCTTGATAACACACCAACGGTCGGCCATCTGGTAGCGGTTTCTAAATTTTCCCTCAAAAACGTGAGACACTCGTGGTGGTAGACGGCCGAACTAGATTCAAGCATCCGCGTCTGTGTTCCGCGGCTTTAGGTTGAGGGGAAGGGGGTAGGAATTTTTTTTGGAACTCGACCAATTTTTTTTCTCTCTAGTGTAGGCGCGATGGAAGCGGCATAAAATCCTCAAATTTGTTCACTAGTGCCAGGGTCTATTACCAATGCTAGAGCTCTTTACTTATAATCCCTTATCCTACTTCTGATAATATGAATGGAGATTAACTGGAACCAGAAGTTAATGACTTCTTATCCTGGGAAGTATTGGACACTAAGGCTTTATATAGTATCCATCCCTTGTAGCTGATTTAGCTTTGGGAGAGCTTTAAAAAATTTGAATATACGGTTCCGACGGACTGAAACATCGGTCCCATAAGCGCGGTTGAGTTCGTATCGGTGTTGGTAGGTGAAAAAATAGAAAACGGTACAAACGGGTAAAACTTAACAGAATCTAATGATTTATTCTTCCTTTAAGAATTAAAGATCGCACTTGATTTATTGTTTCATGTCTAATTCTCGCACAGTTTATTTTTAATTTTTTGGTTTAAATTCGCACAAAATTACGCCTTATTAAAGCACTAATTTTTCTTATTAATCTTAAATATGCTCAAAAGTTTCTTTTATTTCTAGGGCTTTTTAGGGCCAAGCTCACACAAAATTTAACTTTAAACCACTTACAGGTTGCTCAGTTAGTCTTTTTTCTTGGGCCTTTTTAAGGGGGCCTAGCGCGCTCACAAATTTTCTAGCCAACTTACTTGTTGGACTGCTCGAGAGATTCTACTTTTTTCTTTTTATTTTTTTTGGTAGCTACTGGTTTTTTTTCTTAGGTGTATTTTTGGACCCACAATTCCTTTCTACAAAGGGCTTTTTTTCTTGTTGGCTCAAATCTTTAAAAAAACACCTGTTTTGGGCAAACATACCCGCACTAGCACTGACGTAGGGTTTTTTTTTTTATTTTTACCTACGTTGAAGGGTTTTTTACGGTTATTCACCGATTCTGATAGAGAAAAACATGTTTACAAAGGGGAATGTCGAAAACGACTTGAAAGGAGATGTACAAAAATAGCACCGTGACAAATTTAAACAAGTTGGGAAAACCAAAATATTACCTCTCCGTGTCAAGAAGATTATATAAACTTAAGTATCCAATGAAAACGTTATTATGTTTCTGAGTTGGGGTTTCCCATTTTTGCTGTTGTTTTGAAAAATATATCGCAATGCACGGGCCTTGATAGATATAGGAGGCAATGAATGAAATATATCACAATGCACGGGCCTTGATAGATATAGGAGGCAATGAATGAAATATATCACAATGCACGGGCCTTGATAGATATAGGAGGCAATGAAGGAAATATATCGCATGCACGGGCCTTGGTAGATATAGGAGGCAATGATAATCTCTCTCTTTGCACGAGAGGTTTATCTTTAATATTTAAATAAATATAATTATATATAATTATTTTTAATTATTTTAATCTTCAATAATTAACATTAATAATAGTTAAATCGTTTAAAATAAAGTTATACCTATTGTCTTCTCAAACTTTGCTAATATTGACGTTTAAAGTGAAGGGTACCCCTCTTCCCGCTTTCTTCAAATTTTGGGGTATATATACGATTCGTTTCCATTATAATAGTAAGGAAAAAGCGCAATTGCGAAAACCTTCGGTGGTCGATCCCACCTTAGGGAGGCTAGACGTTTCTCGTAACACTAGCTGATCGCCGCGTATATCCTAAAACCAAACGATGATAATGGAGTAGAAGCCAATGATACAGATTGGTGTCTATGTGGAATAGACGGAAGACCAGTGGATGGTGGTGTTAGAAGCCAGTATGTACAGACTGGTGTCCAAGTGGAATGGACGAAGACCAGAAGATGGTGGTGATTAGAAGCCAGTAAGAACAGACTAGTGTCCGTGTGGGATGGACAAAGACCAGAAGATGGTGGTGTGAGAACTCAAGTAGAGGAGCCATTTCCGTGACTGTGAAAGCAGTTCGGAAATGGCGAACACGTTTGCTCCGATACGCAAACTGCGAACGCGGTCACGTGGGTGTAACAACAGACAGACAGACACACAGACAGACACACAGACACGGCCGTTACAGAACCTCTCCTGGACTACGTCACACGGAGAGGTAAAAATATTAACAATGAACATAGCTCTTAACAAACTTAATATTTACAAGTTAAAGCATTGATTACAAGCAAATTTACAACAAAATATTCCTAAATCAAAACACTTAAAATTTTAACAAAATCATTCAATTATTATTATCAAAAACTTTATACAAATTAACTAACTTCTAGGTCGCCCCTAAAATATCTCATTATTTTACACACTCCCCGCCCTTGAACTGTCTATACAGTTCAAGACAAAGCCTCTTTTTTTTTTTTTACAGTTCTAAGTTATATAATAACTGGACGGGTCTCCTACGTTTTAGGGCTGGGAGTATCGAAGATTTTTGGTATCGATACCGGTATCGAGTACTGAATATTGTACTCGATACCGGGTATCGGTATCGGTGAAAAAAATACTCGATACCCAAAGTATCGAGTACTTTTTTTAAAGCGCCACCTATGATAGATTTTGCGTATTTAAATTCTTTTAAGTATAATAAACACGTCGAAACGCGTCTAAGTTAAATTTCAGGTCATTTGTATCAATAGGACGAAGGAACTGGCCAAAAAACATACCTCCTCCTATAAAACTTAATATTAATTTTCGGTTACTCCGAATTTTCTTCAAAAGTCGCGCTTATATATGTAAATCCAATTCTTTGAACGGGATTCTATAGCACAAGCAGCTTGTGTCGATCGAATGGGCTATGGTTGAAGAAGCTACGTCTGACGTCAGTCTACTTTAGGTCTAGGGATGGAGTATTGAGACTAAACTATGTCGACGAGGGAAACATTCACGTGTTAAAATATAAAGCAAATGATTGGCCGCAAGTTTCAAATAGAAACGTTCCTTCGATTCCAGGGGGAAATTATAGGGGGATAAAGTACTCGATGCTTCGGATTTTTCGAAAGTACTCGATACCAGTATCGGATCCCAAAAACGGTACTCGATACCGGTATCGAAAGACTGAAGTACTCGATACCAAGTTGGCATCGAGTAGTATCGAACAGCCCTACTACGTTTGTTACCATTGGATAATCTTACTAAACTATGCCATCGCGCCCTTTCGTTAGTTCTTGCACAACAGCCAACTTCCACATACACCGTGGACTTTTAGTATCTTCAATTAAAACTACATCTCCTGTTTGGAGTTCTTTGGTCGGTTGACCTTTGTTTAATTTGAGATGATGAGCGGATCTAAGTTCTAGAAGATAATTATCTTTCCATCTAACCCAAAATCTGTCTAAAAGCGCTTGGCGATATTTTAATCGCTTCACTAATTCCCTTTTGCCGGCCGGTGGGAGCTCGCTAGTGGAATATACTTGTGATGGAAGTACGGTTAGGCGCTTGCCCACCAAAAAATGGGAAGGCGTAAGGGGTTGCGGCTCCCCAGGACTATCATAAACAAACGTAATCGGTCTAGAGTTTATAGTTGCTTCTATCTCTACGAGGAGAGTCTCAATTTCTTCATAGGTGAGGAGGGCTTGTCCAAGGACTTTTCTTAAGGAGGTTTTGACCGATTTTACCATTCTCTCCCAAAACCCTCCCCACCATGCTCCGCGCTCTGCGATGTATTTCCAAGAGATTTTTAGGCCTCCCAGAAATTCGGTTACTTTTGGACTTCTTATATTGTTTAGAAAAATTTTTAAATCCTCATCCGCTCTTTTGAAGGTCGCGGCATTGTCACTATAGATAACTCGCACTATGCCGCGCCTAGCTATAAATCTTCTGAAAGACATGAGGAAACTTTCAGTTGTCAAATCGGTGACCAATTCTAAATGGACCGCCCTTGTCACCGCGCACGTGTATAGGGCGATGTAACATTTCTTGTTTGGCTTCACGTAGATGGGGCCCGCGTGGTCGATGCCACAGATCTCGAATGGAGGAGAAGGATTTATCCTGACATCTGGCAACGGAGCCATGACTGCCGTCGTTGGCTTTGCACGGAATATTTTGCACCGCGGGCATGACGTGATTATTTTCTTGATCAGTTGTCTCCCTCTAGGTATCCAGAATTGCTCACGCGTTTCCACTAATACGTCATTCAGGCCAGCGTGTTTTAGTCTGATATGATTCGAATAGCCTATTAAGTACGCTATATGATGGCTCGACGAGAGAAGCCATGGGTGCTTCTCCCTGTATGACATTTTCGCCGCGCCGAGACGCCCGCCCACGCAAAGTAACCCGAGATCATCGAGCTTCGGGTCCAGGGACCGGATTGGTGATTGTTTAGGGACATCTTCTCCCTTCTCTAAGTTTATAATCTCGTCTGGATAGCTTTCACTCTGCGCATTTCTAATCCAGTACACCTCCGCGGCTTCTAGCTCTTTTGTATTTAGCGCCCCTTCTGTTTTGTCATCTTTTGCTCTAATATTGTTTACGAATCGGAATATCCACGCGGTCAATCGCACGACTAGCTGTAGGCTACTGTATTTCTTGATATCGAAGACCGTTTCTCTGGATTTCGAGACTGAATTTATGTTTACCATAAACTCTCTCGTTGACGCTCTAAGCTCGCACGTGGCTTCTTTAGGTACTGTTTCTGTTTGCACGAAATTTTCAATTGGACAATTTTCTTCCTGAAGCCATTGTGGCCCGTGCCACCATAAATCGCACGAAGCGATATCTTTTAACGATTTTCCGCGTGTAGGGAGATCGGCCGGGTTTTCTGTTCCCGCAACGTGATTCCATGACTTAGGGTCAGTACGCGCCTGAATTTCTCTGACTCTATTTTGCACAAACGGCTTCCAGCGATTAGCTTCTCCGCGAATCCAACACAACGCGATGGTGGAGTCGGTCCACATTTGTATTTTGTCCAGTTTTACTGTTAGCGTTTCAACTAAGCTATTAGCTAACCTGGCACCGATAACGGCTGCCATCAATTCTAATCTTGGCACTTTTAAACATTGTGATTTTAACTCTTTTTTCAGTGGGGCGACCTTGGCTTTAGAAGCCACTAAAACAGTACTAACTAATCCATTTGCATATACATTTTTCAAATAAAAAACTGAGGCATACGCAATTACGCTCGCATCTACAAAACCGTGTAGCTCAATTGAGATAGGCGGTTCGTCTGAACAATTTTGAAAATAATATCTGGGAACTTTAATTTTAATTAAGTTTCTTAACTCTGTGCACCATGAATTAAATTTTTCGGAGAACTCAAGCCCTAATTCTGCGTCCCAGTTTATTTTATTTCCCCATAATTCTTGCAAGAGCATCTTGGCAGAGATTGTAAACGGGGTAATAAAACCCAGGGGGTCAAAAATCCTGGCTACGGCTTTTAAAACCCACCTTTTAGTATTTAATCTGTTTAGTAAAAACGTTAAGAGCGGCTCCACATCAAACATTAAACAATCTCCAACTTCATCCCAGGTCAACCCTAAAACTTTGACTAGTCCTGGATTGGGTAAAGGATGGGTACCGGCTAAGCCCAACGATTCATTGCCCCATTTTGCTCTAATTTCGGGGGAATTGCTGTGCCACTTCCTCAAATTCATACCTGCACTGGTCATGATTGCTTTAGTTTCTTTGATTAAGTTATCTGCTTCTGTTACTCCCTTCCCCCCTGCTGCTAAATCATCGACGTACAAGTCTCTCAACAACGCTTCACTTGCTATGGGGTATTCGGCTAAGTATTTCTGCGCATGGACTTTAATTGTTGCGGCTAGCAAAAACGGACTAGCAGTTACGCCAAAAGGGACTCTAGTCAGCCTCAATTCTACTAAGGTTTGGTTGTCAGGACTTTCTAAACCTTTTACTCACAGAAATCTCAAAGAATCCCTGTCTCGCTCTACTATCCCTATCTGGTGAAAGGCCTTTTCAATGTCTCCTGTCACTGCAATTTTGTTTTCTCTAAAACGAACTAATATATTGAACAGCTCTGTGAGTAAATTGGGACCAGATTCTATGCAATCATTAAGTGAGGGAACGTTTTTGGCATGAGACGAACCATCATTAACAATTCTTAATTTTGTCGTGACACTCTCTACTCTGACAACCCCCCGATGAGGAAGGTAATACAGGGGTCCCTCAATCACGTGGTTTTCTGGGACTTGCTCAACAATACCAGTCTTTATTTGCTCTTGGATTATCGCGTCATAAGCTCTAAACGTAACGGGGTCTTTTCTTAGCCTTTCTAATAAGCTAAGGGTTCGCTTCTTGGCTACTTCATAGTTGTCGCCTAGATTATTCACATTATCTTTCCAGGGGAAAGAAACCTGGTACCTCCCGTTGTTAAATTGAATTGACTTTTGAAAATCCTTAATTACTTTATTTTCTGCGCTAAAATCACTAGCTTCTGGGGTATCGTTTATTCCTAAATGCTCTAAATCCCAAAATGCTTTCACTCTTTCTGACAGAAGGTCGTCCTCGCTCTCTGGCTTCACTGTAACTCTCATTACGTTAATCGCGTTAACTGCTACGCTTAGCGCTGCTCCTGCGACCTTGGTGGTACCGTGTAAGGTCCAACCAAGCTTAGTGTCAATAACAACTAACCTGTCTGATAGTCTTTCTACTGGACCTTTTGCAACTGCCCAAAAATAGTCCGCGCCTATCAAAATATCTAACGGGGCTTCCGCACCTGAACTGGCTTCGCTCTCTGAATCTGACAAGGTATACCCACGTTTCTCCATCTCACTAGCAATATCCCCGCTTGGGACGGTGAAAACTCCACCACTTATTCCAGGGGTCTCCAAAGCTTCTATCGTAACTGTTTCCTCGCTACGCGCATTCTTAAGGACTACTTTTACTCTATTTCGCACCATTGTTGTTGGGACGTTACTCTCAAATTTAAAAACATTAAGTTTTTCTTCCCCAACTTTCTCTAGTCCTAGCTCTCTAGAAAGTTTCTCATTGATAAAGCACCTATGGCTTCCGACATCGAATAAACATCTAACCCCTCTTTCATGCCCATTATCTCCTCGAATTACCGCCCTAACTGTTTGTAGCATAATTTCTTTTGTTTGCACTTGCTCGCTCTGCGCTGCGGTATTTACATTAATATCACTTGGGTTATCTTGATTTTTATTTTTCTCATCGTCACACAATATCTGATGGTGTTTACGACGACATTTTCTACATTTTTGTATTTTTCCTCTACAATTGTCAGCTACGTGGCCAGATCGCATACATAAGAAACAAACCTGCTTTCTTAGGGCTATTTCCTTTCTTTCACTAACTGTTAATTTGGTACACGTATAATAAGGGTGCGGACCTTCACAAAATACACACGTTCCAAAGCGGGAACTTGGGACAGGTGACACAGCTGTGTTCAAGGCAGCGGCGGAACTACTTCTTCCGCTATAACTAGGGACGGGCTTACTATGGGGCTTTTCAACTTGCACGGTACTACTTGTTTTATGTTGACTCCCTGCTCTGTGAATGGATATGGCCCTCTCCTTACCCTCTATCGCTTTTCCCAAAAAACTTAAAAGATCGTCTATTTTCCAGACATCTGCCTGTCCTAAAGGGTCATCTCCAAAACGCTCTAGAAGTTCAATAGGTAACAAACCACCCAGAATATGCGCCATGAGTTCTCCGTCACTAGCTGATAATATTCCAAGGGCTTCTAAACTTCGTACCTCGATTTGACACGTATCATGCAAATGCCTCAATCCCTTTATGTCATTACTTTTAGAAACAGGTGGTAATTGTAAAATATTGTTCATGCGTGTACTAATTAACATACTTCTGCGTCCAAAACGCTTTTCTAACGTGTGAATGGCTAAGGCGTAGCTACCCTCGCCGTCAATTACAGTTTTTATGGCTTCCTCAGCCTCCCCTTCCAAAAATGAGCGTAAATAAATCAACTTATCGGTATCAGAGAGTTCTGGGTCCTGGTCGATGGTTCCACGAAACTGTCCCCAGAAACGTTGCCACTGGTTGCTGTCTCCATTATACTTCTTTATCTGGATCTGAGGTAGTTTGACATTCTTCTTGCTCGTGGAGTGCGTCGTATTGCTGGATTGGCTCGAAGTCGGTCCTCCTTGGCCTGAGGTTACGCTGGCGGCTGAGCTGGCGTTCCGTTGCATCTTATCCATATAGCGCTTTGCTCGATCCTTCCATAAGGTTATTTCGTCAACCCAATCTTCTACGTCGGCTAGCTCGTTTTTCAGATCATCGTCATCTTTGATCAGATCAAATATGACCTGATTTAACGCGGTAATCTTTTTCTCTCGCGTACTGATTTGTGCTAAATCGTCCGCCAATTGTTCTTCGTTAACCACAGGGTTTTGAAGTTCATTTTTAATGTTATCTAACGACGTTTTAATCCGACTTCTCACCGCTTCGCGCCTAGCCGTTTGTTTAGCTAAATCGTTACTCGCCATTGTTCTATTTAATTAAACCGAACTAAAGTCTCATTATCCAACACCTCGATCCCGGGTTTCGGCACCAAAATGTGTAGCTGATTTAGCTTTGGGAGAGCTTTAAAAAATTTGAAGATACGGTTCCGACGGACTGAAACATCGGTCCCATAAGCGCGGTTGAGTTCGTATCGGTGTTGGTAGGTGAAAAAATAGAAAATGGTACAAACGGGTAAAACTTAACAGAATCTAATGATTTATTCTTCCTTTAAGAATTAAAGATCGCACTTGATTTATTGTTTCATGTCTAATTCTCGCACAGTTTATTTTTAATTTTTTGGTTTAAATTCGCACAAAATTACGCCTTATTAAAGCACTAATTTTTCTTATTAATCTTAAATATGCTCAAAAGTTTCTTTTATTTCTAGGGCTTTTTAGGGCCAAGCTCACACAAAATTTAACTTTAAACCACTTACAGGTTGCTCAGTTAGTCTTTTTTCTTGGGCCTTTTTAAGGGGGCCTAGCGCGCTCACAAATTTTCTAGCCAACTTACTTGTTGGACTGCTCGAGAGATTCTACTTTTTTCTTTTTATTTTTTTTGGTAGCTACTGGTTTTTTTTCTTAGGTGTATTTTTGGACCCACAATTCCTTTCTACAAAGGGGTTTTTGTTTTCCTGTTGGCTCAAATCTTTAAAAAACACCTGTTTTGGGCAAACATACCCGCACTAGCACTGACGTAGTGGTTTTTTTTATTTTTACCTACGTTGAAGGGTTTTTTACGGTTATTCACCGATTCTGATAGAGAAAAACATGTTTACAAAGGGGAATGTCGAAAACGACTTGAAAGGAGATGTACAACAAGTTGGGAAAGCCAAAATATTACCTCTCCGAGTGGAGATGACTATCACTACCCCTTAAACAACCTAAATATATGCATCTATCGCTTTTTTTAATTCTTTGCAAGTGCAGGAATTCAATTTTAAAATAGTCAATTGTTCAAGCCTTTTCAATATCTCTCAATTGCTGGGGAAACTCTACTCTCTTGCTATACCTCAACCGTATTCTTAGTCTACCAGTATGACTTGTAACATTTGTCCATATCAAAGCTGAATCATACATCGCCACACAAAAAGCAAATGTCCCCAAAACATGGAAGCCACAACCCAATCACACATAAGCTAGGCTCGTACTTGTTCATCGCTTTCGATGATTTCACTAATATTAGCATTAACATTTTGTACATTATTGGGTTCCTTATTAATAGATATGCCTACGCCTACAGTACTTTCAATAGAACATTTATTTAATGCATTATCTTTCGTACGATCATGGCCAACTGGCCTCGTGGTAGGACCAACATTTTGCGTGCTAGAACCTGTTCCAGAAACAGCCTTCTCCTTTCATTTTCTCGTTTCCTAAATTCAGGATCTGACCTTTTTGCCCTCATTCTTTCCCTTGCCTTTCGTTTTCTGATTTCCTCTTTACTTAAATTATTATCTTCCTCCATTTACTTATTAATCAGTTAAATACTCACAAAGGTTGGCAAAATCAATCTCCTTAAATACTCACACAGGTTGGCAAAATCAATCTCCTTCAGTAATACGTAAGGCTTAATTATATTATTTGCCGAACAAAATTAATCGAGCAAATTTAACACTTAACTTCTTCCTTCGAAATTCTATCAAAGAATGAATCAACTGTTTAAAAAAAGGTTTTTTTCGCGAATAGGGCGCATACCAACAGCAATTCCGTCATATTTAAAAAATATACATTGCCAACACTTTTTTTTTCAAATAAAGAATGATAAAAGTGCGTAAAAAAGGTCTTTCACAAATATGCCTAGGGGGCGTATAAACTAAACAGCAACAACGCTCTACAGCTACACTAATCTTACACAAACAAGGAGTACTATAAACCCACTACTGGAAGCGGTATTTTTATTCAAACGTAAAACAATTTCGCTTAAGCTTAACATCTCTAGACATCGGTAAAAATGTCTCTATCACTCCTAGACATTATAACTCAAATTCATCTGATTATGTTTTAACAAGGTTAAATCTAACTGGGAGTAAGATGAAAGGAGTAGAAGCTTATCTGTCTAAGGAAATATGAAATTTTATCTTAACAGTTCGTTAAATCATAAGTTTATAACGAAAAAACGCGGAAGGGGAAAACGAGCAGACAACAGCGATTTTTGGGGGTAGAAGGTTAAGAGCGCCATCTGTCGTCCGTGCCAAAGTTGAACTTCCACTCGAAACGCAATGAGAAAGTGGATAAAATAATGCCATCAGCTATTTAACTGCGTCGATATATTTAACGACTTGACCCATGACATGCCCATAACACTGGCTTCTATGAATCCTATTTATTCTTGGATGCTAGGAAACTTGGTAGACGTAACAGTCTGTACCAAGTACCCAATCATCCTTCAATAAACGCCTGGCAACATTGTGGTACGCATGGTACAACTAAAAAATAGGATGTGTATCTATCTTTCCAGTCACTCCAAGTCGTTAAGCCCTCATTACAGAGGATTTGAAACACTATCGTAATTCCAAGTGTCTCGAATCTCTACGTTCCTGTCCATTATGAACAGTGCTGAGAGAAAGATACATCAGAAAGAGCCATTCAAATCGAATTGCCGAAAATATTATCCATATTTTCATTTCATATAACAGAGAAAACAAATTATTATGGTTCTGAGAGGAGCTTCCCATTTTGGTTGTTGTTCTCAAAAATATATCGGAATGCACGGGCCTAGATAGATACAGGAGGCAATGTAGGAAATATAACGCAATGCACGGGCCTAAAAAGATATAAGAGACAATGTACGAAATATAACGCAATGCACGGGCCTTGATAGATATAGGAGGCAATGATTTAACGACTTCGGTACTTGGGTTTATCTTTAATATTTAAATAAATATAATTATTTTTAATTATTTTAATCGCCAGTAAATAACTTTAAAAATAGTTAAATCGTTTAAAATAAAGTTGTTCATAATATCTTTCGAAACTTTGCTAATATTGACGTTTAAAGTGAAGGGTACCCTTCTTGCCCGCTTTCTTCAAATTTTGGGGTATATATACGATCCGTTTCCATTATAATAATAGATAAAAACGCATTCGCGTGAACCTTTGGTGGAAGCCCTGCCATTGGGAGGCTAGACGTTTCTCGTAACCCTAGCCGATCGCCGCGTATATCTTGAAACCAATAATAGATAAAAACGCATTCGCGTGAACCGATGGTGGAAGCCCTTCCATTGGGAGGCTAGACGTTTCTCGTAACCCTAGCCGCTCGCCGCGTATATCTTGAAACCAAACGATGACGAAGGAAGAGAAGCCAGAATGGACTGACTGGCGTCCATGTGGAATGGACAAAGACCTGAAGATGGTGGTGCATAGAAGCTGGTGTCAATGTGGAATTGACGAAGAACAGAAGATAGTGGTGCATAGAAGCTGGTGTCAATGTGAAATTGACGAAGAACAGAAGATGGTAGTGCATAGAAGCTGGTGTCAATGTGGAATTGACGAAGAACAGAAGATGGTGGTGCATAGAAGCTGGAGTCAAGGTAAAATTGACGAAGAACAGAAGTTGGTGGTGCTTGGAAGCAAGCACGTACAGACTAGTGTCCATGTGGAGTGGACGAAAACCAAAGCTGGTGGTGTTGGAACTCAAGTAGAATAGCCAGAGGAGACAAACCCAAATTTCCGTGAACTGTCAATGCAGTCCGGAAATTGGGAACACGTTTGCTCCGATACGCAAACTGCGAACGCGGTCACGTGGGGTCTGACAGACAGACAGACAGACACACACACACACAGACACACACACAGACAGACACGGCCGGTGTAATACCTCTCACGTGACATACGTCACTCGGAGAGGTAAAAATAGCACCGTGACAAATTTAAAAAATATTAACAATGAACATAGCTCTTGACAAACTTAATATTTACAAGTTAAAGCATTGATTACAAGCAAATTTACAACAAAATATTCCTAAATCAAAACACTTAAAATTTTAACAAAATCATTCAATTATTATTATCAAAAACTTTATACAAATTAACTAACTTCTAGGTCGCCCCTAAAATATCTCATTATTTTACATCCCTGCTAGTCAAAATTGCCTATGGCAATCGTAAAAGAGGGTCGAAAGTTTCCTCCCCACTAGGAAAACTATCTAATCTACTGAAAAAAATCCCACGCCGAGAGGCTGTGGCACTCAAACTGTGGGGCGTGTTCAAAACTTCTTCAGCGCCAATCGTTGAAAAGCCGTCTGTCTAGAACTCTATGAAAATCCATTACAATCCGTGGGCCTAGGACCCCACACTAGTTTGACCGGAATTTCTAGCAAACTCTATTCTGTTCTTGTCACCGTTTCTGATTCGTTACCTCAAACCACAGGACACACCTTAAAGTTTCGTTACTTTCCCGCTGCTGGCGCGCAAATCAGCCTGCCAGCTCAAAGTGAGAGAAGCGCCGTAGGTGGAGCGGTGATCGGACCTATTAAGAAGTTGGCTAACAGAGATGGTTCCGGATATGGTTAGAGTCCAATACTTCCCAGGATAAGAAGTCATAAACTTCTGCTGGAACTGAAGAGTGAAACGAAGGCCAGAACTAGTTTCAACTTTTTTACATCAAGTATGGCTAATCAGAAAACTGCTGGACAACATAAATTGGAGAGAGAAATTTCGCGGGCTTTTTCAGCGAAGGAAACAACATAACATTTCCGTACACTTTGTGCGCCTGATACATCAGATCGTAGCCTACGTTAATCAAGGCCCGCGCATGCCTTCTGGCTATGGGCGGCATTGAAAGGACGCGCCAGCTTGTTTTTTGCGCTTGATTCTCGGATGGTGGCGCTTTTAGATAGTAAATGTTAAGGGATCTTCCATTTATTTGAATTTGTGGAGCGGGAAGATTAGAGGGATCATGCATAAAATTGTTTTGAGTAAAATATTTTTTATATAAGGAAACGCATGCATTTCTTATATATCATTATAATAATTATTATTTAAAAGATAAAATTTATAATAATAATTATTAGAAGGATAAAATTTATAATAACAATTATTTGAAAGATAAAATTTATAATAATTATTATTAGAAAGATAAAATTTATAATAATTATTATTATAAATATAAAATTTATAATAATTATTATTATAAATATAAAATTTATAATAATTATTATTATAAATATAAAATTTATAATAATTATTATTATAAATATAAAATTTATAATAACGTAGGCTCCGATTGAAATTTTTATTTTAATGTTGGAGTCGCAAATATTCATTATATATTATTATAATTAGAAAGATATTATAGAAAGATAAATATTATAATTATAGTTAGAAAGATAAATATTATAATTATAGTTAGAAAGATAAATATTATAATTATAGTTAGAAAGATAAATATTATAATTATAGTTAGAAAGATAAATATTATAATTATAGTTAGAGATCAATTTTATATTTATAGTTAGAAAGATAAATTTTATAATTCTCTCTCTCGGCTCTCTGCACCGTACGAAACGGGATTTGGATTACGACACACGTTGCAATCGCCCGCGAAAACCAATTTTAAATTTAAAACCGTACTCTTAAGAGCGCACCAAGCGGAGACACGCGGCGAAGTAAAATGCAAAAAAAAAATCCTGGAAAGCCAGTATGCGCGGGCCTTTATTAACGTAGGCTCCGATCAGATTATGCTATATTTTGTGATTTCAAGCCAGGTTAGGTTAGGTTTCGTTCAATGGAGGGATCGGTTTGCGGTCATTGTGCCTACTGGTCTAGGGGATCAAGGATTCGGTTTTAGATACATTTTTTGACTTTTAACTTTTTTAAAAATTATACTTTAATGGGGTGTACAATTTCGTTTCAGCAATATCATTTGACATGTGACGAAATAATACATTATGGCAGAAGTTTATGACTTCTTATCCTGGGAAGTATTGGACTCTAACCATATCCGGAACCATCTCTGTTAGCTAACTTCTTATTAGGTCCGATCACCGCTCCACCTACGGCGCTTCTCTCATTTTGAGCTGGTAGGCTGATTTGCGCGCCAGCAGCGGGAAAGTAACGAAACTTTAAGGTGTGTCCTTTGGTTTGAGGTAACGAATCAGAAACAGTGACAAGAACAGCTGTTAATAGAGTTTACTAGAAATTCCGGTCAAACTAGTGTGGGGTCCTAGGCCCACGGATTGTAATGGATTTTCATAGAGTTCTAGACAGACGGCTTTTCAACGATTGGCGCTGAAGAAGTTTTGAACACGCCCCACAGTTTGAGTGCCACAGCCTCTCGGCGTGGGATTTTTTTCAGTAGAGTAGATAGTTTTCCTAGTGGGGAGGAAACTTTAGACACTCTTTTACGATTGCCATAGGCAATTTTGACTAGCAGGGATGGATACTATATAAAGCCTTAGTGTCCAATACTTCCCAGGATAAGAAGTCATTAACTTCTGATTATGGGGAAATACGATTGTGTTTCAGAAATATTTTTTAGTTGTACTATTTTTTTTTTTAATACTACCTTAGGGCGGTCAACCATATAGGGAGCCACGTGAGCGTTGTAAAATTCTAAAGGGACAGTCCACAAAAATGTTACAAGTAGTAGTATTTTTCCACGCCGTTATTTGTTTACTACAGGAAAACAAAATTATGATTTCTGAGATCATCATTTTGCCGCCTGTCTGCTATGAAATGAAGTTGATTTTCTGTCTTTGTAGAAACGTTTTTCAGTAATCTGTTAATATTGATTACGATTAATACAATATTGTAAGCTGCCATTGTTTAGAAGTTCGATATTTTTTAAAGAAGTGGAAGAAAATAATTTGTGCAACTGACGCTTAAAGGCCGACTTCCAGCGAAAAGAGTTCTAGGGAACTGAAAACCGAGCATCGAGACTATAGCAATGGAGCGACCGTGCCGATTTTAGAATCCCCGCTGGGGCAAAAGCTGGAAGAGTTCTATCTAACTGAAGATGTACAATAGAAAGCCTTTCAAATTTTTTTCCTCTCGAATTGTCGCTATCCTCTGAAGGAAATTCTCTTCAGTTGGCTAGAACCACATTGCACGGCTTTCAGTTAGCCAGAACCCATCCAACTTTCAGCACAGCGGGGATTCGAAAATCGGCACGGTCGCTCCATTGTTAGTCTTCATGCTCGGTTTTCAGTTCGCTAGAACTTTTTTAGATGGAAGTCGACCTTTAAAATTAAGGGAAGGGAAATAGGTATACTAATAGTTTTATTCGTGTTTGTATTAATTATTGTTTCTGTCGATGACCTCGTGTAAGAGACCACGGCTCCATTTTAAAACAAGGTCCGCCTATACGCCAGTTTTAAGGGGGAAGACAACTGAAGACTAATCAAAATAGCCCGTTTTAGTTCGAGTCCAGTCCCCAAAATAATAGCCCTATACGGATAAAATTTTACTGACTTATAGTTCAAACCTTCTCCTAACGATTAAAATATTTTTCATTATTTTTAACTCAATATTTAAGTCAGAATATTTTTTCCCGCCGGTGAAGTTTTGGATGTAGTTATTCGAGTCCAACTCTTACAATTCAATACCTAATGTTTTGTCCAATATGTCATTCGAAAGACAATTTTGAGCTGTATCGATTAAAATAATTTTCAATTAAATCCGTCCACTAATAAAAGAGCTGCACCAGAAAAACTTCAAATTTAGACAGCTTCAATACTTAATTCCTAGAGGGCACCCTATCTGGGTATAGGCTAAACTCTGAACTTCTCATACTATGTAGAATTTTTCCTTCTATGCTGGTATAAAGACTAGCGGAACGAAGGGCAAAGGCAAAACTGGTCGGCTGGCCCCCACAGCGAGATTTTGAAGTTCTTTTGTTGTACAGAACTACCGAGGGGAGGGGTTAATACGGGAGACTGAATGCGATTTACAAAGGCTTCATTCGCTTCGTCAAAGAATTTTGTTGCTCGTGGATTTCGGGGCTATTCCCGCTTATCACCAACAAAATTCTAGTTTATCCTTCTTGAAATTAGGCCTCACTGACCCTCTCACGGGTGTTCAAATAAAATTTACTTTACTAAAGGATTTTTAATAATTAAAGGGAGTCAGAAATGGTCATACAACCAGTTTTAATCGATTTAGATTAATTTAAAGTAATTTTCATGTTATTTTATTATTCTAAATATAGATAGCTTCCACTAAAAGGGCTAGAGATATTTCCTCCCCCTCTCTCAGCTTTAACTGCAGTGCAGTCAGGTCCTCTGAAATTAGCCGACTTTGTCCAGTAACGAGTGAAACTGAATTGCTAGCCTTCCTCTCTACATTTTGTTTGGCTCACAAACGGTCTGGCGTCGAAAAGAGATGTGGTCGTTGTCTGATTCTTGGTATTGCCGTAATATTTCTTCCTATAATGTCGTTGGCGCTTATTGCGACTAAGAACTTTACCTGGTGGTCTTTTGTTTTCTATTAACTTGATTTTTTTCTTAGGGGTGATTAAGGAAGACTTAACTCTGTTGCCATATGCATTTTAATTTCGAAGTTGGTCAGGAAAAGTTTTGCTAAATAAATTAAAAACTAATCTCGTTGTAACAAAATTGACTACTAGTGGCGGTAGAGAGGGGCGTAGACTGTGTATCCCTCCATCTGGGCTCGCTCTTGTAAGAGGGGATACTGTACGCGCCTAGTAGGGGGATGACAGTCATGACACTGAGTTAAGAGAGAAGAGTATGACGTTTGCATACGCACTGCAATTACTGTATTAAAATGATGCAAAGGTTCACTAACCGTAAACTGCGTGTACATTTTAGGAGTAAGACTCACACCTCATCTGACACTCAAATTATCCCTTCATTCGAATAGCGCTACATTTATTGTGCATTAGGCCTAGTCCAGACCCTGTTAAATGTCACCATGTTTCAGATGAATACTTCAGTGCCTTCAAAGCTATACTAAATGTATTTCAATAGGGAAGAGAAGTACAGCTCTAGTTTTATAGGTATTGTAGTTTCAATAAAAAACACTTTACAGATATTACAAGCGTTTCTATTGAAAAAGGGGTAACGGTGTCACGCGAGGGGCAAACCACTCGCGTAATGGTGGTCAATGAATGAAATTGCGCTATGCAAAGATAAAATTCCCGTAACATTCTCAGGTGTTCGCAGGTCAGGTGGACGGATTTAATTGAAACTTATTTCAATCGATACAGCTCAAAATTGTCTTTCGAATGACATTTTGGGCAAAAAAATAGGTATTGAATTGTAAGAGCCAAAACTTCACCAGCGGGAAAAAATATTCTGACTTAAATTTTGAGTTAAAAATAATGAAAACTATTTTAATCGCTACGAGAGGGTTTAAACTATAAGTGAGTAAAATTTTATCCGTATGGGGCTATTATTTTGAACACTGGAATCGAACTCTTTTGGGTTGTCTTCAGTGATCTTCCCCCTTAATAAAAAATGTCGAGGTGAACATCCCCTCTTGTTCAGGTCGCTATCTATCCCTGATCAGTAACGCACGCCCTTTCCCTTTCACTGGTAATCTTAACCGCGCTTGGAAAAAAAAAAAATTCCCCATTTTCAAAGATGCGAGATCAGGTTCGTCTCACCTTATGGTCAATACATTAAAGCCTTCATGACAGTTATTTCTATCGGCGTTAGTATAGCGTTGAATAATAATAAATAGTTAACTGAATTCCGTTACAGGGATGGTTTATAGAAGGAAAACTTCTAAATATCCACTATAATACCTACTACACGGGGGATAGAATTGTGTTATTCCCCGCAGATCTGAGCGCCATCGTTTGAAAAAGATTCGAACTTTAGGTCAGTTGTCCTCCCCCTTAAGTTAGGATCGCTAATGTATCTGAGCGATCTGTGTTGACAATGTTGGTTTAAAAATAAATAGATCAAATTATTATAACTTCTAGCGTTATTTTATTAAAATTACTAAATTCGTTACAGGGAACATGGAATTCAGGATTCTAATGTCACCAGTAAGTAAGATATAAAATTTAAGTTTTAAAAGAAAAATTAGTGGAAGAAAAAGTTAAGTTTATTTAAATTTATTGTCGCTAAGAACTCATCCTATAAGTCGAGTAGAAAATGCATATTTGCCAAGGCAATTTTAGCGAGCATACGTATACTCATTACCACAAGGACACAAATCTGTACTTATGGACTTATAACAACACCATTATGTACTAGTCTTCAATCTATACCACAGAGGCACCACTAATTAATAGTCTGCCGTCTATACCACATAGACACCAATCTGTCACATTGACTTCTAGTTCATAATCATCGTTAAGATTAAAATACACTCGGCGATCGGCTATGGTTACGAGACACGTCTAGCCTCCCAACAGCGGGGTTTCCACTAAGGTTAACAAGAATGCGCTTTTTCTTATCACTTATTGATATACCTTCAATCTTGAAGAATCCTTACTAATTGGCTTCTAACACCACCATCTTCTGGTCTTTGTCAATACCACATAGACACAACCTGTACTTATTGGTTTCTGACAACACCACAATGTACAAGTCTTCCTTCTAAACCACATAGACAACAATCTGTCACGATGGCTTCAACTCCATTATCACCGTTAAGAATCTTTAAGATACACTCGGCGAGACTCGCCGCGTATTTCTTAACCCTAACGATTATAGTGGAGTAGAAGTCAATATGGTTTTCTGTGTAACTGAGAACGCGGACCAGATATTGCGAACACGTTTCCTTATATATGACGTCATCGTCATAACAGATTTGCTTTCTGAAAGGGTTCCTTCCAGAAACTTGCTTTTCGTCATACTCAATACTCATTTACGAACACACTTTTTCTGGACCGACATAACACATCCCTATCGTATTTATTTTTGTGTATATACACATGTAGATAAACCACATCTCTATGAACAGAGATGTGCTAAATACTCTCATTGGTCTTGGCGTGTATTCGAATGCTCCAGGCGTAACTTTCCAACTAAATTATTGAACTGAGTTTGAAATATTTTATTTTTTATTAATAGGGAAATGAAGAGTTTTACGAATCTATTGAAGAGCCCTATTCCCCCTACGATCATGACTATTACGTTCAATGTTGCTACTTTTTCCAAAATATTCAAAACGTGACGTAAGTTGGATTTGACTTACTTGTCAGTTCTAAAAATTTAAGTTAAATTTCCAATATCAGGTACTTCAAACACGCCTAATGTACAAAACAAAAATGTAGTTCGAGATAGAAACAAGCGATATTTCATTATAAAACTACATACATTTTTAAACTGAACAAGGAAAATTAGTTAAACCTTACAAAGATTTTGATGAAATTTCCGATTGAATATTTCTTCTGATATTGATAAAAATTTGGATAATTTTATGTATTGCCTTTAATCGCGCTTATATACTGACCAGTTCTTCAATGTAAACCTAACCTGTCCGAATGAATGAATGAACATTTGTTTTCATTATTACAAATGGATCTATTTTGGCCTTTTGGGAAGAACAATGGTTCTCGAGAACGGTATTAAAGATATTTCCAAATGAAATGTGTAGCGCATCATATAAACATGTTGAAAAAATAGAAATAAAATTGCCTAAAATGAACAACTGGAAACCACTTCAAAATCAATAATTAGTCGGTAGACAATTTTTCGGGTACGTAGATTGTCCAAGACAGTGGAATTGTTTTTGCACAATCAATAAAATCAAAATGCAATTAAGGCTTCAGTGAAACCAAGGAGCTCTTCCATATTGACCCTACCAGAGGTTGACAATGCGACAGAATCACATATTGCCCTAAACGCAGGACTTTTTGTTAATAATGTGTTCGATCCAGACCTCGCTGAAAAGTAAAAATTCCTAACTATCTAGGAACAAGCACTAGAACAGCAAGAGTAAGAAAACGGGTTTTGTTGGACTCTTTCACATCTATACATATCCCTTTGGTCAAATTGTTCTCTCTTTCATATTTTCGTCACTTGAGAATTACAATCTATTCAGAGAGGTTCGTTCGGCTCATAATAGGAAAAATTGTTTCTGACTTTAAATATTTTTTTTTGAGTTATTAAACTGATAAAAATTAAGTTACTTTTGTTTAATTTAACTGTGCACATCTTAATTTCTCAAGACACCGAACAATATGTGAGCTATATCTTTCGGTGAACAAAGGGCCGGCCGGATTCTGTTGATCACTAGTGCCACGAGGAGAATAATCAACATTTTGGCGCATAAGGCAAAATCTCTCATTTGCAAAATAATTCCTTGAAAATTGGAGACAAATTTCTCTGCTTACAGAACATTACTCCCCAAAATTGTGTAAAGATTTCTCCACTTATAGAAAATATCGCCCGAAATTGGAGAAATTTCTCCACTTGACAGACTGTATCCCCAAATTGATGTTCCTTCCCAAACCAAGGAAGAAGAAAATCCCTGCTAAACTGAGTACAAAGAAAAGTCCAACAATTAAGAACGTTCAAATTATATCTCAGATCACCTAACACATGGACAGGTAGTTAGGTTTGCTTAGAGCAACGCCTGACACTAGCGTTGTGACGGGGGATGTTGGAAGTTTTTCACCAAACCCTATAGTAAAATTCGCGCTATATTGTTTTTTGAGGAGTAGAGGTTTCCAGTCACCGATATGGTGAGAAAATCTGACAAAATTATAAAAGTGACTTGAATTTTTATTATTCATTTATTTTAGCCTCTCTCCGGAGCTCTCTCTCATTAAAGATTCATAAACGATCTATGAAGTTCGTTCTTGTAAATATCACTCTGGTATTGTTTATAAAGTATCCCGAACCATTACAGACGAATTTTTCTTTACGGGACATTTGGCCAAGGTGGAAAATAAGGATATTTTTTAAACTGGACACTAGGCCAGCAACCCCCTGGCCTGGAATAAATGAACTGGTCCATGACCATTGACCAGGGCACGTCGTCTGCTAAACTAAAGAAAATAATAATTAAAATATTTGGCTCAATGTCTGGACTCTGGCTACCCTTGAATTTTATTTGTGGTCTCGTGGACCATTGACCCCCCTCTAATTTAATTTTTAAATTTGCCCTGTGCCACCCGGCACCGCCTTATTTCTTTCCATGCATTTGGCGATAAATTGCTATTTGTTAACGCGGGTTTAACATAACTTTGCCCGTCAATGGGTTAGGTGGTCTGATGTTATATTTACGGTTCTCTTTCCAAATTGGACAAAAACACATTAAGAACAAATTAAAACCAATTTAACTTGAACTTTAAAGCGACTTATTATGCTAAGTAAATGGTGTATGAAACGGTGTTAGGCAC
The DNA here is from genome assembly GCF_054372755.1 of Phalangium opilio. NCBI lineage: Eukaryota > Metazoa > Arthropoda > Arachnida > Opiliones > Phalangiidae > Phalangium > Phalangium opilio. The sequence goes on along the minus strand of NW_028324147.1, from coordinate 9,260,438 downwards.
GGTTAGCTTTTGTGTTGCAATCTATATATTCGTATATCAGCGGTAAAAATCAGAACAAAAGTTTTCAATATGTAGTATAGTGTGAGAATTTCAGTTATATTTCAGTTCTCACACTAATCTAAACTGAAATGTTTCAGTTCAGTTGAATTTTACACCAAAACCGATAAGAACCGAAATTGTGGGAAACTTTAGTTAGCACTAGGAGTTTAAACAGTATGGGAAAGTTCAGGGCGAATATTAGTTACCTTGACACTGGTTTGTTCGTTGTTGCTTGCACTACCTTTTGACGACTTTGCTTGGTTTTAAAGCAGGTTTTTCTCGGAAGCACACCTCCGTGTCTTAATTTTTCTTGTTATGTTACTATGCTAATTATTAGATTCATGTACTTAATATTTTCAGTTTAAAAATTCTGAAGTTTGAGGAGGTGAAATCAGTTCTACGTCAGGTCCATGGAGTTACAACAAACAACGACGGATACGTTGCATATCACGCTATGGAATATGGGGTAAGAATTTTCGATTCTTATATGATTGTAGCAGGGAAAAATAAAAGCGAAACAGGGAATGTTATTGAGATAAATGGGCAAGTAACTCGTTAAACGGTCTCGGAGATGGAAATAAACGAAAAATGCGGCGTAACGTAAATCAATTTGATAAACCTGACGATTCCGTCGCGGAGTAGTATTAAACTGGACGTGTTTGTGAGTCTGTCTGAGACTGTCACCGCGTTCGTTGTGGCAGGAACAGATGACAAAGGAGTCTCGGACGCTAGCTTCCATAATGTAGAGGACAATGAGATCCGCGAACGTCACGGTTATTAACGAAAATCATTACGCCAGTGCCACCTCTCGTAGGAAATTTGAGCTTTATTTTCCAACCAATAGCGTGGCTGCAAAGTCTCGAAAGGAGATCTGGGAAATTGCGTCTGGAGCCTCTCTTTAAAATTACGTATCGTCTGCTTATAATTAGCCTAGGCTTAACGAGTATTAGAGTTAAAAATGGATTTCAACGGCTTTTTAATCTTTTTTTAGGCTAAAATTGATAATGAAAAGCCCAGCGAGTAACGTATGTACATTATTAAAAAACTAAAATGTGTTTCAGTTATTTTTTCTAAATTTCTTCTTGAATTAAATGATAGCTACAAGAGGTTGGGAAAAGAAATCACTCACGATCTTTTAAAGCCCAAAAAGTAAGAGACAGTGATTTCGTTTCCAACCTCTTGTAGCAGTCAATTAATTCAAAAGAAATACGGAATATTTTGGCCCTAAAACACATATATAACGTTGTGTTTCGGCATCTTTTAAAACCTTGCTTTTATCTTTTGAAAACCCGACCCCAATCATTCCAGTGGGCACAAATTGTTAATTAAGCCTTACCTGGGTTTCTCTGCTAGTTTGGACTTAATTTGACTATTTAGTAGGTTTAAATTCACAAAATGTAGTCTTATCTTTTATCTTAATACCAACGGTTACAGCTGTTTGAATAAAGTAATTATATTGTGTATATTTATGTCGCGATCGGATAAGACGAACCTCAGTAGCCACCGTTACTCCGTTATTACAAAAACATTCCCAGCAGACTTTGGTGCTAGATATAATCCACCAAAAGCATCGTCTGCTATAATGTCTGATAGCGCCTCTATGGCAAACGATACCGCTACAGCTGTGACGTACGCGGGTGCCATTGCCCTCTATATTTGTGGAAGCTAGCGTCCGAGACTCCTTTGTCATCTGCTCCTGGTTGTGGGCAAATCGGAGGAAACGTGTTCGCAGAAAGCAATTTTTGGATTCTACTCCCTTCGTTAGGATCGAGCCTCCCAATGACAGGTCTTCTACCAAGGATTCACGCAGTTGCGGGTTTTCTTATCATTTATCGTGAATCAGTCGTCTTATACAGGGTGTTTCTGATAAGCATGTCATAAATTAAAGGGTGTGTTCTTTGGGTCAAACTGAGTGAAAAGTGTCAAAGAACATGGGGTCTACAACGCTTAGTTTCGGGGGTACTGGCCCTCAAACATTGGCCCCCAAAACGTGAAAAATGTCAGAAATGGGAAGATCATCTTGTTTAAACAATTCCAATATCCTCCCATCTAAGAATTCTAATAAGCGCAAGTGTGCAAGGACTGCATGGTCGATAAAAAGTAGTTCAAAGAAGAGTTTCTAGTTAATGTATCTTTCATTAGTAAATGCACCAAGTTAGCAGCAGTTTTAGGATTATTGTTCAAAATGCCCACCTTTAGCATTAATACAAACATGTGCCCGTCTTACGAACGATTCTTGGACATCTTGAAAGATGCCTTGCAGGTTTCGGATGGTTTTACACCCTTCAAATCGTAGTCGCAAGTCGTCCACATCACGGACGTCACTCTTGTACACCAAGTCCTTGAGATGACCCTAAAGGTAGAAATCACATAGATTCAAATCGGGAGATCTCGCCGGCCACGCAACTGGTCCTCATCGTCCAATCCACCTGAAAGGAAATTTAGTATCCCGATTTGAATTGACGTAATTTCTACCTTTGGGGTCATCTCAAGGACTTGGTGTACAAGAGTCAAGTACCCTTCCTTGTTTGTCACTTTTAACTGCCTTTTATTGACCAGTCCTTGCACACTTCTACCTTTAATAATACACTTCTGCTAGAAAATGGCTCATTAGAATTCTTAGATGGGAGGATATTGGAGGTACGGGCGCCCCAAACATTGAACCCAAAATCGTGATAAATGTCACAAATGTGGATTAAGACATATCAGCTTGCTCATCTTGTTTTGGCAATTCCAATACCCTCCCATCTTAGAATTCTAATGAGCCATTTTCTAGCAGAAGCGTATTATTAAAGGTAGAAGTGTGCAAGGACTGGTCAATAAAAGTTGGTTTAAAGTGACAAACAAAGAAGAGTTTAGTGTATCATTTATTCGTACATGTAAAAAGTTAGCAGCAGTTTTAGAGGTATTGTTCAAAATGCCCACCATTAGCATTGATGCAAACATGTGCCCGTCTAACGAACGATTCTTGAACATGTTGAAAGATGCCTGGTGTGTTTCGGATTGTTTCAAACCCTAAAACTATTCGTTGTCGCAAGTCGTCCACATCACGGACTTCACTCTTGTACACCAAGTCCTTGAGATGACCCCAAAGATAGAAATCACACGGATTCAAATCTGGAGGTCTCGCCGGCCACGCAACTGGTCCTCCTCGTCCAATCCACCTCAAAGGAAATGTAGCGTCGAGATGTTCTCGAACCATACGACTGAAGTGTGGTGGTTCCCCGTCGTGCAAAAACCACATGTCACGTAGCAATGCTAACGGTATGTTCTCAAGTAGTTGCGGTAAAGCCTCTCTTAAAAACCCGAGATATGCCTCGCCATTTAGTCCGGGTGGTAGAAAATGAGGCCCTAATAAATGTGAGCCGACAATTCCGCACCACACATTTAAACTAAATTGAATTTGTTGTTACATGTGGGTTTATCTGACGCCATTCATGGTCATTGTGATGGTCTTCAATTCTAGCCCCAAACAATAGGTGTCTAAGATAATCTGCATTGTTAAGAGCTAGCACTTTCTGAATACTCTTCCTTGTGCAAACCGCCTCCAAGAAAATGTAGCATAGGCCAGATTTGAATTTTACGTGAACGTAAAACAATCAGAAACAAAAAGATTTTACTCAGATCGTAAAAATTGCGGTCGATTGGTATAAAGTACGATGCTGTTGTTCACAAAATCACAGAGTCGCTTAAACCTCCGGTAGTGACATAATGGCGTACACTAATGCAGAATATGCGGATATGCATCTTATGTATGGACTTGTGCGGGGTAATCCTATGGAGGCACAGAGACAATATCAGGAACAATTTCCGCAACGTCGCGTAACGGATAGACTAAAATTCGAGGCTGTGGACCGGCGCTTGAGGGACACGGGTCAACTACAAGCACGAAATGATCGGGAACGAGATCTTCAAGAAGGCATCGAGGACATCTATCACAACGACCATGAATGGCGTCAGATAAACCCACGTGCAACAACTGTTAGGAGTCACCAAGTTCAATTTAGTTTAAATGTGTGGTGCGGAATTGTCGGCTCACATTTATTAGGGCCTCATTTTCTACCACCCAGACTAAATGGCGAGGCATATCTCGAGTTTTTAAGAGAGACTTTACCGCAACTACTTGAGGACATACCGTTAGCATTGCTACGTGACATGTGGTTTATGCACGACGGGGAACCACCACACTTCAGTCGTATGGTTCGAGAACATCTCGATGCTACATTTCCTTTGAGGTGGATTGGACGAGGAGGACCAGTTGCGTGGCCGGCGAGACCTCCAGATTTGAATCCGTGTGATTTCTACCTTTGGGGTCATCTCAAGGACTTGGTGTACAAGAGTGAAGTCTGTGATGTGGACGACTTGCGACAACGAATAGTTTTAGGGTTTGAAACAATCAGAAACACACCAGGCATCTTTCAACATGTCCAAGAATCGTTCGTTAGACGGGCACATGTTTGCATCAATGCTAATGGTGGGCATTAGAACAATACCTCTAAAACTGCTGCTAACTAAGTTACACTAAACTCTTCTTTGTTTGTCACTATAAACCAACTTTAATTGACCAGTCCTTGCACACTTCTACCTTTAATAATACGCTTCTGCTAGAAAATGGCTCATTAGAATTCTAAGATGGGAGGGTATTGGAATTGTCTAAACAAGATGAGCAAGCTGATATGTCTTAATCACAATTGTGACATTTTTCACCTTTTGAGGGTCAATGTTTGGGAGCCCGTACCTCCGAAACTAAGCGTTGTAGACCCCATGTTCTTTGACACTTGTCACTCAGTTTTACCATAAGCATATCAAACTACCCGTAAGCGTGAATCGGCGGGAAATTAGCCACAGGCATTGTCTAGGTAAAACTCGCGACACAAGTCTTCCTGGTGGCACAAAAGGGAAACTTTATTCAAATCGCGCAAGGGATGCTGCCGGAAGCTTGGGAATAAATACAAGGATTAATATTTATCTTAAACTTACCTATTATAAGCTCTACCTCTATTAATACTTGTAATCATAACAAACATTGTCGTCTGCTAGTGGGGCTATAACGTGGATTTTGAAGTTCGCGTAATAAAGGCATGCGGCAACCTACTCTCTTTTGTACTTATCCTATTCATAAGAAACCAGTTTTTCTTTAAAAATTCGAGATAATTTGCTGTTCCTAATCTTAAACAAACAATTTAAGTCTTAAAAGCCCGTACTAAACCGATTACCGCTGCCATTTATTGCAGAAGCAGATGACTGCTTAGATTTCCGGGTTATAAGGTGGTAGGGGGAATCGGGAAGGAGAGAATTGCTTCGTTCTCCCTCTAGGTGGCGTAGAACCACAAATTTCTCTCTGGCGCCCTTGTACAATGGTGATTACCCGTGGTCTTATTGTGAATTCACGCTTACGGGTGGTTTGATATGCTTATGGTTTTACCCAAAGAACACACCCTTTAATTTATGTCATGCTTATCAGAAACACCCTGTATACCCAAAATTTCCGAAAATTGTTAGATGCATACTCTTGAACTCAAAAGTCAATATTAGCTATAATTAAAATGATATTAGGAATAAAAATAAAAAGCTGATGATTATATGTACCATGAATTATTTTATTATTTTTTAAGATCTTATAATTTGTGTGTTATTTTTTTAACAATAGCTTACGGACGCTGTTATAAGAGCATTCTCGCTATATCCAGAGGTTTTTCCAACCATTCATGTTGGACCTGTCTCTTACGCTACACAAGAGAATATAGTGACGACCGTGAATGCCGACACGAATATGGATGAAGAACGTTTATTGATGCAAGGATTCACTACATCTATTTGGCTTATAATGATTGAATCCATCGTGACTGTGGCATTTGTCTCACTTCTTCAAGAAAACGTCAGAACGAGGTTCCGTTCTCAGTTGAGATTGTTCTACGAAAATCTCTGGGATTTCACCGCTTGTTTCTTCAAAAACTGTTAAGTCCACCTTTTCCTCTAGTTGAAGAGCTTGTGATATTCGTTTTTAAATAACTTACCTAGACGTTGCGAGGCGTTTTCAGGTAGAGTTTTAAAGTAAGAACGCGGTTATTAAATGCTGGTAAAATTTCTTTCTAAATGAATTCTGCATCATAATGGCTCTATGTTAAAGACGAGTTTAGGAATAGTTTCTTAAAATGACTTATCTAGAATTAAGGTAAATTACTGACGATTAAAATTATTTATAACAATTATATTTATATATATGGTGGGTAAAAAAAGATTATGTTCAAATTCTACGTACATAAGGACATAAAATAAACTACTTTCAAACGGAAAATAAGCGAAGTAATTTGGTGAGAGAATAGCCCTTTAACTAAGTGTCAATCTTTACAGATACAAATAACTTCAACAAGCAGTCTGTCATTTTAAAATGTGGCTGGTTATTCTTTTCCTTTGTTTTCTTAAAATTATTCTATTCTAAATTATATACCTCCGCATTCAAAACCGAAATGCTAATCGACAATTCGAAACACGTTGATAGTCTTGAGGATGTCTTAAGGCAAACTAAACTAATACCGATGGTGGCAGAAGGTTTTGGACTTCACAAGGAAATACTAGTAAGAACGAATAAGGTTTTACGCACGTGAATAGTTTAGACGAGGCTAATTTTGTCGTAAGTGCATGGGCGACCATATTCGACTATTCAGTAGAAAGATCTTCTCTTTTATCATAAAAGGTGGGTGTTTAGAGAGAAGTTTCCTCCCTTTTTCTTTTACCTCAGCGCTTCCAAGGAGTAAGGAACGTTAGAGGGAGTTTTGATCTAATGCTAAAAAAACCGTCATACAGTGGCAAATGGTAAAGAAAGTGGGGGGTAGGAATTTTTATCTCCGTTCCTCAATTTTTGCTAACGCGCAGGCGCGAGTGACGTCGTTTACTACCGCCAGCAGAGAGAATTTAAAAATTATCTCTGCAGCCAGCGCCAGCTTCCGCTTCCATCGACTGCTGCCCACTCTGTTCGACTCGCCGTCGAGATAACCGGGAAGCCCGGAAGGCGAATTTGCGGTATCGTTCGGTAGGCGTTATAAAATATTCTACGTTTTAAAGCTCAAGTTTCGAAATTTTTTGAGACATTTACCAAGTCTTCAACTAAATATTATAACATTTTCTTTAAATTTCAACATAAATATAGCTCTGAGAATAAAATTAGACACGAAAACTACACTAAGCCTTGGTTAGATATCATCGGCTGGGGCCGAGCGGCGCATCTCGAGCCGCCGGCGGCCGGGCTTGCCGTAACGGCCAGAACAGAAAAATACCTCGTTAAAAAACAGATGCACGACGGTTTTTAAATTTGACGCTTGCGCGCGGACACCGCGTTGAGTCCCCGAGTCAGCGCCAGAGAGAGACGATTTTAGCCACGAATCTAACGAACGCGCCTATTCACTTTAATACTCCCTCTAACGTTCCTTACTCCCTGGCGCTTCCAAGAGACATGCACCTAAAACACAAGAGAAATTCTTATTTAACAAAATGGCACCCCTCGTTGCCAAGAGAGGGGTGCGGAAATTTTATTTTTGGATATTTCTTTTTATCATGGGGTTCTCACGGCGGTAGTGCTTCTAAAACTAGAATATCAGGTAGGAGTGAAGGCTGCATGCAGGCATATAGATTAGTCCTCTATAGATCCCATTAACTTGTAGCTACTTTGTGGTTGATAATAGCTTATGCTTTAAGGAACTGGTTTTTCAACAGAACTTGCTTTTACAGTTTTCAATGAGAAGTTCGTGTATTTTTTAAAGTCATTTTGCAATCTCCCTTTTCATTTTGTTACACTATCCAAACCGATATCTACATCCATTTTAAGAACCTTGAGAACCCCTAAATTTCTCAAGACTGAACTGTTTCATTGACGACATTACATGACTCTCTTAAATGATTTTATTAACGTTAGAATGAACTGCAGGCCAATGAATTTTCAGAATCATCTTACACTATTACCACCTTAATTGAAACGAAAAAAAATATACATTTTGTGCTTCTCAAGGCAAAGAAAACGATGACATATTCCCGGCTTTCAAAACGAATGAAGCAGAACGGAATTTACTACAGCGAACTCGACGACAAAATAATTCACAAATGCCTCGGTGGACTTGGAGTACTGTTTCTCGACGACGGACAGATACCCATGGTTATGGAAGTATATGAAGATGATATAAAAAGATTGAACCGAAAATTATACATTGGGAAAGAGGTTGTTGCAGAAGCATATGCACATTTTCTATTCAACAATCGGCTTCCTCTCAAGGTTCTCGAACGACTGGATTTCTTGTAAGTTAAAAACAAAACATGTGCCATTCAATCTTTAAAAATTGGAACACATCCATGGTATAGAGCCAATGTGATATAGTTTTCAACAAAAAACCTTGAACGTTTACCTGACCCGATCAAGAAAGGTTTATATGATCTTTTGTTTATCCAAGAAAAATAACCATATGTTATTCTTTCATTCTTGAAAAACCAAAAGAATCTTTCCAAATGGAGCTCAAATTCTAACATTATCTTCTAAATAGAAACGGAATGATTCTCGACTGAAAATATTACAATGTTTCACAGTTTTGTGTGATAAAAGGCTAAGAAATCATGTACTTGCAGGATTTTCCCATTTTTTAGGAAACTTGTTGCTGTCGTTCGGTTTATTAGAAGCAGGGAAAGATTTAACTTGAGGAGTAGTACAGTCATTTTAGCCCAAAAATAGAGGGAACCCGCAACAAATTGAAACAAAGCTGAAAATTTCAGATCTTATAGATTTTTGGGCGCTCTTTAACGTGGTGTGGTCTCCCACACTCTCCCATTGGAGGAATTTCCGCCATATTGGAAAATGGCGGACAAAATCGAGAAAACGTTTAATAACTCCGGTTCTACTTTACCGATTAACACGTAATTATACTTCAATTGTAGATTACCTTCAAACACATAATTCACCTATTAAGATATTTTGTCCTACAACTAACCGGAAGTTCACAATCTGACTCTGAAGATTAGCCTCAAATAAAAATGGGAATTTAAAGCATTTTATGGTTTCTATATTCAGAATACATTTCCAAAATCGAGAAAAAAGTTTAACTATGGTTCTAACAAGTTATTAGGCTTCAATTGAAGATTAATTTCAAACACATAATTCATCCAAAAGATATGTTGTCCTACAACTAACCGGAAGTTCACAATCCAGCCCGGAAGGTAAGGCAAATCTAATTTTTGAGTATTTCGAAATGGTTTCAAGCGAAATAAATGCATAGAGGGTTTTAAACCTAAAATATATTATTCCCGCTATATTTTTACCTCTTTAAGTGACGATGACGTCACGGAGAGGTATTATACTGCACGTGTGTGTGGGGGGTGTCTGTCTGTCTGTCTGTGTGTCGGTCACCGCGTCCGCAGTCGGCAAATCGGAGCAAACGTTTTGCTTCTACTCCCAACATTAGGATCAAGAAGTGCGTGGCGATCGGCTAGGGTTACGAGAAACGTCTAGCCTCCCAATTGCAGGGCTTCGACCAAAGGTTCATGCAATTGCGGATTTCTTATCATTTATTGTGAATCAATCGCCTTATATACCCTAAATTTCCAAAAATTGTTAAAGAGGCATACGCTAGAATTCAAACGTCAACAATAGCTATGTTTAAAATTATTTTAGGAATTAAGTTTCTTAAAACGACTTCAGTAGAATTACGTTAAACTACTGACGACTAAAGTAATTAATATCAATTATATTTTCTTAATTATTTTCTTAATATTATTAATTGCGTTTCGTATCGGAGAGGTTTATTTTGGTTTACCAACTTGTATATTAGTATATTTATCAATATTGGTTAAGCTTAAGTTTAATCATAGTCCTCTACTTGAGGTTGAGGCTCAAAATCTCTATGTTCATTTGAACAAGGTACTCCCTTGCATTGTCTACAAATTGAAGAACAGACTGGACCAGTTTTACCGCATTCACATTTCAAATCACAGACTTCCTTGCATTTACGAGGGATCATCTGCAGAAGCTCAGCTGGAGCAGATTGTAGAGTGGTAACGATTGGTTTTAGTTTAGATCCTACCTGTCTCCAACCCCATTCTCTAGCATTCAGGCTGCTTCCAAGCCACGTTTGAACTTGGTGATAAACTCTATTTGAATGTTGCTTTGCTGCCGCACTTGTTGGTGGAAGAGAAGCTAATTCAAAAGCTCAATTCCATAATCTTCATTTAAAGTATACACTTGGTTATGTCAACTTTGTTTCACACGCTTTAACTCAACTTTAGCCGTATTGACAAGTGTGGGCGAACAATGGTATATATTAAAACATTAAATTTTATGATGGTAAAAAGGCTGTTTTACCCTCTCTCGTACTATACAATATAGCTCTTGTCAGAAAAGAAACAAAATTTGTCAGTAATAGAAACTATATGTTTAATTTTGGAAACGTATTCTGAAAATAGAAACCAAAAATGCTTTAAATCCCCATTTTTTATATGAGGCTAATTTTCAGGGTCAGATTGTGAACTTCCGATTAGTTGTAGGACAAAATATCTTAATAGGTGAATTATGTGTTTGAAGGCGATCTACAATTGAAGCCTAATTACGTGTTAATCGGTTAAGTAGAACCGGAGTTATTAAACGTTTTCTCGAATTTGTCCGCCATTTTCCAATATGGCGGAAATTCCTCCAATGGGAGAGTGTGGGAGACCACACCACGTTAAAGAGCGCCCAAAATCTATAAGATCTGAAATTTTCAGCTTTGTTTCAATTTGTTGCGGGTTAAAACCTATTTTTCCTGTACTAAGAGTAATCTGGGCGCGCGTCAAAGTCCAGGACCCCCTTCCACGGGACGGAGGGGCATGAAAGAAGAGGCGGGTCATAGCGACAGAGGTAAAAAGGAATTACGTATTTTTCGCCGTCCCCGCCAGGAACGTCATCAAAACGTAGTTTATGTGATAATTAAAACTTTTCGTTACGTGTTGGGCTATGAGTCGGACTGAAGTAAATACAAACCGTTCTCCATTCCTACTTCTAAAATTAAATCTATCCCTGTTGGAAGTATATAATACTAGTCGTTTTCTGGTCTTATTCAAAAAATATTTCACTAACATGCCTTGAACTTATCCTATGGTAGAACTGTACTTTAGCTTTATCTATCTATTATCCGCATATATTTGATTCATCAAATATTTATAAAATCGTTGTGAATATGATAGGATTTAGCATCTACTTGGATAAATAATGTCGAACTCTAGGTAGAACCAGAAGGTAGAACCCATGTTTTGAAATCATTAGACTAAACACAATGAAGTCGTCATCAGGGCTGATCTAAAACAGCTACCGTTCCTTTAGAATAAGTCTGTCTAAAACTATTTCCGTACTATTTTAGAGTTTTAAGATTTGCTGAGACGAGACAATTAGAACCAAGGAGAAGATCTATATATCAATTAAACTTGGAAATGAAAGCTTTGTTTTATGAAAGGTCTCAGCTTCAGCAGATTGGACCATTGTCGGTTGGATCTTTAACCCAGGCTTTTCTGATCATTGCTTGTGGACTTGCTGTGTCATCAGCCGTGCTTTTTTGCGAAATCATCATTTACTATATTGACTCGTCGAAGAAGAAAATCGCACCCCTTTTCGAACGTCGATGAATCTTGTCAGTTTCACTAAAATTCTTTTTGTATCCCACGTTATCCTCATTTCACAATTAATACAAATTAAATCTCTTTTCCTGGACATGTATCAATTTGTCCGTAAGATTTCTTAATTATAAACTTCAACTACATATAAGCGTAAGTATTAAAGCTTAGTTTGCGCATTTACATTTTACTAATTCCAATTTTGTACTATATTTATTATAGTATAATTTTAGATTTCTGTCGACAATCATTTATTTCCAAATTGGTTCTGAAACTCTATCGAAGCACTTTCATTACACGTTGTCCAATTTTCTATTCGCACTAGAGGACTGTCTGCTACAAATATATATTTATATATATATTGAAGCAGTTAAGAACAATTATCACGCGAATATTTATTTTACCTTTTTTTGGATAAAGAAATTATCTAACAGTGAAATATCACGGTATTGTCTTACAAAATTATCCAATGGGCTTTAGAAATATTTATACACTTTTTACGAGAAACAGCTTATCTTACCTATTGTTTAATACTAAATAGGTGTTATGGGTTTACGTTTACTTAATCCTATTCTTTTTGAAATTTTTAGATCATGCTTTGCGTAGCGTACTATGACAATTATTTAACCGCTAAATTGATAAGTCAATTGAAAACGCATGCAATCATAAGGAACAACAGTGCGTAAGGACATTAACACACGCACAAAGAATACTCCGTTTCATTAACGGTGGAAGGAAAACTGCAACAGTTAAAAAATATTTAAAAACATATTTCTAAACTAGAGAAGCAAAGTTTGTTTATTTTGTGGTTTTTGAAAAAATCTTATCCCTTTTATTTACTCCGTGTTTCCATTATCGACTTTGTGGCTACGTCCCATGGGTCAAAAAAAAAATTAAATAAAAAAAATTATCAGCAATCCTAGAGAAGAGCTTCGAAATAATGCAAAAATAGTTATTTCAAATGAGAAACAATTTTTTTGTATTCCTAACCATGAAAACCACACCAGAAACGGCAAATTTGTTTTAGTCACTCGTTATTGATTTGTTAACTGATGACGTTCAGGGTTGGCAAAAACCCGGAAAAAACTAGTTTTTGCCGGGACACGTGGAAAAAACCGGTAAAAACCGGCAAAAACGGAAAAAACCGGCAAAAACTAAATTCATGGTTACAAAGTGGTAAACTAGCGAGTTTTAAGTGCATTTTCGTGATGTTTGTTATTGTTATAACAATAGTATTTTTAATTTTTAAATTTGAGGTGGTTATTACTCTATTAAATTTTTAGTATTCAAATTTGCCAGGTTTTTCGCGAATATTTAACGAATAATTAGTCAAATACTTCATATAGCAACTGGAAAAAACCTTAAAAAGTGGAAAAAACCGCGGGAAAAATGGTTTTTGCCACCGGTTTTAACCTGGTTTAAACCGCGCGGTAAAAACCGCGGAAAAATTAGTTTTTGCCACCCGGTTTTTACCAGGTAAAAACCGCGGTTTTTTCCACCCCTGGCAAAAACTTGCCAACCCTGATGACGTTCGGCGATAGAAAGTGAGTGGCATACTGGCACTTAAGACTTCAAACGAATAGACACTTGATATTCGTTCAGTGTACGAAAAACATATATAATTTTCCCGTATTTATCGACAAGAGATATCTGGCAGACTGAGACCGGTTGTATAAAAGTTATAGTTTTCTACTTTTTTCGAGGCAAATTGGTGGAAGCCAACCTTCTGAATAAATAGTACGGAACACTCTTGTAAGCCAACCTTCTGAATAAATAGTACGGAACACTCTTGTAAGCCAAACTTCTGGGCTACAAAGTTTGAGGGAATACTAAAAATGCCGGCGTTCCTACAGTGTAAAAAATGAGCGTGCTTCTGGCATTCAAAAATGCTGGCGACCGCTCAATTTTGACTAAGCCTCTATTGACGCATTCAGATTTAATCAGAGACATTCAATTTTGAACAAGGAGTGTTTAACTTGTTCAAAACTAACCATTAGCATTCATTTTTGAATTAACAAACTGCCGTCATATCGATCAGAACTTAACTGTAGCATTCATTTTTGAACAGCTTATATACTACCATTCAAAAAGGAATTTTTATTCCATTCAATTTTGAATAACCACTTTGTGCTAATGAAGCGTTCAGTTATGGTCGTTATGGCGTTCTACTAGGATTGTAATAGTATTCAAACTAGAGCGTTTTAGGCGTTCAAATAACAACTTTTTGGCAATCAAACGAGGATGTTTTTGGCGTTCAAACGAGATTGTTTATGACACTCAAACGAGAGCGTTATGGGCGTTCAATCAAGTGTGATCGGGGCGTTCAAACGAGAGCGTTATGGGCGATCATACGAGAAAGTTTTCGGCTTTAAAACGAGACAATTTACTGTGACTTGCTTTTTTACCCTGAATGAGATATAAATTTGTCTGTATAAACATCATTATATATAATAATATTAAAGTAAAGGTTACGGATTATGGCGTATTTCACCATTCCCTTATATTTACACAGGCCTTCAAATCGGTTGATAATGTAATACATACTCCTTTATAATTGGAGGTAACTTGATAATGAAAACGTCCCTTAAAAGTGCAGTCTCTCTTCATATAATTGAATTATTATTTAACACAACGATTAATGTATATGTGTTTCAAGTTCACCCGCCCCGAGAAGATGTACTAGTTTTAAACACATTAGATTTCTTCCTTATCAGACTCTACATTTAATATAATATGGCCTGCCATAAGGCATTCAATAATGAAATTTGAAATCAAATTTCTCTATTCAAAATTCAACGCTATAACTGTTAAATTTCAATGCTACATCAAACGCTTGTTCACCATGTATTGTTGAATTGCTCAATTTTGAACGCAAAGAAACTATTCAAATTTGAACGTTAAAGCGTACCACCACAGAGTCGGGGCTATGTACGCCTATAGCATTCAAAAATGAACCTCTCTGTAGGTGCCCACTGCCCGGAGTTGACTTGACCCGACTGTCCCTTCCGTCACCTAGAAAATAAACTTTATAGCTTACCCTTATTAGTTACATACTGAACAATGATTAATCGTATCCTTTCCGAGAACCGTTAATCGTCAAATGGTACAAAATTTGAAAATATTTGCCAAAAACAGAAGAAAATTGAGCGGGAAAAAAAGCGCGCGCGATTTTGGCGGAATGCCTTAATTGATGCATTGGCGTGGTAACACCTGCTGCAAGAAAAAGCGTGAAAATAAATGTCAGAAACGATTCAAATTGATATAAATTTATTAATGAAATATTTTGCGTAATTAATTTTCGTTTGTGTTAGTATTGATTTCAAGTTAAGCAAAAAATAGTACAAAAGTAAATATGAACTATAGTCTGTCAAACGAAAGAAGAGCCCTGAGAAATTTGTCCAAATTGGTGTCGCCACCATCGACCCCATAGTACTTTATCAACTTGTTTTGTTTTGTCAATAGTCGTCTGTAATATAGTCTGCTATAAACAGATAGGCTTAATCGCAATAGAACCAATACATTTTGCTATATATATTTAATATGTTTATGTTTCATGATTTTTTACTATCATCGAGTATTAAAGAATAAAAAACAAAATTAACGACAAGACACCAGTTTTACCTTTGTTGAACTAGCATTGCAATATATTTTAATGACATAAGTTAAAGTACTTGTCCATAAGTAGTTCAGCATCAAAGCGTCTTCAGTCCACGTTTTCATCAGAGTCTTCGCTGTCTTCTTGCATATTAATTTTAAGATGTTCAATTGTGGTTTCGATGATGGGATCTTTTTCCCAATACTCATGCATTATATTCTCGACGTGCTCTATTGCCTTACGCCAATTCTCTAGTGTCACACGTTCAATGGCCCTCAATGTTGCATCTTTGACCGTCGAGAGTTCGTAACCAGAATTCTGCTTCGCAACGCCGTTCTTCACTTGTGCCCATATTAGTTCAATCGGGTTAAACTGGCAATGGTACGGTGGAATCCTCACTACCGTGTGACCTCTACTTTTAGCAACCTCGTCAATTTCGTACTTCAGGGTTCTGGACTTGTGACGCTTTATTATTTCATAAAGTTCACGTCGAGAATATAATGCTTGAGTATTGGGAAAAAGATCCCATCATCGAAACCACAATTGAACCTCTTAAAATTAATATTCAAGAAGACAGTGAAGACTGAAGACTCTGATGAAGACGTGGACTGAAGACGCTTTGATGCTGAACTACTTATGGACAAGTACTTAAACTTATGTCCTTAAAATATATGGCCAGTTCAACAAAGATAAAACTGGTGTCTTGTCGTTAATTTTGTTTTTTATTATTTAATACTCGATGATCGTAAAAAATCATGAAACATAAACATATTAAATATATATAGCAAAATTTATTGGTTCTATTGCGATTAAGCCTATCTGTTTATAGCAGACTATATTACAGACGACTATTGACAAAACAAAACAAGTTGATAAAGTACTATGGGGTCGATGGTGGCGACACCAATTTGGACAAATTTCTCAGGGCTCTTCTTTCGTTTGACAGACTATAGATATAGAGGCGTACAGTTTCGATTGTGTATTAATTGTTTAAAGAAAACCCTAAAAGAAAATTTTCACGCAACAGTTTCGCGTAAACCATATTTGAAAGCAAGAATTTAATCAAAAAAGAATTTAATTTCGATTAACCTTGACTATATTAAGATTAATTATTTTTGCAAAAATAAAATTAATATCAAGAAATTTAAATTTATATTTGTGATTGTACCATTAGTTAACAAGGTTAATTTAAACGGATAGTATAGCGTTATAACAGGCGCACGTTTAGCACCTCATAAAAAAACAAGGTGCTCCAGGGAGCATAACATTTTTGCACACCTAATAAATTTAGGGGACATTGGTCCAGTGAGGAAGTGACCGCTATTGGTGTCTCAAAGTTATCTTATTTCCGTCCCTACTCAAAATAAAACCGACATAATAACTCACAGCCATAGACCTTAGAACACTATTAAGAACCTAGACAAACTATTGCGAGGGGGGTCTCGCAAGTCGCAACATTCTGTTACGAAAATTTCAATCCGACCCCTTCACGTGTGTGATAGGGTTTTTGATACATGGCGCCTCTATCGGCGAGCGAAGGAGCTATTCAATTTGAACAAAAAATAAATACCGTAATGTTTCATCTTGCAAATGTTTTAATTCTCTGTTAATAAACATATCTTTATTCTACAAACATTTTCCCCTCCATTAATTAATACGAAAATTAATAAAAATTAATTAAATATAAAACGCCCCCGGCGGGATTCGAACCCGCGTTGTCTCCCTAACAAGTACTGTCCGCGCTCGAAGCTGCTTAACTTCGAGTGTTAACATGGGGTTAGTAATATTTTATTTTAGTTTACCTCGCCGCATGTAGATGGCGCCACAACCAACTCACCCTATCACACACGCGAAGGGGTGCTTCCATTAAGCCGGAATCAAAGCTGAAAATTCAACTGTTCCTCTTGTATCTCTATGCTCACAGCAAGAAAAGGTTGATAGGAGGCGGAAATAAGTCAAATACTTTGAGCCTCCTGGAAATTCGCGAGAGCGGAAATAAGCAGAACACTTGAAGTGTATCCAGGGACACTATTCTCTAAAAATTTCAATGATTAAATACCCAAATCCAAATGTAAACATTAGGGTTGGTCCATAAGAAGAGAGAGCTTAAAACCTTATTCTCTAACCCAAATCCAAATCGACATTTGAATCTCCCGCCAAACATTTCACCATCTCAAATTATTCTCTTATTTCTTTAACCCAAATCGACATCAATCGGCTCTAGGCCGTTGCTTACTAAACCAAACTGAAAATACGAGGTGGAGGTTTCCAGTTTCCCACCGTTCTCTATGTATTAGAATCAAACCCAAAAAAACCCCAATCGGTATTTCGAAAAGAAGCCCAAACAAGTCACTTTTCTAACCCAAATGCAAATCAACATTTGAATCTCCCGCCAAACATTTACCCATCCCATATGTACGTCACTTCCTCTTTCATTGTACGTCACTTCCTCTTTCATTGCGTATTTTTATTTCAGCATAAATTACACCAAGGTACTAAATTAATCATCTACGATAAATTAATTATCTGCGATGAATTAATTATCTGCGATAAATTAATTATCTACGATAAATTAATTATCTACGATAAATTAATTATCTACGATAAATTAATTATCTACGATGATTTATTATCTACGATAAATTAATTATCTACGATAAATTAATTATCTACGATAAATTAATTATCTACGATAAATTAATTATCTACGATAAATTAAATATCTGCGATAAATTAAATATCTGCGATAAATTAATTATCTAAATTTAAATTAATTTAAAATTAGAATTTTACTCATTATAAAACTAAGCTTATCCTAAAGGTTTTGAACCGTTTAATTGAAATCATTTAAACTATTAGTGATGATCAATTGGCCTATATCGTAAATTAACCGATGTCAATACCAATTTATTTAAAATCAATGAAACAAAAATATCAATATCAAACAATTATCTACTGGAAAAGATATCAAGCTATTCTTTAATTTTAATATATCATCTTAAATTTAAAAGAAGATAAAATTTATTATTTTCTCATTTTTCTGACACAAAAATTTCCAGATTCTTTGCTTAATTCGCGAAATTTTTTCAACTCTAAAATGGAAATTTTAACGTTTTCTGATATTAAAGGAGAAATATATAATTTTCGTTTTATTTGAACTAGTTTTTAAATAGGAACTTAAATCAATTGCCCATTTGTACGAGTACACTTACCGACAATTGATTTTACTAATCGAGACAATTACTGCGTCTTTTAATTAATATTTCATAAATACTACCTGAATATTTTTTGAATATTAAAGATTAATATTGTTATTTTAGATTCATTGGGTTAAAAATACTGGTTTAGCTTTGATATTGACATCGGTTAATTTACAATATCGGCTAATGATGGCCTCATACAGTTTTGCTTGACCCTCGGCAATGGTCAAGCTAAAATTCCTCTTAAAGTAGTAAATAAACAACACTTGACGCAATCTTCCAAGGAGCTATTAGTAAAACAATATATTATGAACAAAAATGGTCTCACTTAGATCACAAAAATTATACTTAGCTTGAAAAATTAATGTTTAAATCAAAGTAGAAAATTCAGTTAAGCAAAGGCTAAAGGCCCGTTCAGACGACACTCTTTTTCTCGCTACGCTCGCTGTGCTGAGCTCATCAGATATTCTGGATTCACCGGCCTCTAGAAAATGCACTGTTCACACGACCAAAATTTTCTCATTCTTGATCTCGGCAAAGCGAGAAAAAAGTTGAATAAATTCAACTTTTTTTCTCTCTTTGCTCGGCACAGCCAATAGAATGCTTCCGAAATGACGTCATTCTTTGTTGTGTAGTCTGCTTCTATGTGAAAAGGTGTTTTCTTCGGTTTCGCTGGTTCGAACCCCTTGAAATTTTAATGAGATATATATCGAAGGGTTATAAATTATCGTGCAAAGTTTTAAAACGAGTAGTTCTTTTCTTAAAAAAAAGGTTTTAATTATGCATAAATAAAACAATAAATAAAACAAAAATGAAATTTTTGGAAAACAACTAATCGTTTTAAAACTTTGCACGATAATTTAAAATCATTCAATATACTTATCAGTAAAATTTCAAGAGACGCAGACTAATGAAACCGAAGAAAACACATTTCTACAGAGTAGCAGACTACACAACAAAGAATGACGTCATTTCGGAAGCATTCTATTGGCTGTGCCGAGCAAAGAGAGAAAAAAAGTTGAATTTATTCAACTTTTTTCTCGCTTTGCCGAGATCAAGAATGAGAAAATTTTGGTCGTGTGAACAGTGCATTTTCTAGAGGCTGGTGAAGCCAGAAAATCTGATGAGCTCAGCACAGCGAGCGTAGCGAGAAAAAGAGTGTCGTCTGAACGGGCCTTTAGAGCTTGCCGACGGCAATGAAGATAGGAGATTCCGGCGCATAGATGGGCACTATCATATCATTTGATAGTTTTACCACTTGATACGATAGAAAACTAAATCTGCCCCTATCAAAGTATCAATTTTGATAGTTATTTTCGAGAAAAATTTGAATTATAATGATCGATTGAGTTTGATAGCTTAGAAAGTGCACTCGAAGTTGATATGATTCATTGATTCGTTGAAATCTTCTAGAGAAAAATATCGATTCTCAACGTGATCTGGCTACTAACCCCATCTTTTAGAAATCATAAAAAATGATAGGCATTATTCCTTGAGAAATAAATTGATTCTTTGAGTGAGTTTATTTGGCGACATCTGTTTTCTGATTTCATTTTAAAAAATTATGTGCTAATCTTTGATAGGCAATTTTGATAGTTATGAAAATTTCTGGAAAGATAAGTCGTTTTTTGAATGATATCGAAGTTTTTAATATATTTGAACGTTAGCAAGTGTAGGTTTATTCTATAAGAAGATTCTGTACTTGGTGGTCGTTATAACCCTCTCAAACAAATAAATAAAAATAAAATAAACGATGGTTCAACAGTTCAAACTGTGAAGACGGAGCTTCTTGTATATAGAAGCTCCGTGCTGTCACTGATGTGAACGACTACTCGAGGAGGAAGAACGATTCCACGAAATCATCCAAACGTAGAATTAGATAAATTAAAGTGTAGATTTTCTGATTTTTATTACCCACAGTTTTAATTGCAATTTTTGCCTTTAATTATTATTAGTTAACCGTTTATAGTAGATGGTTTAGATTAAATCAAGGGCGAATAATTTGAAAAAGTTTGGATAGTAGCTTTTGAACTATAGACAGTTAAAAGTCAAACTTGAGAAATGAGATTATGGAAATTATATGAATATATGAAAATATTAGAAATTCTACAAAATCAGGAAATATCAGGAATCGATTAAACAGAGTAAAAGTAGGTAGAGCCCAAATCAGTTTGATCGAAAACAATCAAATTTAAAGTCCGGAAATTAAATAATCGATTAATTTAGTCGTTCCTAAAGATTTCAATTTGATTTGATAGGCAAAAAATCTATCTAACAATGAGAGCCAATCTAACATATTGAAGGAAGATTTGATAGTTTCACCATCTATGATTTGTTGAGAGGGAAAAAATCTATCTAACAAATAATGCCCGTCTAAAATATAGCTAGAAGAATTGATAGTTTCGCCAAATATGATAGTTTGAGAGGAAAAATATCTATCTAACCAGCAGTGTCAGTCTAAAATATAGTCAGAAGAGTTGATAGTTTCGCTATCTATGATAGTTTGAGAGGAAAAATATCTATCTAACCAGCAATGTCAGTCTAAAATATAGTCAGAAGAGTTGATAGTTCCGCCATCTATGATAGTTTGAGAGGAAAAAAATCTATCTAAGAAGGAGTTCCACTCTAAAATA
Organism: Phalangium opilio; assembly: GCF_054372755.1. Taxonomy (NCBI): domain Eukaryota; kingdom Metazoa; phylum Arthropoda; class Arachnida; order Opiliones; family Phalangiidae; genus Phalangium; species Phalangium opilio. The sequence continues at coordinate 9,239,352 of NW_028324147.1, read as the reverse complement.
TAGCCAGAAGAATTGATAGTTTCGCCATCTATGATAGTTTGATAGGAAAAAAATCTATCTAAGGAGGAGTGCCCAACTCTGTTCCGGCGTACATAATATAAGACTACCAGTAAAGCCTGAGCTGCCTGACGCGCCGCGGCAATCTCCCCTTAGTTTATTCTCAGTATCATCTTAAGCTTAAAATACGAGGTTACCTACGTACATAATATCGAGTCAATCCATAATCAATTCAATCGGCTTTCGGTTCTAAGGCTGCGTTCAGTGACACTCATCAGAAAAAACATCGATGTTTGGGAAAATGAAATCGATGTTCTTTTGACGTCATGATGACGTTGCAGTTGCTGAACGGCGCAATTTTGTGTAATCGATGCTTTTCTTAATGGCGACGATATTATGATAACGTTACGACAGAGGTTTAAATAATAAATGCAAACTATTTACAAAGATATTGTACTTCAATTTATCAATTAGATCAAAATTCTGTCAGGTTCCATTTTTTTACCGAAATAATTAGTATTATTATCCATAAGGATAATATTTGTCAATTCTTTATTATTTTCAATTGGTGGAGATTGGGATGTAGTTCCCCCCATGTTTTTGTCGCGGCGCAAAATGACGAAATTTACGTCATGAATCCGATGCTCATCAAAAAAACCTCCTCTCACAGCCGATTTGTCTGATGGGCATCCGATGAGCATCATGACGTCACGCCCAAAGACGCGAAAAACCGTTCAGTAAAACATCGATGTCATCTTTTAGTCATCCATGTTTTTGATGCCGGTTACTGAACGCAGCCCAGGCCTTTGTGAAAATACGATGTTGGCTACGTAGTACGTCGTAGGTTTTAATGCCGTAAATTCGGGCGATATGCCTACAATCTGTTATAAACTTATAATATTGAAATAAAAATTGTAAAAAAGTAATCCTAAGTGTATTTCCGCGTTATACCGCGTAATACGCATCCCATCTTACACCCTCAGAAAGACTTTATTGCAGAGTGGCTTGCCCCTCGTCAATTGTCTCGTATAGAGACTAAAAGTTTTGCAAACGCCATCTGGCATGTGCAAAAATAACAAGTTGGGAAAACCAAAATATTACCTCTCCGTGTCAAGAAGATTATATAAACTTAAGTATCCAATGAAAACGTTATTACGTTCTTGAGTTGGGGTTTCCCATTTTTGTTGTTGTTTTGAAAAATATATCGCAATGCAGGGCCTTGATAGATATAGGAGGCAATGAATGAAATATATCACAATGCACGGGCCTTGATAGATATAGGAGGCAATGAATGAAATATATCACAATGCACGGGCCTTGATAGATATAGGAGGCAATGAAGGAAATATATCGCATGCACGGGCCTTGGTAGATATAGGAGGCAATGATAATCTCTCTCTTTGCACGAGAGGTTTATCTTTAATATTTAAATAAATATAATTATTTTTAATTATTTTAATCTTCAATAATTAACATTAATAATAGTTAAAATAAAGTTATACCTATTATCTTCTTAAACTTTGCTAATATTGACGTTTAAAGTGAAGGGTACCCCTCTTGCCCGCTTTTTTCAAATTTGGGGTATATATACGATTCGTTTCCATTATAATAGTAAGGAAAAAGCGCAATTGCGAAAACCTTTGGTGGCGATCCCACCTTAGGGAGGCTAGACGTTTCTCGTAACCCTAGCTGATCGCCGCGTATATCCTAAAACCAAACGATGATAATGGAGTAGGAGCCAATGATACAGATTGGTGTCTATGTGGAATAGACGGAAGACCAGTGTAAGTGCAGACTGGTGTCAATGTGGGATTGACAAAGAACAGAAGATGGTGGTGATTAGAAGCCAGTAAGAACAGACTGGTGTCCGTGTGGGATGGACAAAGACCAGAAGATGGTGGTGTGAGAACTCAAGTAGAGGAGCCATTTCCGTGACTGTGAAAGCAGTTCGGAAATGGCGAACACGTTTGCTCCGATACGCAAACTGCGAACGCGGTCACGTGGGTGTAACAACGGACAGACACACAGACAGACAGACACACAGACACGGCCGTTACAGAACCTCTCCTGGACTACGTCACACGGAGAGGTAAAAACGAAAACAGTAAAAACTTTAAAGGAGAAGTTCAGGTAACATAACTGATTATACCTTAATAGAAAGGGAATTAAATATTGAAATAACAGAAAATAATCTTTTATTTCAAAATAATTAGTCTTAATATTTAATTCCTTTTCTACTCCTGAACTTTTCCTCGTTAAAATCTTGAAGGAACATTGCAGTATTGAAACTCAATCTCTCGACGAAGTTAATCGCTTCGAATCTCGGTTACGTGAAAACCGGGCTTAAGAGTATACTAAAGGGAAGGCTTTCACGGCGGTAGTGTCTCGTATAATTTAATACCAAGTTGGGGCAAAGAGAATATACCTAGAGGAGCAGAAGGTTTAGCCTTTCACAAGGCTTCTGAAAAGCCCGGCCACGGTTTTGGAGAAACTAGATCCGGTTTTTGTTGATTGGCTAAACAGCGACACCTTTTATTGGTTAAATTATGTCGGCTGCTTAACTTTTGCGGTAGCAAAGGGTTGATCTCTGGGTTGACCATTAACGTACAAAAACAATTTTTAAGCAGACAACACGGTCACGTGAACAACCGGAACTAGTTTCACCAAATTCAGAGCCGGTCCCTATTTCCAAAGTTTCTGCTCCTCTTGGTTTATTCTCTTTGGTTGGGGTGAGACAAATTATAAACAGCAAGGGGACAGACCATAGTCCTTTTTAAGATCCCATTCAGACATAGGAACTTAATAGTCGATAATCAATTTATGATATCGTGCAGCTTTCTCTACTTGACAGACGACAATTGTTATCATTTTATCCGATTGGTGTTACATCTAATTTTTTGTACCCGACCAGCATTTTTTTCCGCTAAGTTTTATTACCGGGATACCCGATAATAGAATTCGGGTACCCGCCCCGATACCCGATAAGCAAATTTAAGAGGACCCGAATTCAGTTCGAAATACAAAAAATCGCTATACGCGCACAGCTTAAGAAAGTTTATATTTGAAATTTTGATAATAACTAAAATTATTTTGAAGTATTCATTACAGTCATATTGCCGCTCCTGGCTAGGGCCAGTTGGGGTCTGCGAACACTTAGTGCTTAGGGGCCTCCGAGGGTGTGAATCTGGCACTCAGTCCATTTTTAGAATCATCAATATCAGATAGGCGAAAAGTTTTTGGGCCCCTTGAAAATTTAAAAAATTGCGGGCCCTCCTTAAGCCACAATACACGCGGCTCGGGCCCGGGAATATATCCCCCTCTCCCGACGGCCCTGATCAATATACCAACTAAGCAGTTCCACTACGTCATCATGTTTAAGTCGACGAGCTATCTTTAATGGCGTTTTTCCTTTTTTATTTTTTAACTGGGGACTAGCGCCACGTTCTATTAACAATTTCACGACATAAACGGAGCCCTCACAAGCGGCAATGTGCATTGGCGTTTCACCCCTGTCATTCTTTAAATCGTAATTAGCGCCACGTTCTAGTAACAATTTCACGACATCAACGCGGCCCATAAAAGCGGCACTGTGCATTGGCGTTTCACCTTTGATATTCTTTAAATTGTAATTAGCGCCGCGTTCTATTAACAATTTCACAACATCAACGGAGCCCTCATCAGCGGCAATGTGCATTGGCGTTTCACCCCTGTCATTCTTTAAATCGTAATTAGCGTGGCGTTCTAGTAACAATTTCACGACATCAACGCGGCCCATAAAAGCGGCACTGTGCATTGGCGTTTCACCTTTGATATTCTTTAAATCGTAATTAGCGCCGCGTTCTAGTAACAATTTCACGACATCAACGTGACCCCCAAAAGCGGCATGGTGCATTGGCGTTTCACTCCTGTCATTCTTTAAATCGTAATTAGCGCCGTGTTCTAGTAACAATTTCACGACATCAACGGAGCCCTCATCAGCGGCATGGTGCATTGGCGTTTCACCTTTGTTATTCCTTAAATCGTAATTAGCGCCGCTTTCTAGTAACAATTTCACGACATCAACGTGACCCCCAAAAGCGGCATGGTGCATTGGCGTTTCACCCCTGTCATTCTTTAAATCATAATTAGCGCCGCGTTCCAGAAACAATTTCACGACGTCAACGTGGCCCCTATAAGCGGCAAGGTGCATTGGTGTTATACCCCATTTATTCATTAACTCGTAATTAGCGCCGCGTTCTATTAAAAATTTCACCACATCAATTTGACCTTGGGATGAAACAAGGTGTAACGGTGTCTCTTTATCCTTAGAGTCTCCACAGTTCACGTCAGCACCGGCATTTATTAAAAGTTCTGCAATTTTAACGTGGTTGCTTGAAGAGGCAGGGTGTTTTCGAGTCATGTCTAGTTAAAAAGTATAGCCTAGGTCAGGAGTTCATAATAACCCCCTTGTTATTTAACTGAACCGCGGAATTCTCACTCACACCATGGCCAACATGGCTGCGTTCAGTAACACTCATCAGGAAAAAACATCGATGTTTGGGAAAATGAAATCGGTGTTCTTTTGACGTCATGATGACGTTGCAGTTGTTGAACGGCAAAATTTTGCGTAATCGATGCTTTTCAAAATGGTGACGATATTATGATAACGTTATGGCAGAGGCTTAAATAATAAAACAGAACTATTTACAAATATATTATACTTCAATTTATCAACCAAATCAAAACCCCTTCCTCTTAAAATTCGGTCATAATAATTTTTTTTTACCGAAATAATATATTGCTTTTTAGTATTATTATCCATAAGGATAATATGTGTCAATTCTTCATTATTTAAGATTGCCGGAGATTTTGATGTAGTTCCATCCAATTTTTTTGTCACGGTGCAAAATGACGAAATTTACGTCATGAATCCGATGATCATCGAAAAAACCTCCTCTCACATCTGATTTTTTTGATGGGCATCCGATAAGCATGATGACGTCACGCCCAACGACGCGAAAAAGCGTTCAGCAAGACATCGATGTCATCTTTTAGTCATCGAAGTTTTTGATGCCGGTTACTGAAAGCAGCCTTAGATAACCTTCTTTCGGAGGTAGAAGGCCTGCCAGCTTTACCCGAGCCCCATGTTAAAAAAAACGACTAGTAAAAGCGCCCCTAGTTCCGACTTTCGCCGTTAGGTGCGCTACCAACCCAGTTTTCCTCGTAATGCTTTTTCCATGGATAAAGAATGCGCGTGACTTACCGCGAGGATATTTAATTTCACTCTACAGGATAGGCAGCTCCCTCTCTCGGACTACAGCTTATTCTATATGTACTCTATCACAACATCGGTTGTCAGCAGGTGCAAAGCTAGGTGTCTATGTAACGTAGCTTTGTACGTGCTGCCAAGAGATCAAAAACTTCAGGATCTACAGGATTTAAAATCTCCGCGGTTTTTTTCGCTCGAGTGCACGGACCTCCAGACCTTAGTTTCAAATACCTGTGAAATTGCCTACAGACTACTACCGTCTCTTGTCGCGTGAAAACAAATTTCCACACGCGCATTCTTTATCCATGGTGGAATCATAAAGATTACTCGTGTCGCATCTAAATTAGGGATATCAACTTGCCACAAACCCAGTTTTCGGTTAACTGGTTTTTAAAAAAGGCCAGCTTAACCGATCCAAAAAACTGACAAAAACAGAAGCACTTAGCAGTGTGAGGAGTAACGAAACACGTCTGGAGCTTTTTTACCCTTCAGAAATCATGCAAATAAACTGACGTCGCTGACTCACTGCGTCACTACAAAGTGCTGCGAAAAAAATCCAAGTGACTGAAACGTGAATAGTGATGCTGGAGAACAACAAAAAACGGGCTTTTTTTCAATTTTATAAACTCAAAATAAAAAAAAGTTTCGATTTTAACCAAAGAATTAAAAACTGAAAAAGGCGGGGCTCCGGATTTGAAAAACGGGTTTCGGTTAAATCGGGCTGTTTTTGATATCCCTAATATAAATATTGGTGTCTTTAAATATAAGGATATAAAATTCAGTAATAACCAACTATACAAGAGAGAATTTCTGTGTTATTAATTTTGGCAAGAAATAAATTACCGATGAAAAACTATGCATTTTAATGAATGCAGAAACAAATAAAAACATTTAAACTTACCTATAACAGGCCTTGTTTCAACATCGGCATCATTCTGCGTACGACTATATTGGCATGCTACATACAATGGACTAAATCTGTCAAACTTTAGTGGATTGACATCACTTCCGGCTTCTAATAGCTTCTCGACGATTTCGGTATAACCAAACCGGCAAGCCAAGTACAAAGGCGAAAAGAATCCAGCGGAGCCATCAGAATTCCACCGTTCAACTTTTTCGTTTTGTCTTTCCCGATACTGAACTAAAGACTCTAACAGACTTTGGTTATCTTTGGATAAAATGTCGATCAAGTTGCTGAGTGTATCAAGTTGTGCTTCGCGGATTAGTACGTGTAGAACGGTTTCTTTTGAGGCATTGTGGCACGCTGGTGGATTAGTGCGAAAATTTTCATATAAAAATTTAACGTAACTTTGTAAAATTTTCTCAGTTTCCTCGCATTTTTTCCCATTTCGAATGAGTACATCGAGGAAGGTTCGAATCACTGTAAATCCTGCATTTAACATTATTTCTCGAGTCAAAATTGACAATTTATTCCAGGCGCCCGCCTTTCTTTCCGTATTTTTAGTTAGGTACAAAAGGTAATCCACTACGAAATATTCAGCAAAGGTTCGATGTATAAACGTCAGATTTCCGATATAAACTCCCGCCTTTAAAAGTGAATTCTCAACTAGGCCTTCGTCCTCAAGTTCGGGATAATTCAATTCTTCATATGCGTTTTCAGACAGTAAAAGTTGAAGGGCGTATTGTCTGTGTTTCTGAAATATTAGTTTTTCCTCAATTTTTAGCGCATTGTTCGTTGCTACGTTACCGTCCGTCGAGGATCCTTTTTCGGTATCATAAATTCCCATTTTACCTTCAATGAAATTTTCGTATAAATCCACTAACGATACGTTGTCAATCATTGCAAATTGTCCATTTGAAATGTTACGGAGCATATAAGACGCTAATAATCTGCATTGTAAAGGAACTCCCATGAACTGTCTTTCGTTATCTTTTATAGAGTTGGATAAATTGTCAATTGATGTTGAGACGTATTTGTTCAAACCTTCAAACGTTTTCGGGAATTTTTTATTCACAATATTCAATTGTTTTTGCAAATATTTAACAATGAACTGCACTTGATCTTCTTTCGAAAATGGTACCATAGTATGGGCCCAAGTGCTCAAACAATTTTCCAACTGTTCCTTGGTATATGGCCTAGTTGATATTATAATTTTCTCGACACGAGTTTTCATCAACGCTTCTACAATTTTTATGACCTGGCTATCATAAGTCGGACTAATTTCGTCAAATCCGTCGAAAAGTAACACCAGTCTCCCGTAATTGGTTAACCAATTTTCAAACAACTTTTCTTCAAATGTATTTTTCAATTTCGTGTTTTCGCTGCAAGGTAAGATATATTTCAGAATAAAATCCGATAACTCTTTCGGATTTGCGATGGAAATTTCCTCTTCTTCTAGCGTTTTTAAAGTCTTGGTGCACTCGTTTAAGTTGACTCTAATTACCCAATAATTTGGATATTTAAGTTTCATTTTTTGTCCCAATAAAGAAAGCACGGTTGATTTTCCCATCCCGGGAGCGTCGGAAATTATCAATGATTTGTCGGATTTTTTTATCAAGGTTTCTTCAGAATAGAAAGAACTCTGATCCTTGACCAAGTACTTTCGTAAATAATACAGTGTACCACGTGACTTGAACAAAATTAACTTGGAATTTGAATCATACTCTAACCAATGAATGTTCTTCTTTGGATTTTGTTCGCATAACAGTTGAAAATCCTCATCTTCCGTTATTTGAACGCAGTTTTCTTGATTTGCGAAACGCGGATTGCTTAGAGCTATTAATTCGGAAGAGTCTATTTCGTTTAAACATTTTTCATCAAGAACGCCTTTTAGTTGGAACTTTCGTGGAATATAATAATCCTCGACGTCACCCAGACTCTCGAGCTCCTTTCCGACAGTTATGACTTTATTTTTAATCAAATTAACTAGAATTTCCCCGTTCAGAACTTTTTCAAATTGAATAAAATCCTCTTCGCTAAAGAGATCTTCTAAACTAAAGTTTTCTTTTCCTTGAAATTTGATTACCTTTCTCTTCATTAGATCTTCCTGAGCTTCAGTGGTCAACTCGCTCCACGCGATTCCATCATGCTTTATCACATGCTCTATCTTTAAATCTTGGTTATTTCCATCCGTTATTAAAACTAATTTGATATTAGTTTCAGTAGATCTAATTTCGTCTCGCAAATCCTGTAGAAATTTCCAACGTTGGGTGTTCGAGCCGAGTTCGCCAGCGCATTCGATTAATATTATCGTTTCTCCCAAATTTTCGTGTTTTAAAAATTCCTTCAAAGTGAAGAAAGTTTCCGTTGTTAATAAACTTTGCAATTCAAAGGCCAAAATTAAATTATTTCCTTGTAAACCTGGAACTGTCGTCAGAGCCTTCGCCATAGCGACATCGGTTCCATACTGAGCCTGAATTTCACAAACTTTGTCTGGTTTATTTTCGAAAAAGTTTATCAAAGCATGCCAAGGATGTTTTGGGTCTTCGATCTTTAATTTGATTAAATCGTTGATTTGTTTTCGGTATGTTTGGGATATGTCGTTATAAATCGTTTTCCTAACTTCATAATCGGTTAAGGCATCTTCGGTTTTCTCGTTTAATTCGGGATAAAGTCGAAGCAAGCATTTAACGTATGGCACAAGTTGCCGGATATCCGAATCAGAGTCGCAGGTAACGATATCACCTTGAAGACATATTTGTTGCAATTTTCGTTTTATCACGTCTTGTAATCGATCCAAAATTTTATTGTAGTCAAAAATTCTATTCGGGATTATTTTCAATTGCTGGAAAAGCTTGAAAAACTTTAATTCCGAATAGGAGAAAACGCTGACGTGGCATTGATTTTTCCCAACGAATTTCGCTTGATACCGAACTTTCAAATCTTTTTGCGCTTTTGAGTTAGGTCCATCGGTGTACGTTAAATATGCCGTCGTATTTTGAGGTTTAATTTTATTCACTGCTTCGGCAAATTGCCAAAAATTGGCAAATTCTTTACCGAAAGATTTGTTTTGCCTTGTCCCCAATATTTGTCTTCCAATAACTTTCATACCAGTCCACAAAGTGGGTTCAATTTCGGGCCAGTCGACTACTTCAATATCATCGGATGATGGATTTTTCAATTTTGCTAAAAGACCTTCGAGGGTGTGAGACTGTTTTGTGTATTCAATAACATCTTCGGCAATATTAACTTCTGGAAAAATTCGGTACAATTTTCCAACATGTTTATTGCAACAGTTGACGATATTCGGTGACGAGATATGGTTGGTTATGTCCAGGCGATGCAGTTGGATCTCTCTACCAGCATATCGAACGTCAAAATCATCTTCCATCTTTGCCAGCATATTCTTGCAACCCGGGCTATCAAAAACTTCAGTGTGTGCGTGGTAACCTTCGTAAGTCGCGCCTGCATCTTCTTGTTTTCGAATCTTGATAAAAATTCCTTTTTCCAACTTCAAGTACTTGAGGGAAAATGTCGTTACTTGGGCTAACCAACCACCCAAGGAATGTCCAGTGAAATATATTTCGAATTTGACGTTGTAGTCTTGCTCAACTGAAGTGGCAGCTTCGTAGACTAGGTGCGTAAACGTGCAAGCGGCGTTCATCTGTCTAACATAACGATTCCACACGACTCCCATTAAATCGGCTCGTATTGTATCCAAGTTATTGGTTCCTCTATGCGCTATGACAATTCTGCGATGCTCTGGATGCCAAAATGCAGCGCCAAAATATCCCCATCTTAAATTCCAGAACGCTGGACTTCTAGCGGTTATAAGAAGTTCCCAACCTTGAGGTAGTTGCAAACGTTCCTCGTAATCCTCATCAATATCCTCTTTATTTCGGTCCGGGTCTTTGTAGGCACTGTCAGCGAATTGCCCTAGCGTGTAACGGTCCAGGAAAGGCAATACGCTCTCCAGTTGTTCTTCTTTAGCCCTTGTTTCTTTTGGCGTTTTAGTTTTGAGGTCGTTGAGAAAATTTTTGTTGCTGAATTCTAAGCGATCCTCGAACGTTAATTTGTATGAGACATCTTCAAAAGCTAAATTGTCAATTTCATTTTGCGCTTTTGAAACTGTCCCTGTTATAGAAACCAGATTCAATATTTAAAATAGAACCATGGTCATTTAAGTTAGATGGTCATAGCAACACGGAGAATTCCCTGAAAATACGATTGACTTCTTCGGAATCGGGGTGTGGAATAATAAGAGGATACAGAGTGTCATCTTTCTATCATCCCCTCCTGCTAAAATGTAAGTGGAGAGACCTTCCTACCCTCATCATTGTAAGCGACAGTTTTCGCACTATGACCATCTAGCTACTATGAAACTACATACGGAGCAAATAATAAATTATCCTACCTGGCCCTGCCATTGTAGAATTTATTAATTTTTTCCAGAAACTCGAAAATCAAACACGGCAAGGTTATGTTATAATTTCACACTACAAAAAAGAAGAAAGAAAAGCATGTAAATTCATTGAAAACTTAACTAAAAGTGAAAAAACATGTTTCTATTTAAAATAGTAATGAGATCACTCACGTGACGTGGAATAAATTTTTCATCCGCCATTAAGGGAGTACAATTTCTATTGGTCGAGAACTAGGTATCAACATGACGTCGTTAATTGTAAACCATGTTTCAAATATTGAAATCAAAACCTACTTTTTATCTTACTAAGCCTTTTCACATCTATCTCCGGAATCATTAGTCGTTAAGATTAGCGAATGAACAGCGCACATTAAAATAACTTTTAACAACAATTACAATGTTCTTACTGAACGATCTATATCTATTTCAACTAATTTTAAGTAATTAAACTAAATATTCCGAATTTAGCTTTAATTTCCGTTAAGAAGACTGATCAAATTTAATCTTTCAAAGTCCTTATCAGCTTGCAAAATTTCACTTCATTGTGAAATAACATCATCCGAGATAAGCAACGCGGTGAAACTTACCTTACAAGGTTAAAAGAAGATAAGACTATAACACGTAGGCTTTGGTTTTATCAAGAAGGGATATCTAGTTTACTAGGGAGAAGGTAAAAATTCGCCACATTTCCAGCTTTTTTCTCCGGTCCAAACGTAAGTCCGGAGTGAATCCCCGCCTCTAAATTACAACCAGCATTTAGTTGGTTCATGAAAACTCACGTCAGCGTGACGCGAATGACGTAAATTACGTATTTTCCGACTGAGGAGAGGCGAAATAGCCCGGCCTCCTTTTACGCCCCCCCCCCTTGTATTTTTTAAGGGGGACTGGGACTATGGCGCGAGAATACTTAGGCAACTTATACCTTCTCCCTAGTAAGCTAGATATCCCTTCTTGGTTTTATCATAGTGAGATAGCAACGGCCCAATCCAATTAAAAAAAGATTTTCAACAAGTAATTTCTTGTTACTAAGGCAAAATAAAAGTATTGTCTTTGAGATTTGAAAAAAGTATTATGACTCAAGCTGTTAGCAATTCCCAAGAACAGCAAACGAACGTAGACTTGAGTGTTACACTTATTGTTGTTATGTTTCATATAATAATAATAAAAATATTGCAATAAATATAGTATCATGAGTGAATCATATACTAGCTCCCTATAAGTTACTCAGTCACACTGGCCTAATGTATCCAGCATTTTCTTCCGAATAGTAGTCGAGAGGAGGGGAGGCGGGTGAAAGTGATAGTAGACGGCGCCCTCTCTTAGGGCTTTGAAATTAATGTATCGAGAACTTTAAAGTGACGATTGTTCCAAATGGTATTAACGGTTTTGTAGGTTTTGGTTTCTTTGCGTCACATTCATTCTTTTACTTATTTAAAAATAATTTGGGTCTCACAACAGGCTTCGTTAAAAATGGGTTGGGCCTTTCTATAAGTTTTTCTATTAGTTCTTTAGACGCATTATTAAAAAGTTTATTAAGGTTTTCGAGATAACTATTAAGTTGTTGTTTTTCTTATTTTTTGATAAAGTTTGGTTCTCTCACCATAAATAGTTCCTGCCTCTGAACGTTGCCAACGGAATAAAAATTCTTATTCCGTAGGCAACGCTCTGAATTTAAAGGAGTTTCTTTCATTTAGGCTTTGTCAACAAATATCCAAAATTCTGCCATTTTAATGCGAAAAAACAAAACTTCCTATTGCGACAACCTTAACCGGTTAACCCATTAAAATAATTTCAATGATAAAATACGACTCTTATAGCGTTTTCCTTTGGGTCCTCGCGTAGCGCTCCCATGGAGGAATAAAACTAGGAGATCCTATTCTTCAAAAACAGTCTCTAACGAAGCTGGAAACTACTACTACCATTTTTATTGCTCCTTGGGAGCGCTCCGCGAGGACCCAAAGGAAAACGCTATGAGTCACAAACAATCACAACATTTCTAAACTACCTTTCAGTTCGAAGTTTCATTGGTTGATCCCCTTTTCCGGAAATACGTAAGCGCCGAGACTAGTGTTATTTTCTCTCACTGGGGGTCGCATATAGGTAACACATTTTTGGCGGGAAGAAAATGCTGGATACCTTAGGCCAGTGTGGCTGAGTAACTTATAGGGAGCTAGTATATGATTCACTCATGATAGTATTAATATTATTTATTTACTATTTAAATGTAGTACAATGGATCGTTAATGCTACCCCGTTGTACAGAAACAAGGATGGTTAAGTATGGAGATAAGATATTGGGTTTTAAGTAATTGACAATAAAACTAGTTGATACAACTACAAACATGATTTATTCAGTTCAACGGTGAGAAGCGAAGTGAGTTTTACAATGTGATTAGACTAAAAAGGTTATCTCGTATTCGCCTTAAAAATATACATCTGTTTCATTTGTTAAATGCGATAAAGAACATATGATAAAAAATATCGTCGTAAAAAACTAATGTCGGAAGTTTGTCAGTTCCAACATAAGACGTCATAAAAGATAAAACAAGGTGGGAAAACCAAAATATTACCTCTCCGAGTCAAGAGGAGGACTACTACTACAAACAAAAGTAGATAGATCCATAAAAACAAAAAGTTTATATCGGCAACCTTTGACTCTGACATGTATTTTGTAGAACCCCCTTTTAACTCAGAACCGTTTCAACCCCCCCCCCTATAGATAGAGCTGGTTTCGCGGACTTACACAAGGGAACATGCGTAAATCGGCTTAAAATATAGTTCGAAAAGACGAACTTCTTGGTAACATTACGCGACTCGTGTTGTATCGGGTTGCCGCTTGCCAGAGCTCGGAGCCAGCTAGGTTGCTAACGACGATTTCTTGTTAGTTATTAGTCGTGTTTACCACTTGATAAAAGGATTAAAATGCCCCGAAAGAAAAGTAATTCAAATTTTAAAAACCAGCAAACACAATGTAACACCCTAATTAAAAATATACGCGAGATTGGTGTACAAGTTCATATAGACCCGCTGGAAAGCAAAGGCTTAACGTCCAAAGAAATTCAAACTGAGTCTTGTTTTAATTGTTTTAACGTGTCGACTCAATCAGAGATATTTGGATTTAAAGTTCCCTCAGAGAAATGGGACGAAATAAATAGTTTTCAACGTTTGAACCTCTCCGAAAATACACGTAAGAGAAAACTGTTTGTTGATAAAGGAACCTGCATATCCGATGAAGATTTTTAGCCAAAACGAGCGCTTCTCCAAAATCAAACCAAACCACAATGTCTGTCAAAATCATTTGATGCTGAGCGTCCTGAATTTACCCTTCCTCTAGCTTTATCAGCTATAAAATGCTTTGTTGAAACTACTTTTAATAACGGTAAGAAACATTCTTCATTATTTTATGGTATGGTCCCATTTCTCCCAATTCTGTGTTTCCCAAACTTTCCGATTCCCAGTTCTCCCAATCTTATATTTCCCAATCGGAATTTTTATCCCAAACTATTCAATTCTCATTTCTCCCAAGCGAATGGTTTCGTCTTATATTTTATGGTGCAAAGGGTTGGTTTCAAAACGACTTGGATTATTTTTAATGCGAACAGGCTAGGTTAGGTTAGGTTAGGGTAGGTTAGGTTTGGTTAGGTTAGGTTCAGGTTAGGTTAGGTTCAGGTTATGTTTGGTTAGGTTAGGTTTGGTTTGGTTTGGTTAGTTTAGGTTCAGGTTAGGTTAGGTTAGGTTATGTTTGGTTAGGTTTGGTTAAGTTAGGTTAGGTTAGGTTTGGTTTGGTTAGGTTAGGTTAAATAATTTTCCTACCAATTAATGTGAAGTGTTATTCTAAATGTATTATATTTTTCTGCTAGATCCACGAGAAAGTTCGTGTTTTATAAATAATTTAACTATGGTACGCCTTTTCCAAAATATTAATGTTTAACTTCATTGACTTCTCAAATAATATGCCTTTTCCAAAACATTACTGTTATGTTAGGTTAGGTTTGGGTTGGTTAGGTTAGTAATATTTTATAAATCATTTAACTATGGTACGCCTTTTCCAAAATATTGATGTTTAGCTTCATTTACTTCTCAAATAATATGCCTTTTCCAAAACATTACTGTTATGTTATGTTAGGTTAGGTTTGGTTAATAATATTTTATAAATCATTTAGCTATGGTACGCCTTTTCTAAAATATTGACGTTTAGCTTCATTGACTTCTCAAATAATATGCCTTTTCCAAAACATTACTGTTATGTTATGTTATGTTAGGTTAGGTTTGGTTTGGTTAAGTTAGGTTAGTAATATTTTATAAATAATTTAACAATGTTACGCCTTTTCCAAAATATTGACGTTTAGCTTCATTGACTTTTCAAATAATATGCCTTTTCCAAAACATTACTGTTATGTTATGTTAGGTTAGGTTTGGTTTGGTTAGGAGGACTTCTCTTCCTCTTTGGAGCGGTTATACGCTTAAAGTAAGTGTATCCCTTATGAAATGAAAAAATAAATAAATAAAACCATCAAATTCTACTCTATTTGAGTCTCTTTGGGTATGCAATATTGGGTTAGTTGGAATAGGAGAACTGGGAATTGGGTTGAATGATGTTTGGGTTAATGGGAATTGGGTGTTTAAAATTGGGTGAAATAGGGGGTAACCTGTTCGACCACCAAACAGAAAATACAAGATTCAGGAGGAAAGAATAAAACAACTAAAAAGAGAACTGGATGCGGGGAGAAAAACTCCATTTGGATATCTAGAAATCACAAAATGGAAATTCAAACTAAACTGAATATGTAAAACATATCATCAAACAAAAAATTCTCTTTGAATTTATTAACATATGTTTTATGCTGAATTGGGAGAAAAGAAATTGGGGGAAAAGACATAGTGTTGGGTCAAATGGGATTGGGAAATATGGGAATTGGGAGAAACGGTTTGGGTTAAATGGGAGTAAATCTTATTTTATACATTGACGGAGACCTGACTTCTCTTATATCACACAGTTGAAATTGGTATGAAACATGTAAAAAGCCATGATGGCTTAGTAGATTCTATGGAGATTTACCACAAAAAAGGATTATTGGATGTAGGATCATATTACGATGCTACAAGACGGTTGCTATTTTCATCCAGAGGGACGTTATTGATATCAACACTTTTCAAGAGTGCGGAAGAATTAAACTACTAACATTTTGAAAATCAAACGCTAAATACTTCAGTAGTGACTGACGCTATTTCCTCCTTGATTGAAAACTACGTTTTTTGTGCAGGAATAGATAAGGTACGATAAATTAGGTGTTCGATTTAATAGTTTTTCAGTTTTATTAAAACAACTTGTTGTAAAATAGGGGAATTCAGTTGGAAATGAAAGTTTGTTTATCCGTTCGAAAGATACCAGTCTTCTACTTGCTTAACATGGTTCAAGCCACCATCCAATGCCTCCAAGGAAAACATTGCGAACAAGGTTTACCAATGTTCTAATTGCCGCAGTCTTAGCAGGTAAAAACTTACTTGCGTGCAATAAATCTTTACATTTATAATTGTTAATATACAATGAACTTCCAATGTCAGGTATATGTTGGAGTACCGAAAGCAGAAAGAACAGACTACCCCAAAAACCAAACTAAAGCGACAGTCACCTTCATCAAGATGTAGGATAAGTGTTCTTACTCCAAAATCAAAGCGTAAAAGATTGTTGGAAAACAAACGTCAACGCTCAGTTTTAACTCAAAAAGTGAACAATCTTGAAAAAAGGCTACTTGAAACAAGCTTTGAACTGAATAAAGACCAAGATGAACAGCTGACCAAAGTTGTTGCTGAAATAAACCTTAAAGGACGAAAAGAACTAGATGAAATTTTTCATATAGCAATGATGAAAAATAAAACCATGGGACTGGCTTTAAAAAAAGCGTGGGAGTTAAATAGTAAACCAGCGCACAAAAATGATTTCTTGAATGACCAAGACAAATGTAAACAAGATGGCCCAAGGGCTGGGCCTTAATAGTAATTTTACACGGCTCACGTGACCCCCCGTATAGTTGATCTCCAATAAATCGTACAACTAAAAACATTTCTGAAACGCAATCGTGTATCCCCTTAATTTCTAATAACGTCACATTTCAAATAATATTAATGAAACTAAATTGTGCACCCCACTAAAGTATAATTTTTCAAAACCATACGAATCAAATAATGTATCTAAAACCAAATCCTGGATCCCCTAAACCAGAAATCACTATGACCGTAAACCGTCCCCTCTATTTTACGAAACCTAACCTAACCTAACCTAACCATTCAGCATAATCTCTGATGTATCACGCGCATGGTGCCGTTTCTTAAATTTTAACGGAATAAAATTCCGTGTAAAATTAAAAAAGTGCAGTAGTGCACGAAAATTATCATCTTGTTTCCCTTCACTCAAAAAAGCCCGCGAGATTTAAACTACCTTTCTTTCCTCTCTCTCCGAGCGGGATGCCCCCTCTCCCTCTTCCCCCTCTCACTAATATACCAGGCAGGCAGTTCTCTCTCTACGCGGAGCTTCGTATCGCCACCGCGTACGCTAGCGATCTCTCTCTCTCATCGTAAGCGTACGTTTCGCGGACGCGACCGGTTTCCCTCTCTCTCTCATCGTAAGCGTTCGTTTCGCGGACGCGTCCGGGACAGGGACAGGGACAGGGACAGGGACAGGGACAGGGGTTTTGGTGCCGTTTCTTAAATTTTACCGTAATTAAAATTACGTGTAAAATTAAAAAGGCTCCCAAGGCAATAGATGGAGTCCCCTTACTTACAGACTGGCACTTAGTGTCTATTCTCGCTCACCTGCGGCGTACGAGGCTCTTTCATCCTTTGATTTTTTACAGTTACCAAGCATCCATACTTTAAAAGGCAAAGTTCGACAGATTGAAAGTAAAGCGGGAATAGACCTCGTACATCTTAAGAAGGAATCGAAGAGGTTTGATGAATTTGTAGACAATCACCCTGAATATGGAAACCCTATCAAAGAAGGTGCGCTTATTTTTGACGAAGTAAAAATCATTGGAAAGTTAATTTGGAATTCGAAAAATGGAGAATTCATGGGAGCTGCTATGGATCCAAGTGAATATACATCTTTGGAAGATTTGTATAAAGTCAACAAGGTTTCTGAGGTTTTGGAAGCACAATACGCTTTACAGTACCTGTGGCGATGCACCACTACATCATACGACATCATAGGCCCATATTTCATGTTTTCTAAGCCAGTAACCCACGCAGCCATTACAAGCACACTTCTGAAGACAATTTTTGCATTCCATTCTGTGGGTTTGGCAATAGGGCTATTAGTTTGCGATGGAGGAAGCAGCAATATGGCTTCGTTAAGGCAAAGCTTAGGGTTCACTAAGGCGCTTGAACCTTCTGTAAATGACGATGGATCGTACGACTTTCAGTTTAGCACAAAGGTACGAAATTGGTGTACCAAGGACAGGTGGATTTATTGGATGGTATGTCCGAGCCACCAACTCAAGAATATGGTTAACGCCCTGCATCATTCCCAGTCTGAAGGAACTAGAGATTTTACCAAAAATGGTGTTAGATTTGGTTGGGAGCAAATCAACCAAATGAAAAAAAGAGAAGATGACAGTGACGAATTGGTGCAAGTTAAGAGGCTTCAGCAATCCCACATAGAACGAGATTCCTGGACGAAGCTAAATGTAACTCCCGCAAGGATCATGCAGCAAATGGAAGTTTTGGGGGAATTGTACAATTATGCAAACCCAATGTTTGAAGACGTCCCAGTTGACAAGTCAAATGTAATGGCTTGTTACGCATATTTGAAGGCGTGTAATGAAATATTCGAAGAAGGTTTGCTCTCTAAGCAGCCTGTTTCTAATGTAGACTCACCTCCTATACAGTCCATGCTAAAAGGACTAAAATATTTCGAAGAATGGGCTAGTGAAAGGATGGGAGATAATGAAAAGATGACCAAAAATTCCAAGTTTCTCGCGTGGCAAACGTTTGAGCTACTGAGAATATCAATTTATGGGTTCATTGACTATATAAAAGATTTCACAGCTCGGCATCCTTCTAAATATATTTATCCTGTACGGATTAACGGTTCGGCAGTGGAAACTCTTTTCAGCCAAATGAAGTATGTGACAGCTGGGAAACTAACGAATCTAAACGGTATACTCCTATTGGATAGAATCCCGTTGGACCGAATTCAAATTTCTACAAATGTAGCCAAATTTAAAACAATTTATAGCCCAAGGAGCGATTTTCTGCTGAATGGGAATATTTATATGGAAGAGCTTTCGACTGAATGGGATGGGTTAACACATATAAAATCATAGCGTTTTCCTTGATTTGCCAAGCTCCAGTAGCGCAATGGATTAAGTGATTTGGATGATCGAAGAAGTTAAGCAGCATCGAGTGCCGTCAGTACTTGGGAGGGAGATCTTGTTACGTTAGGTAAGGTTAGGTTAGGGTTAGACAGTTTCAAAAATTATTTACTGAAATTTATTGAAGGATGTTATTGGTGAACATACGAATTATTTGCTCTAATATAGAAGTTTATTAAGAATATCAATTTTATTGTCTGGTTAGGTTAGGTTAGGCTAGGTTAGGTTAGGTTAGGTTTGGTTAGTAATATTTTATAATTCATTTAACAATGTTACGCCTTTTCCAAAATATTGATGTTTAGCTTCATTGACTTCTTAAATAATTTGCCTTTTCCGAAACATTACTGTTATGTTAGGTTTGGTTTGGTTTGGTTAGGTTAGGTTAGTAATATTTTATAATTCATTTAACAATGTTACGCCTTTTCCAAAATATTGATGTTTAGCTTCATTGACTTCTCAAATAATTTGCCTTTTCCAAAAATTACTGTTATGTTATGTAATGTTAGGTTTGGTTTGGTTTGGTTTGGTTAGGTTAGGTTAGGTTAGGTTAGGATAGGTTAGGTTAGGTTAGGATAGGTTAGGTTAGGATAGGTTAGTTTAGGTTAGGTTAGGTTAGGATAGGATAGGTTAGGTTAGGTTAGGATAGGTTAGGTTAGGATAGGTTAGTTTAGGTTAGGTTAGGTTAGGATAGGATAGGTTAGGTTAGGTTAGGATAGGTTAGGTTAGGTTAGGTTAGGTTAGTAATATTTATAGTTCATTTAATAATGTTACGCCTTTTCCAAAATATTAATGTTTAGCTTCATTGACTTCTTAAATAATTTGCCTTTTCCAAAATATTAATGTTTAGCTTCATTGACTTCTTAAATAATTTGCCTTTTCCAAAATATTAATGTTTAGCTTCATTGACTTCTTAAATAATTTGCCTTTTCCAAAATATTAATGTTTAGCTTCATTGACTTCTTAAATAATTTGCCTTTTCCAAAATATTAATGTTTAGCTTCATTGACTTCTTAAATAATTTGCCTTTTCCGAAACATTACTGTTATGTTAGGTTTGGTTTGGTTTGGTTAGGTTAGGTTAGGTTAGGTTAGGTTAGTAATATTTTATAATTCATTTAACAATGTTACGCCTTTTCCAAAATATTGATGTTTAACTTCATTGACTTCTCAAATAATTTGCCTTTTCCAAAACATTACTGTTATGTTATGTTATGTTAGGTTAGGTTTGGTTTGGTTTGGTTAGGTTTGGTTAGGTTTGGTTAGGTTAGGTTAGGTTAGACAATTTCCAATAATGAAAATTAACTACTAAAATTTATTGAAGAATGTTATTGGTGAACATAAATATTATTTGCTGCAATATCAAGAAGTTTAATTAGAAAATCAATTGAAAAAAAAAGGAATGAAAGGAAAATTCATGATTGGAAAACCGCCCAAATTGCGGTATTCGGTCTAATGGGATTCGGTCGAACAAGACATTCGATCCAATGGGATTCGACCCAATGGTAGACAATCGTATAAACTATAGCAGCGCACGAAGGGCCTTATTGATTAAGGGATGCACAAAAACTTCACAAAATGCAGAGGCGTCTTACCGCAAAGTTGGATTAGACATATGTGAAAAATAAGGAAAAAACATATTTTTACGCTATTTGTGACAACGGCAGGCCAGTCACACGTAACCTTATCCTCGTAGGATATAAGAGAGGTACAATTAGCACTAAAACTAATAAAAAAAATATCAAAAATATCAAATTATGCGGTTTAAATTAGGCCTAGCATTTACCGTTTGTAATTGCTTTCTAGAGTATTAAATGATTGTTTGATGTTATTATAACAAATATGTTACATTTTATTGGGGTCATTTGTAGTTGCATTTTTGCCCTTTCCTTTCTTTTTCTGCCCTTTGCTTGTTTTGATTATTGGTGCTTTCTTTGTCACAGTGACTGTCTTTTTAGCAGATTGTTTTTTCATACCGTATAACATACAACGCAAATTTTGGCCCCCAACCCCTCTCATTCCTTTCTTCTCATTTCTGCGGCGTATATCCCCTCTTATTAAATCTGCTATTTTTGCGTGTGTCAATTTCCTCTGAAATACTACTCTAAATGTTTCTAACTGGCTTTCTGTAAATTTGTTCTCTACAACTTCTGGAATTTTTGACACAATGGCGTGAAACTCGGTCTTTAGCGTATTATCCTCTTTGACAGCTTTTGTGGTTTCCTCTAAAAATAACATAATCATTTGGTTATGGGCTAATTATTTACGTAACAACGTGTACATTTAGTTCTACTTACTAATTACTTTACCAGGGTAAGGACTACTTGTCCAATACCTGTATTGGTCAACAACATTTTTAATGAGTCGTGAAACAAATGGTATTAATGTGAGGTTCGCAATAAACAAACCACCTTTGTTTATCATTTTTATGACATCAGGAATATCACCAACAGATTGTTCTGAATTTCTAATTGATAATGCAATTTTATATAGCAGATGCGCATTGTCTCTTTGTTTTTGACTAAGTGGTTTCTTGCCCTTTTTAATTTTTTTAAGTACTTGCATGCCTTCTTTATTTACTTTCCAAATTTCACCCATAACCCCGCCTACAAGCCTGTTCATACTGTATAGTCTATCTGTTTTTAGGTGTCGCAATTTACTTTTTTTAGCCTGATTGACGCTAATCTCTTCTTCGTAAGGCCTCTTTTGTGAAAAGAGTGCATCAACTTTGTTTGAAACATGATTTTCTAAATCATAGATTCGTTTATTTCTACCTTGAAGTTCAATAACGCGCCAACCAATCCACTGAATAACATTCATTAGTTCACATTCGTATTCCGTATTATATTTTATAATAGGATCCACTCCATCTTTTGAAAATACTAGTTGGTTCACCCAATTGCACCATGCATATAGAAAGGAAGAATATCCTCCTCTTGATTTTTCATGTTTGGAGTATAAAAACTCGTATTGGGTTAGCATGCCCTCAATAACTTTTTTTAAACTGCCCGAATCCCTCATAAGTTCAATTTGTTTTAACCTTTTTCCAGACTCGTCAGTTTGAAAAAATTCGTTAGATTGAAAATCTTTTAAAATTAAATCTACGTCAACGTTTGGTTCCATTTTGACACTAAGCCTAGGCGTAAACAAATACCCACGTGTTTTTTGAAAGACGAGCAGACGATAAAATTGATAGTGCTAAGGACTGCCGTTTGGATCGCCACCAGCGACATGTACTACTTTAGAAGAAATCGATAAACCTATGACGTGAGAAAGCTCAATGCTTATTGGTTAGTACGTGTAGGGGGGTGAGAGGAGGATCTATCACATCTGATATTACAGCGATTGTACAGCCAAAGGCTAGCTAGCATTGCCGATATAAACTTTTTGTTTTTATGGATCTATCTACTTTTGCTACAAACTTATTAACCTAGAAATAGAATTATTTCTCTTTTTGAAGTAAAAATTTACGTATTATTAAAGCAGTATTCCAAGAATAGCGAATATACAGTAAAGCAGACGACATTTACATCCAATGAAGATATGTCTAAATTTTAGTTCAGAGTAATTTTTTCAAAACTGTAAATATAATACGAAAAAAAGTTACATCCAATAAAAAAAACCCTTATACATTAAAGTCAGTATGAAATCTTTTCTAAGAGAGCTACCGCTCTCATAGAATTCGCAAATTCCACACGCGAAGAAAAAGGGAACAAGCAGCGCCAACTAGTGGCTTCAACTAGAGTTCGTTCTGGTGGTGTCACCAAATAAGTGTTTACTTTAAAAGATCGAAATCGGAATGATGGGGATGAAAAGCCCCGAACACACGCTATTCCTGTCGCCATGCATTGCCAAAGCTATGCTAGAGAGACCTTGAAAGTCGGAGTAATACTCGTGCGAGGGGGAATTCCCCCCGCACGAGTAAAAAGAGGAAATAAAGGTGTAAATGGAAAAGACACCCTGCCAGCCAGCAAGAGTCAGACCAATGCTTTGATGTCTTAGACCACAAAAGCAAAAAGGATACAGGTGGTCTGTAAATGTAGCATCAGTCAGAACATGGATTTATAATAGAAGCTTACGCTTCCTGGATATTTCACTCACCTTAAAACGCGCACCACATTTATTCCTCGTCTGAAATGGCGCGAGCTATAGTCTGTCAAACGAAAGAAGAGCCCTGAGAAATTTGTCCAAATTGGTGTCGCCACCATCGACCCCATAGTACTTTATCAACTTGTTTTGTTTTGTCAATAGTCGTCTGTAATATAGTCTGCTATAAACAGATAGGCTTAATCGCAATAGAACCAATACATTTTGCTATATATATTTAATATGTTTATGTTTCATGATTTTTTACGATCATCGAGTATTAAAGAATAAAAAACAAAATTAACGACAAGACACCAGTTTTACCTTTGTTGAACTAGCATTGCAATATATTTTAATGACATAAGTTAAAGTACTGGTCCATAAGTAGTTCAGCATCAAAGCGTCTTCAGTCCACGTTTTCATCAGAGTCTTCGCTGTCTTCTTGCATATTAATTTTAAGAGGTTCAATTGTGGTTTCGATGATGGGATCTTTTTCCCAATACTCATGCATTATATTCTCGACGTGCTCTATTGCCTTACGCCAATTCTCTAGTGTCACACGTTCAATGGCCCTCAATGTTGCATCTTTGACCGTCGAGAGTTCGAAACCAGAATTCTGCTTCGCAACGCCGTTCTTCACTTGTGCCCATATTAGTTCAATCGGGTTAAACTGGCAATGGTACGGTGGAATCCTCACTACCGTGTGACCTCTACTTTTAGCAACCTCGTCAATTTCGTACTTCAGGGTTCTGGACTTGTGACGCTTTATTATTTCATAAAGTTCACGTCGAGAATATAATGCTTGAGTATTGGGAAAAAGATCCCATCATCGAAACCACAATTGAACCTCTTAAAATTAATATGCAAGAAGACAGTGAAGACTGAAGACTCTGATGAAGACGTGGACTGAAGACGCTTTGATGCTGAACTACTTATGGACAAGTACTTAAACTTATGTCCTTAAAATATATGGCCAGTTCAACAAAGATAAAACTGGTGTCTTGTCGTTAATTTTGTTTTTTATTCTTTAATACTCGATGATCGTAAAAAATCATGAAACATAAACATATTAAATATATATAGCAAAATTTATTGGTTCTATTGCGATTAAGCCTATCTGTTTATAGCAGACTATATTACAGACGACTATTGACAAAACAAAACAAGTTGATAAAGTACTATGGGGTCGATGGTGGCGACACCAATTTGGACAAATTTCTCAGGGCTCTTCTTTCGTTTGACAGACTATAGTAGGAGCCTGGCACGCGCGTTTGCGACGTAGAATTTGAGGCAAATTCAGAGGGGGGCTGGAAGTTTTTCACGCGATCGAGTTCTAATTTTGAATAGCGCGCGCGAAATAATTTTAGAGAGAAAAAAGTTTGCCTCAATTTCTACGTCATCAGCCCCCAGTCTCCACCCGCGCGAATTTTTATGACATAAATGTGTTTAAAATCAAAATGTCTTACTGAAGGCTACAGTGAAATATCCATGAAGCGTAAGCTTCTATTATAAATCCATGGTCAGAAGTCCATTAAATTAGCCTAGGAAGTAACCACAAGCGGGGTTTGGGACTCCCCTCTCTTGTGTAGCAATACTGAAGAAGGGCGACACATACTCCACCTCGCGATAATTTTTCTCAGATCTCCGGTTTAAGTGCGACTCGTACGGCAAAATTTGCCCTATTGAGAGAAAAAAACTATTGGCTGAAAATGAACACTGTATCTCTAAAAGGACCGGAAAACGCCCCCTTCCACTGTAAAACCGAGCCCTCTCTAGCATAGAATCAGGAGAAGGGATGAGGGGTGTGAATTTTGGAACAGTCAAGAAGTTTTTTATAACTCTTTATAAACCTATTGAAAAAAATATTTAACGACCGTGGCCGTTCCCCTTTTTATTTTTGCACACGCCATCTGGCGGATGCAAAAATGTTAGTCTCTATACGGGACAATTGACGAGGGAGAAGCCACTCGGCAATAAAGTCTTTCTGAGGGTGTAAGATGTGAAGCCTATTACGCCGTATAACGCGGAAATACACTCGGGATTACTTTCTACAGTTTTTATTTCAATATTAGAACGGATTGTAGGCATATCGCCCGAATTTACGGCATTAAAACCTCCAAAGAGGTAATACCGGGAGAATACGCTAGTGCCTGATCCCTCGAGCGCGTCGTTCCCTCGAGAGCGTCGTTCCATCGAGAGCAGTCTTGGAAATAAGGACTTTTTTGAAACTAGTCCTCGGGACCAGTGACCCCCAGCGTCTACAATATTAAACTGGTCCTTGGGACCAGTGACCCTATCCCTAATTTATTTTTTACTAATCCTATTGAAAAATTAAGGGAGTATTTCGTTGACGCACACCCATTCGATCGGGCTATAGATGCAAAATTATGTCAAAAATCAGAGTTAACTGCGTCATTGGGGGAACACCGTTTTTTGGTCCTAATTTTGAAAATACTGGTTGAAATCTCTTGAAATTTTTATGAGATTTGCAAAATATTGTTTCGTACTTTTGTGCAAAATTTTCTCTTACAAAGCTTTTTGTAACAACATTAAAACGAAAATGAACCATAATTTATTGGCTTAGTCTCAAACAGTTTAAATTTGTTTCCTTCAGCTTCACTGGTTCGAGTCTCTTGAAATTTTAGTGAAAGGCATATTTAAAGGTTTTAAATTATTGTGGAAAATTACCAACTTTTAAAACGAATAGTCCTTTTCCTAAAATTTCTCTAAGCGACTAAATAGGTTGTAGGATTATGCACAAGCACAATTTTAATGAATTTTTTGGAAGTGAATTGTTTCTTTGAAAACTTCGAAAACTTTGCATCATAACTTAAAACCGTTCAATGTGCCTCTCACTAAAATTTCAAGAGATTCGAACAATTGAAACAGAAAAACTTATTAAACCGTTCCAAGACCAAGCCCTTTAAGTAGGGCTAATTTTCGTTCTAATATTTATACAAAAAAACTATAGAAGGGAAACTTTTTAAAATTTCCAAAACATAGCAAACGCTGTTTTGCACATTAAAATTTCAAGAGGTTTGCACCAGTAGTTTCAAAATTAGGGCAAAATAACTGTGTTCCTCCCATAGCCGGTCATGTTAAAAGCTGGCTCCTTGGATTTTTCGAGTGAAAAAGCCCATAATTACCAACACGCGCTTTTACATAGGAAAAAAATTGTGTGAAGCCAAAGCGTGATCGAGTGGCTGTGGTTGTAGCGGTGAATTACCATAAGGTCAACCTGTCGTAAGGCAGACCAACCATCTTTGTCCGTAAGATCAACCTGTCATAAGGCCAACCAATGGGTTCCCTCCCATAAACGACTGGTAGTAGGAAATTTTCCTTAGAGAAAACAGGGTATCGTCGTGGAGAGGAGGATTTGGGCGTGGAAAAGGTATTTTAACGTGGAAAAATGGTATTTTAACCTGGAAAAAGGGTATTTTAAGCTGGAAAAAGTATTTTAAGCTGGAAAAGGTATTTTAAGCTGGAAAAGGTATTTTAAGCTGGAAAAGGTATTTTAACCTGGATAAAGTATTTTTACGTGGAAACGGCGTGCAAGAATACTTGTCCCTATAGTATTTAATATAGTCAAAGGCAGGGCCGGGCATTATTACATTTGGAAGCGTAATGGCCGTACACTACTCTTTCCGAAAATCCGAGTGAACCCCTCCACGGACGCCTCCTTTCCGGTTCTTACCGAACCCGGGGGGGGGGGAGCCCGCCAACTACGGCGCTCTCTTGTGCTGCCACCTGTAATTCAAAACTTAACAACTTTATAATATTGAATTGAATTAGTAAACTAAAATATTTCTTAGTATCATAGTAAGCATACAAGATGAAATAAACGGAAGTTTTTTATTATTAGACTATTAAGAAACTTTCTTTTTGTATTACAAGGCTGTTTCCATACCATAAGTCAGTTACACTTTTCTGTACCAATTAATAATAAGTAGTCAAAATTTTATCCCAGGAATATCATTAGTTATACCATAACTTTACAAGAGGATATTAAACTTATGGTTGTTTAGTACTCATATGTAAGGTCTAATAAATACCTTTCCTTTTTAATGCATCTTTCATTACACTTACATGAAGAAATAAAAACCGAAATCTGAATTGAACATGCAAACTTAGTTCTTAATCTAAACAAACGCTGAAAAGAACAAAATACTCATTCTGCGCACAAATTATCAAATTAAAAAGAATTTCTCCTCTGTCTTGGACTGTTGTAACATTTCATTCTGATACTGAAACAATGGGCGTTTGATTTCTTTTCTACTGCGTCGTAGTGCTAGAACACGAAATTAATGGGGTGAATAGAATTAAACAAAACCTTTTTTTAATTCGGCGACAGTCCAATCATCTTCCGATAGATCAGGTCATTTTGGCGCACGGAGATGTTTCTATTTGTTGATAATTAACATTACATTAAACAGTTACATTAAGTATCAATTTGCGTTTTTTATTTGTCCCTCGTATCGACCTGTCGGGCGTGGAAATAAAAACATTCACTGCGATTTTGTAAATAATGAATTATCATATAACGTAAATAAAGACCTAAGTAATCGAATTAGATCAT
This sequence comes from Phalangium opilio, assembly GCF_054372755.1. NCBI lineage: Eukaryota > Metazoa > Arthropoda > Arachnida > Opiliones > Phalangiidae > Phalangium > Phalangium opilio. The sequence goes on along the minus strand of NW_028324147.1, from coordinate 9,211,756 downwards.
AACTAAAACATTTGTCACGGAAAACTTCAAAATAAAATATATCAACCGAAATGATGTAGATAGATTAGAATATTTGGAAATCAATCGACAATGCAAATTTTTTAATCTTGAACAGCTTGAACTTGGAGCTGGTATCGAAAAATTAAATAATTGGAAAAAACATCCATTTTAAATTTTAATCGAATGTAAACTAAAATTTCATTAGTATAATCGTAGGAAGTGCAAAAGACGAAATACGTCGAAACATTAAGTTTTAATTACATAAAGGGTACGGAACAATATAATTATGGCAAGGCGTTCGATAGATGGGAGTAATCAGAGAATGCTCGATTCTTCCGAAAATGCCGCTATTTTTAAAGGGGGCGAGTACCACGCGCTCCACTAGCTTCTCGTCATTTTAGTTAAAACTCTCAATACGTGCTCGGCCACCACAAACCAAATAAATTAATACCAGAAGTAAATAGCTTTTTACTTCTGTTAATACCTATACGTACATTATAGAAGGTCAAAAATAAGTAAATAAAGACCAAATGAATGAATTTGTCAGCCGTAAACCTCTGTCAACCTTCATCCTAAATTATTATTTAAAAAAAAATTGCATTATTGAGCAGGTTAACTGATATTGCTTTTACTGTTATTATCATTATTATTATTTTTATAATACATTATTATCAATTTTTGTTCTCGCATTACTGTACTCCTATATTGTCTTTCTGCAAATTGACTAATGTATCGAATTCCGATGTTCACATATACGTCACATTGTTGACTTAGTGAACAATATATTCAATAAATAAATAGGGAGCAACTAGATCCTCCGAGCAAAAGCGATGATGTATCATAAATATATGTAGCGATCTCGGAGCGCTATAGAGGATAGGCAACTCCGACGGCAGCTAAATCGAATACTCTGTTTCACCGTTGCCTACGTTAATCAAGGCCTTTGCGTGGTAGTTTCGAAGGGGGCGACTATTAAGAAACGCGACTTCTTATTTTCCCCCTATTTTACCGCGAGATTTCATTGATAGCTGGACCGAAACGCGCGCGAAAATGAGTATTTAAAATTCCGATCGCGAGAAAATTAACATTTCAAATTATTTAAGTCCGTCCAGCTAATAGTGCCTCAGGCGAGAGAATTTGGCAGCTCAAATTGCTAAACCAAAATTAAAAATCGGTGCTGCGCACAGGCCTTGATTAACGTAGGCAATGATTTCACCTTCGGTTGTCAGCACGCGCAAATCTAGATCTATATCATGGTTAAAGAATGCCCGTGAGGAAATTTGCTTTCACTCTACAGGACGACAGCCTATTCTGTACATACTCTGTTACAGAATCGGTTGTCAGCACGCGCAAAGCTAGGTCTCTATGTAACCTAGCTTTGTGTGTGCTGACAAGTGTAGAAAAACTTCAGGATTTTCAGTATTTAAAATATCCGCGAGTTTTTTTAGATAATTAACAAAATGTAAGCAAAAAGGGACATAAAAGTGACTGAAAATGACCAAATCAAGCTATTTAAAAGGGTCAGGTAAGAAGATATATTTTTCAGATATGACAGATTTTCGTTATTCTTTTTTATAATCAAACATATTTTAAATTTTTAATGGTCTGTTGAGCTCAATCTGTGAGTTTAAATATTTAAATGAAAGGTCTAAGGCGGAATTCAATTTTGTTAATTTGGAGCGCAGCTCAGAATGCCAATTAATTATTATCTTTTTCATATAAAAACCATAAATTCAATTATGTGATAAATGTATATAAAAAATTCCTGAGCGAGAGTAGAGAGCTCCGAGATTTTTTGATCTGACCAAATGAGACCTCACTAATTAGTAATTCTGCGCTTAAAACGTCATGCAGCTGGGATTATAAAAAATTACTTCGAGATGCCAAAAACATAAGACGATTTGTGAAATTATAGGAATATTAGGACCTCTGGGGGCCCTGGCAATGTATTCTTCCCCTAACCATTGACATCACTATTTACATAGAATGGCAGTTTTGCCAGTCTAATGGTAAATTATGGGCAGCATAAGCATTAGGCAGACCGTATTCGCCCATGTTAGCTGACAGCCTAAGTAAGTATTAATCTGTGTTAACTCACTGGTCACGTGGCAGGAACAAGGTATCTGCAGCGAGGAATGGGCTTGGGCTTGTCTTCACTATTTACTACTTGAAAAGTTGAAATTGGGTTTATTTCGTTTTTGCCGACGCTTGAACGTGTAGTTTTTTTCTACGGCTCTTACCCATTTTGGCCCAATTTTGGAATTTTTAGTTACTGAAGCTCGTTTAGGGCCTCCCAAGTAAAAAATTCGGACTGTACTGTACAAGAAAAATTTCGAAAGGGCCCCCAAACGCCACGGGCCTGCCCGCAGTTGCGGGCTCTGCTCCCCTGTAGTTACGCCACTGAACAGAGTATATACAGAATAAGCGGTCGTCCGAGATAGGGAGTTGCCTATCCTATAGCGTGAAAACAAATTTCCTCGTGCGCATTCTTTATCCATGGTTATAAACTTTAGCAGGTCGTGTACGAACCCTGTTTTATATCTCGAGCAACAGGCCTGAATCAAAGTAAAGTTATAGAAATGCCAACAGTCTCACATCGTGCCTATGGGATGACTATGAATCATTACATACTATTTCGGCTTTTATACCCCGGGTTAGATTGATTTCCCGCTAAATTCAAAATTATCCTACGCTTCGAAAAAACTTTCAAAATTATCGAATTGTACTATAATTATGGTATGTCTGGCAACGCCGCCCGTTGCTTACCTCCAACATCACCCCATGGTGACACTAAACTGTCCAATCAGCGCCAAACTAGAGCTGGCTTCGTAGTATAACGATTTGTTCTTACTTTAACTCTTAACTTCGGCTCATGGCTAGTCTAACTATCGTTATAAAGGTCATATACCCGGGTGGCTCACTTAACGTTCACTATTGGGGTTAGTGAGATAAATAATATAATTATGGTCAAAGTTGTCTAGGGGATTGTTTTTAAAATATAGGAGTAATAACTCATGGGAAACGTATTTGGAGTTTGCCAATCAAATATTTAATAACACTAATTAAAAATAATAAATAATAGCATGCACCCTAAATGAGACTGGTAATAAAGAAAATAATAGCATGCACACTTTTAATAATATACTAATAAGGCCTGTTTTAACTAAATACGATATCGTATTTCAACACGGAAGGTGTTTATAAAAATACTGAACCACATAAGGGTTTTAAGTAATAATTATTGAAATATAGTTCACCACATAAGGGTGTTAACATAATGAAAGCTCTTTAAATAGCTTTTTAACTTTTCAACCACAAAAGGGTTTAGAGTTCTAAACAAAGGTCCATAAGGACTTTTAATAAATGTTTTTGGTACGTTACTCGTTTAGTCGCGGGAACGTCTTCATCTCCACGGTGCGGTGATCCAGAGGTCGGTCGCGGCGCAAGGCCGAACGATTGACGCGTGGCGCGTAGAAATTAGGGCTAGGGCCCAGCCAACGAAATGTTCATGACGATAGTCTTTGTCTCCAGCGAGACCGTACTTAACATTTACCGCGAGCGTTGAAGTTTTAAAGTTTTGCGCGCACTTAAACGGTTTGGCGCGGTTCACCAATAAAGGCGGTCAGGAACAGCAACGGACATTGGTTCGGTCGGCAGGTAGCTTCGTCTACGGCATGAGAGTCGGACTCGTCTCTGGCATAAGCGTCCTCGATGGTGGAGAGTGAAAGAGATAAGAATGTAGTCCATTGTTCACTCTGGGCTTATATAGGTTTTTGGTGGTCAAGGGTTTCATCCATCGAGCCAATCATTGACGAGCTTTCTGCGGTCAACGTTCGTAGTCGAGTTCCGTTTTTTGTTTGATGACGCACTTGTTGCAGGTGTTTGAGAACGCGAACGTGCCCTCTTATTTCGTGACCCAAGAGGTCAGGGTTTTTGTTCGTGGTCCGAGTAGAAAATACTTTTCTCTCGTCCACGTTACAATAATATACTAAGATACTAACAATACACTAAAAATATCTACACAATAATACATTTGAAAAACACGATTGACAAACTCCATTCTTTAGTTAAGGGGTTAAAAATATATGTACAAGTAAAAGGGACTCTCACGAACCCCCAGAGAGAATTGTAAGCCGTTCAGGTGCGCCTAGAGACCATGGCCATTGGCCTTCTATTTGCGAGGTAATTCCCCATTGAACCGAGGTTCGCGACCAGCGCTGACCCCAACTCAAGGAGAATTATAGAATATTTAAAGGGAATATAATAATTTTAAAGGGAAGATTACTTTTTATTAAATTTGGCGTTACAGTAGAAGTCCACAAACTAAAGTCTACAGTGTTTTGATTTTTGTTATAGACTTTAATCGCAATTTTTCGCCTTTAATTAAATTAAATTGATCATTATAATAGATTAATTCAGGGATGGTAAATCCGATATCTTTACTTTCGAGAGCGTAGGATTGGCAGTTTCTGAACTATAGACCACCAAACGCCAAAAGCTGGAAATTTAATTATGCAAATTATTTGAATAAATAAGAAAACATCTTGACGCCAATTTATAGAGTTTTTAACGCTGAATTCAATGCAATTAACCGCGTTTAGATAAAGTCAGTAGTTGGACCAGAATCAGGCGAATCAGATTTTTCAAGTCCTCCTAAATGGTGGGAAAAAAATTGGGGCATCAGAAAATATCAGAAATCGATCAAACAGGGTGAATTTAAGTAGAACTCAAATCAGTTTTGTCGAAATCAGTCAAATTCAAATCAGGAAATAAAATAATAGCTATTTCGCCTTATTTCTAAAGACATCATACTAATTTTTCAATATGACATTCGTATTGGGTCACGTAACAATATGCATTAGAAAATTCCCGTCAAAACTTAAGATAATAAAGGTTTTTGCTCTAATTAAAGATTATCAACATCACTTGATACCAAAAATGCACTGGGAGGCCAGAGACTGTAACCTTTTCTCTCGCTTCCCAGTTAGGTTGAATTATTAAATGAGGTTCACCGTAATTAGTGCAACAACTAATCAACTGCTAAGCCTACGGTCTTGCGATCACTTTCATTCGATTCCTTACAGTTTTTTACATCAGAACCACATAATTTAATTTGAATTAATTGCTATTTTATGCCAAAAACATGTTTCAAAGACGAAAAATTAAAAATATCGTCTGCCTTTTTGGGCGTTTAATTGCATAATTAATTAACGGTTAGTCGTAGAGACCTGAAATTAACACCATTGGAATCAGGAGGTTCGAAACATTCAGATTTCGCGTGTTTCTCTAAATAATTAAGCTAATTACAATCAGAAACGGAAAATAACCGAAAAACTAAATGTTCTAAAAGTTGTCTCTGATTTCGGCTTTCAACCTAGTGTTACACCCGTTAATACTTCATACGTTTGCAAAGTTAAGTTTCGCTGGATATTTTTTCAAGTTTTTCGTTAATTACAACTCGTAATTAAGGTAATTTAAGATGAAAATGATTTTTCCTGACTAATTTTGGAGTCAGGAATTCGAAAAAAAGGATTTCAAAGCCGTACAGTGATATTTTTTACAGCTACTTAATTATTTACTAATTTTCATATCACCATTCGATTCCTTGGCTAAAACTACCCCAAAATCAATATCGGGTTAATTAATATGGGCCTAATTAAAGCTATTAAATGTGAAAAACCATATCAGCCGTTCCAACGGCCTAAAAATCACAATTATAACTTTATCCTAAACTTTACAATATAATTAACAATATCCCACCAAAAAAATCGCGTTTAAAATTAATTAAACTATTTTTAACGACTATTTATGTGTTTTGAATTATACTAATTTCGAGTATTGGCACCTAATATTATTTTCCAATAGAGTCTACACACTGAGTCTACTACACTGCCACTGCTAGAACTTTGAAAAGAAAAAAAAACCGTCTTTCTAGAAGACATTTCTTTGCCTCTAAAGTTCAGTTGACATTTATTATGACAGTTTTAGTAAAGGCAGGGAAGAATTATAAACCCCCATATGTTCACTAACTACTAGGGTTGACATATATCACGGCGGCTGGAATTTGGTTGGGGGGGAAAGGAACAAACATGGAAAAAATAAAACGCCTAACCCCCATCTTTTTCCTCCTCAATTCTCGCGACGCTTTAGGAAGCGTCCACCGCGAGCAGCACTGTAGGTATAATTTACAGCCAATAGAGTGGTAGTATTCGGTATGGTCAAAATTTCAAATCCGCGAGACCACAACGGACGATTCTCCACGCCTTGTCGTTGTCGGTTGGCTCTGGCTTGAGCAAGTCAGAGCAACGGTCAGGGTAACCATTTCTAGAAATAACGTTTGGACATTGGGATCATTTAATTCAGCGTTCACGAAGACAGGTTACTAATTAACTGAAGATAGTGGATACTTTCAAGTTAAAATTCAAATTTTCAATGGACGTTGGGCAAACACTATCATTCGTGATTGGCGAAGGTAGGAATAAGGTGGATTACTTACCTAGAGATAAGTCTAAACTTTCAGATTCAGATTTAATTGCCATCATTATCACTGGACGTAACAAAGCTATCTCTCATGGATTCAAAAAGCTATCTCTCATGGATTCAGAAAGCTAGGTCAATTAATTATTACTTTCCTAGAGATAAGTCTACACTTTCAGATTCAGATTTAATTAAAATCATCGCTGGACGTTACAAAGCCATGTTACAAAGCTATCTCTCATGGATTCAAAAAGCTAGGTCAATTAATAATTACCTTCCTAGAGATAAGTTTACACTTTCAGATTCAGATTTAATTGCCATCATCATCACTGGACGTAACAAAGCTATCTCTCGTGGATTCAGAAAACTAGGTCAATTAATAACTGTACTTATCACATGAAAATTAAATCTTAAGTAAGCCTTACAGCTCTGTGCAAGAATGGGGGGGGGGGGGTTACCTACCAGGTGAAATACTTTGTTAAAGAAATCTTTGTTTGTTTTCCCCTTCATAAAATGATATAAGAAAGGGGAAACTGGCTGGTCAGTTAGTTGGACCAGAATAGCCGGGTTAAGACTCTTGTCTCAGCCTCTTAGGGCATTTATTTTAATAGTCATTTGCCTGGACTAATGCTTTAATCACAGCCCTGACTCTGGACATTTGTCCTTGTATTGTTTTAAAAAACCAAGAGCGAAATAGGTTCATGGTTTATCCAAAGCTTCATAGCCTGTTCGCAGAAAAAGTTTGTACTTCTGGTTGCGACTGTTTTAATACAAAAATTTATCTGGTTCACCCCCCTCCCCCAAACTAAATCAGGAAGAAATTGGGCGATGGTTAATTTCGTTCTAGCATTACGACGCGGTAGAAAAGAAATCAAACGCCCATTGTTTCAGTAGCAGTGAATGTTTTCATTTCCACGCCCGACAGACCGAAACGAGGGACAAAAAATGTAAATTAATATTTATTATAACCGTTTCTTAATTGTCAACAAATAGAAACATCTCCGTGCGCCAAAATGACCTAATTTATCGGAAGATGATAGCACTGTCGCTGAATTAAAAATGGTTTGGTCTAATTCTATTCACCCCATTAATTTCGTTCTAGCCACCAAAATTGCATAAAATTAGCCAAAAAGGTTTTATTAAACATTTATTTTAGTCCATTTAATGTCGAGATGCGGAGAAAAGTTGATAGTCTATCCCTTTAAGTCAATAAAGAAACTGCCAGACCATTTCATTCCGTTTAATGTCTATCCCCTATTGGAATTGATATGGTTAAAAGAATGTAATTTACACCATCCTGCTGGGAATCAAAGGAGCGAATATCTTTTCATAATATATATAGTTCAAAGCTTAAAAAAGCTCTCATGACTATGATGAAGTCTTGAATCTTTTTTCGTCAATATCCATTTAAGAAATGAAAATTATTTCATGTATATTTCGTTTTTTTGAAAAATATGCGTAGATTTAATTTTTATATCTCGCAGTGTTAAAAAATACATATCCAATGTCTCAATCTGTAAGTTGGTTTTCTATTAGCATTTCTAAATCCTCACGCAATTAAATTTCTCAGGAGTTTAACTTGGCTAAATTTGCTCTCTTTCTGCTTGTTCTTGGACCAGTGGGAATATTCTCTAGCTCATTCATTAATGAAATTTCCTTTATTGGAAATTATTTTGGAGAAATGTATATTCATTTTTGTACACATCCTTGATCATTATTAAAGAAACATCCTTAGTCCATTGACATCTGGGTTCAAAAAACCCTGCTTTTTTAAATAAAAAAAGCCCAGCCCACTGGGTTTTATTTGGTACTTGGGTGAATGGTAGAAATTCTCATTCAAAAGTAACTGCTTATTAAAAAAAGGACCAAATATTTCATAAAAAAATAATATTAAATGGTCCTTTTGAAGATGAAACAACAAATATCTTTAAAATGAAATTATTCTAGCATTCAAATTCATCAAAATTGAAGATCTTAATGATGGGTAAAACCCGCGGGTTTTTTACGAGTGGCTAAAAGTGCGCCGCTTTTTAGGGTAAAAATGACGTAAAATAACAATGTTGTGGAAAAAGATGACAATAAACAAGGTAATTAGCAATAAATTGGAAAAATACCAATATTTTGAGGTAAAAACATACCCCATTCAGTAATATTTTGGAAAAGGGGGAAGTTTATTCAGTTGATAAACCTTGATAATAACAAAAACAGGCGCACATTTAACCGCTCATGTTTTTTGGGCTAAGTATAATTAACTAATTTATTGAACATTGTCCTCACTATTGGCAAGTTTATAGATATTGTAATAAAAAGGAAACTTCCACTTATTGCATCTTGTGAATCTACATATTTTTAATTTACTATTTGTTGTTTTTTGACTTAAGGTGGCAGCACAAGAGAGTGCCGAAGGTGGCAGCACAAGAGAGTGCCGTAGTTGGCGGGCTTCATGATTCGGTAAGGAAGAAACGGAAGTTAGTTGTCCGTGGGGGAGCTCACTCCACTCGAAGCACTAGTGAGTAGTGACGGCCATTACACTTTTAATGCAATAATGTCAGTACCCTGCGTTTAACTGTATTAAAGCTTATAGGAAGGTAATATGGTCGTATACTACTACTACTCTAACAGTTTACGCTTAGTACCCTTATTTATTTATTTATTTGAACACTGTTCGTGAAGCCAACGGAGTGGCTTATGTACGAACATCGGATAAATATGAGATATAAAACAGATTAAACAACTTTGTTACTTATATTTTTTTTTCTTTTTTCTTACTAATGTATAACTTCATCGTTAATCTCTCTCGGCTGTACTAACCAAGCTCTAGTGGCTTACCTGTACTGTACTGATAAATAAATAAAAATGAATATAGTGCTTAGAAACACCGTGCAGTATAATAAATACTTTTGACTCGTGTCCAGGGACAAGTAATCTTGCAGACCTTTCCCACGTTAAAATACCTTTTCCATGTTAAAATACCTATTTTCCATGTTAAAATACCTATTTTCCAGGTTAAAATACCTATTTTCCAGGTTAAAATACCTTTTCCAGGTTAAAATACCTTTTCCACGTTAAAATACCTTCCCTACGTTAAAAATCTATTTTCCCCGCCCAAAAAACACCATTACAGGATTTTTCTACCACAAAATAATGGGTTGGCCTTATGTAAAGTTGACCATACGGGAGGGTGGCCTAGTGGTAAGTTGACCTAGGGGGGAGTTGATCTTACGGTATTCAACCATAAACTGGTCCCAAGGACCAGTAACCCCCGGATTTTGAATAAAAAAACTGGTCCGAGCAATTAATAAACTGGTTTTGGACCTGTGGACCTGTGCTATTTCCAAGACTGATCGAGAGCGTCGTTCGGCGAACGGCGTCGCCAGCCTGCAGGGATGCCATATTGGGCGGGAAAGCCGCCAATTGGGCTGCTTCTCTAGAATATTGGTAGGGAATAGGGTTGGCTGTTGGCTTAAATTTTGGAATAGAAATACTTCGGGAATTATGCAAAGAAGCTGTCAATTTTGGTGTCAGAAAATAATGGAATTCATCTTCTTTTGAAACTTAACCTGAGAAATTTTAATTAAAGAATAGCTTGATATCTTTTCCAGTGGATAATTGTTTGATATTGATATTTTCCTTTCATTAATTTTAAATCAATTGGTATTGACATCGGTTAATTTACGATATTGCCCAATTGATCATCACTAATAGTTTAAATAATTTCAATTAAACGGTTCAAAAACTTCAGGAACAGCTTAGTTTTATAGTGAATAAAATTCTAATTTTAAAGTAATAAATTAATTTATCGTAGGTAATTAATTTACTGTCTTAGTGTAATTTATGCTCAAATAAAATTATGCAATGAAAGAGGAAGTGACGTACATTTGGGTAAGTGTTTCGCGGGAGATTCAAATGTCATTTGGGTTAAAGAAATAAGAGAATAATTTGAGATGGTGAAATGTTTGGCGGGAGATTCAAATGTCGATTTGGATTTGGGTTAGAGAATAAGGTTTTAAGCTCTCTCTCCTTATGGAACCAACCCTAATGTTTACATTTTGATTTGGGTATTTAATCATTGAAATTTTTAGAGAATAGTGTCCCTGGTTACATTTCAAGTGTTCTGCTTATTTCCGCTCTCGCGAATTTCCAGGAGGCTCAAAGTATTTGACTTATTTCCGCCCCCTTTTCAACCTTGTCTTGCTGTGAGCTATCAGGGTTCATACAAACCTGGAAAAATCAGGGAAATAAATAGTTGACGAAAACCACAGTAAAATTCAGGGAAATCAGGGAACTTTGCGTCAAACAGACATGAACATACCCTCCATAGGATTAACATTACACTAATCTTTGGAGGCTCATAACTCTGGTTCTACTATAGTCTGTCAAACGAAAGAAGAGCCCTGAGAAATTTGTCCAAATTGGTGTCGCCACCATCGACCCCATAGTACTTTATCAACTTGTTTTGTTTTGTCATTAGTCGTCTGTAATATAGTCTGCTATAAACAGATAGTCGCAATAGAACCAATACATTTTGCAATATATATTTAATATGTTTCATGGTTTTTTACGATCATCGAGTATTAAAGAATATAAAACAAAATTAACGACAAGACACCAGTTTTATCTTTGTTGAACTAGCATTGCAATATATTTTAATGACATAAGTTAAAGTACTTGTCCATAAGTCTAAGTAGTTCAGCATCAAAGCGTCTTCAGTCCACGTCTTCATCAGAGTCTTCGCTGTCTTCTTGCATATTAATTTTAAGAGGTTCAAGTGTGGTTTCGATGATGGGATCTTTTCCCCAATACCAGAAGTGAGATGAGACTAGAAGTGAAGGGCTCTAGCATTGATAGTAGATCCTGGCACTAGTGAACAAATTTGAGGATTTTATGCCGCTTCCCACGCTCTAAAAGTAGAGAGAAAAAATTGGTCGAGTTCCAAAAAATTTCCTACCCCCTTCCCCTCAACCTAAAGCGGCCGAACACGGACGCGGCTCCTTGAATCTAGTTCGGCCGTCTACCACCGCGAGCGTCTCACGTTTTGGAGGGAAAATTCAGAAACAGCTACAAGAGGGCCAACCGTTCTTGTGTTATCAAGAATATTCACTTTCGCCGAGTGAAGAATTTGGTTAGCTCAATACTTCTGGTCTCATCTCACTTCTGCCAATACTCATGTATTATATTCTCGACGTGAACTTTATGAAATAATAAAGCGTCACAAGTCCAGAACCCTGAAGTACGAAATTGACGAGGTTGCTAAAAGTAGAGGTCACACGGTAGTGAGGATTCCACCGTACCATCGCCAGTTTATCCCGATTGAATTAATATGGGCACAAGTGAAGAACGACGTTGCGAAGCAGAATTCTGGTTTCAAACTCTCGACGGTCAAAGATGCAACATTGAGGGCCATTGAACGTGTGACACTAGAGAATTGGCGTAAGGCAATAGAGCACGTAGAGAATATAATGCATGAGTATTGGGAAAAAGATCCCATCATCGAAACCACAATTGAACCTCTTAAAATTAATATGCAAGAAGACAGCGAAGACTCCGATGAAGACGTGGACTGAAGACGCTTTGATGCTGAACTACTTATGGACAAGTGCTTTAACTTATGTCATTAAAATATGTTGCAATGCTAGTTTTATATTCTCAAAAGTAATATAAGAAACCTCCCTACGGGAGGAAAGTGTACAAAGGCGAATTTTTCCCGATACATCCTCGTACCGCCAATGTCCCCGCGCACTTATACGGCCGTAAACAAAGTTTAAAAAATAGGGCTGGGCCGCGTAGAGCGTAGGAATACATTCTCTGATCTCGCGATTACGTCGGCTGCTTAAGCGATTGCGTCGGCTGCTTAAGCGATTGCGTCGGCTGCTTAAGTGATTGCGTCGGCTGCTTAAGTTTGTCAATTTCACAAACTCATTGTAATTGCCGGGAGTGTGGCGCACTCCTGTAAGCCAAGCTACTGGGCGGCAAAGTTTGAGGGAATACGACACATGTCGGCGATCCTACCCTATAGGTGCCGACTGCCCCGTGTCCGCCGGAGGTGACTTGACCCCCACACCCCGCCCGTCACCTCCCAAGTAAACCTCATTTCCTTCCCCTGCTTACACTCCTACTGAAACCTGAATAATCACATCCTTGCCGCGGTCCATAGACCCTATCGCATTGAAACCTCAAAAAAAAAAAAAAAAAAAAAAAAAACTCATTGTAATTTTAAACTTTTCCAATGAAATAATTCATGCAGTATTTTTACCTCTCCGAGTGACGTATGGCACGGAGAGGTTCTAATTTCGACGTGTCTGTCTGTCTGTCTGTCTGTCCGTTGTTACACCCACGTGACCGCGTTCGCAGTTTGCAAATCGGAGCAAACGTGTATTCAATTTCCAGACCACATTTACAGTCCCGGAAATTGTATTCCACTTACAGGCTATTACTCCATTGCCTGTCTAACAACTCTGTTCATTTGTCCACCCCACATGGACACCAGTCTGAACTTACTAGCTTCTAAACACCACCATCTTCTAGTCTTTCGCCCATTCCACATGGACACCAGTTTCTACTTACTGGCTTCTAAACACCACCACCTTCTCGTCTTTGTCCATTCCACATGGACACCAGTCTGTACACCTGACTTCTAACACCACCATCTTCTGGTCTTTGTTTTTGTCCATCCCACATGGACACCAGTCTGTACACCTGGCTTCTAACACCACCATCTTCTGGTCTTTGTTTTTGTCCATCCCACATGGACACCAGTCTGTACACCTGGCTTCTAACACCACCATCTTCTGGTCTTTGTTTTTGTCCATCCCACATGGACACCAGTCTGTACACCTGGCTTCTAACACCACCATCATCCTTAAGGTTAGGACATACGCGGCGATCGGCTAGGGTTACGAGAAACGTCTAGCCTTCCAATGGAGGGGTCTTCCTCCAAGGTTCACGCAATTGCGATGTTCTTATCTACAGCTGCGGTTCGAATCCTTTATATACTACCTATTTTAGTAAGGCGAAGCAACCGGCGTATGCTTCATTTCAAACGCCAATATTAGTCAAGTCTCTCAAGAATGTTTAATTGTTCTTTTTTAAAGCGATGTAACGTTCAATAAGGCGAATAACTAACGAAGAAAATATTAAATATTTATTATATTTATTTTAATATTTAAGATAATCTTGTTTCTCAATTCAAAATTAATACGGATAGAGTTAAAAAGCAGTCTATGTTATTGTCTGTGTGTGTCCGTCCGTTATTACACTAGTGCCGCAGTGCGCTGCGTTAGAAGTTCGTTTTGCTTTGATGTGTAAAGAAATCCTACAGAACCATAATATTCCCTTTATCCTTAATATAAAGTGAATATGATGAAATATTTTTCGTAATTATGATGCATTTAGTGCTTTTGTAGCTTTAAAGCTCTGTTTCATTTTGATATTCCAAAGAGTTTTTTTAATATTATTATTTGAAATGGCTGTTTATATATTACTTAAGCTATACTACATATGTATATAGAATAATCCTTGGTTTAATAATTTCATGAAGAAAGCTAAGATCTAGACTCCGGCAAGCATATCTAGTATTACTTGCAATAAGCTTAGTGAAATATAGAGTAAATAATTGAGACCTGAGGTGAAGTAAGCTTTGGGTTTTGATTTTCGTGTCTGAAATGAAGAGACATCAACGGTTCAGAGTGAGCCGAAAGTTAAATACACTCTTAATTAATCAGGTTAATAACTTAAGATTTTATAATAGAAGAAAAGATGATGGTGGCAATTAGATTAGTAGGGCTAAGCTACAGAGTTTTTATTCTCTTTATGATGCGCATTGACTATCAGTGCGTCTAGCTACAATTTAGCTTTGGTATTATTTAACGTTAACACTCATGTTGGCAAACTAAGAATATTGTTGAGGTGAGACGAGACGATAGTGTTTACACTGCTAACCAGTTGTGAATGTAGCTATCAGATTATAGGGTAAACAGCTGAAGCGTAGACTTCATTTCCTGTTCTTTTTGCCATTAACTGATTTCCATGTGTCCAAGATTTATCCTTATTGGAAGTAAAATGTCGTCTGCTTTACTGTATATTCACTATGCTTGGACTACTGCTTCAATATTTCGTAAATTTTTACTTCAAAAAAGAGAAATAATTCCATATCTAGGTAAATAACTTTGTAGTAGTAGACCTCTTGACTCGGAGAGGTAATATTTTGGTTTTCCCAACTTGTTAGATTTTGATGATAATCAATCATTAATAGACAGGCAGTGACTAGATTGTAGGATTTTCATAGGTCTTTGCGTAAAATTTGAAATAAACCCTTACTTTGCCAAGGTATATGACTAACACTATACATAGATTTCAAAATGGTGTTATTATCTTTCTCGAAATTTTATTCTTGTATTCATAATTTTCATCTTCTTCTTGGCTTCACAATAAACTAGATTTTCGTTTCGAAATAAAAGTATGTGAATATTTATTAACAAAATCAGGAATCTCCTGTTTCTTTAAGACAGACGGCTAAGCAGACTACACTAGTTTGAAGCGCTTTTTCCTCTTTCCTTTTCCAACGACCATATCGAAAGACTACCGTACCTTGTCCATGAGCAATAGTGTCTGAATATGGTATTTGGCGGTACGAGGATGTATCGCGTGTTTTAAGGTTATGCCTATGGCGTCTTGTATACTTCCCTCCCGTAGGGAGGTTTCTTATATTACTTCTGATATTCTTTAATACTCGATGATCGTAAAAAACCATGAAACATAAACATATTAAATATATATTGCAAAATGTATTGGTTCTATTGCGATTAAGCCTTTCTGTTTATAGCAGACTATATTACAGACGACTATTGACAAAACAAAACAAGTTGATAAAGTACTATGGGGTCGATGGTGGCGACACCAATTTGGACAAATTTCTCAGGGCTCTTCTTTCGTTTGACAGACTATAGAGATACGGGGATGTCCTTCGAGTATGTTATAGTCTTATTTGCCTAACATTCAACGATACTAAAAACTTGGGATTTTGTCAAACATGGGCATTAAGCAAAATTTTCGTGAACATTTCCGTCCATAGGATTAACATAACACTATACTTTGGGGGCTCATAACTCTGATTATATTAGAGATACGGGGATGCCCTTTGATTATGTAATTGTCCTATTTACCCTTCCTCCTTTAACATTTGCTCCATAGGATACTCCATATACGGGAAAAATCTGGGAAACTCAGGGAAGTATATGGGGGAAAAACCTGGAAATCTCAGGGAAATTTGTTTTCCAAAGTTGTATGAACCCTGCCTATTGTGTCGGTTTTCTATTTAGCCGGGACGGAAATAAGATAACTTTGAGACACTTATAGGGGTCACTGCCTCACTGGACCAATGTCCTATAAATTGATTGGGTGTGCAAAAATGTTCTGGTTGCTGGACCAGCTTGTTTTATAAAGCAAACAGTCTACCCTTTAGAGATCCAGCGTTCATGGGCTGAAGAAGTCAAGCCTTGCTCACGTCAAGAAAGAATTCCTAGAGATGAGCTCGAGATTTCTAACAAAGTTAGGAAAGGGGAAAAATTTAACCCCCCATCCATGGAGTTAGAAGGAGTTCTTACCCCAGCAGAGACGTACGCTATACCAGCTATTATAATTGTTTACTTCCTTGGCTAATTTAATGGACTTCTGCATCAGTGTATATATTCTCCACCTTTTTTAGGGTTTGCAGCGAAAATTTCCCTTGAGTACTTTTATTATTACGTAAATATAATTTGAATCTTGTTTAATTTAAAATACGGAAATCAGAATTCAAATTATCAAAAATAAACGAAGTTCGAATTTTAGGAAAACACAAATAATTAAGATAAACACTCGGGAAGTTAAAGCTATTTTAAAGCAAGATAGGACAAGGCAAGTCTGAAAGTAAACATTTCAAATAGCTTTTAAATTATCGAAACAAACCATTCTGATAAACATCGTTTACTTTTCCCTTTTAAATTAAAGTTCTGATTTATACGGGTTGTTGAACAATGTACCAGGTTGCGCGTGTCTCTGTCACCAAAAAAAAAAGAAGAAACACTGTTGTTCTGGCAGGTGGGCTATGTAGTGCACTCCTCCAAGCAAACCGTCTGGGCAAAAGGTGTGACTGTTCGCAAAAGGTGACTTATCAAATACGCCATTCGTCAGAACCTTATTGTATAAGACTCAACCATGATAAATCTCATCTACTCTGCGGATGAGATCTTAAGTCTGGCAGCTGAAATGGCTACGTCAAAACCAAACAAAAAAGAAAAAAATAACCATTGTAGGGCTACATGGAGGATTTTGAGCGGTCAATGGTCGAACTATTTCTTGAAACACTTTAACTTAAGTGTGGAAGCAATATTTTTAGTTAAAATAATTACTAAGCTTTATCTATGAAGATATATCGTTACTACTGTAAAAGCAGCTTACTAAAAGGTAATATATTTCAAGCCCAAAGTAGATTGTAACAAACTTCGAGTTCTTTACAGAAAGTTTCACTTTTAATGGAAATGCGAACACTTGTTAGAATGTGTATACACTGGTTTATAGCAACACCCTGTAAGTTTAAAGTTAGCGAAATCCAAAATCTCTCAATACATACAAGGCTATAAGTTTTACTTTTAATAATATTTCAAGGAAAAATTCAGAGAATCAAATCTAAGATAATATTTTAAATAAAAGCTCTTGTTTAGTAACGGTCAAAATTCTTTTTTATGAAGTAAATTGCAATTTTAGGTATAAAATTCCGATTCTTAACGCATAATCTAACGTTGTAGCTACAATTTAATACGAGTGAGCTATCGAATACAGAAGGGCTCGCAGACAAGATTTAATTGAAAAAAGTGACTAATAATAAAAAACAGTACGTAAAAAGTGAAAATTACCAAATCCAGCTATTTAAAAGGGCCAGGTGGGAGAAGGTCTCTGAGCTTGACCAAGCGAAGCGAGCTCTTCTATTTTTTGATCTGACCAAATGAGATCTCGCTCGTTCTGCGTTTAAAATGTCATACAGCTGGGATTAAAAATAATCACTAAAAACCTCAAAATATAGGACTTTATAGGATAATTTATGAAATTATCGGATAAAATATGACACTTTCTAAAACGTAGGCTTTTATAGGAATTAAAGGACATCCGGGGGCGCTGCAATGGGCTAGAAATGAAATTGCGATTCACTACCAAATACCATTCCATAAAACGTTCAAGCAAAATTACTTAACCTCATCCCAAGAGCCTAAAGAAACACTTATCCAGAAGAAGCTATTAGAAGCTAGCAAAATTTTCCTTTATATCCCTAATATACAGGAGATTTTTGCTGCTCAAACCTCATATTAATAACCCTGGATATAAAAGGTAAGCAAATCCAAGCCTTTTCAAATAGAATCGCTGTAGGACGCTCTCAGACGACAGAATGTTACCCCATGCAGACGGCACCGTTCGAATTGTACCGGAAAGGCCTAGGAAACGTAAACGGGTTTTTCGCGTCCTTGAAATGAAGTTTTTCCTTTTCAAGGACAAGTTGAACTCGCATTTTTTTTATTATATTTGGCCTTGAATTGCACTAAAAACCAGAAATCCGGTAGACCCAACTGCGCATGATGACACGCCGATAACTAAGAATTTCGCTCTCCTTTCGCATCCCTCTAAAAACATCTAATATCCTTGGTGCAAATTACTAAGTTTTGTTTCATTTTAAGAAAATATACCGCTTCTATATAAAGGAAAATTAATTGAATATTAATCTTAATTTAAATTATTTGATTTAAATTGGCAATCCGTGATTATGATAATTTTTAATAGTAGATTTTTGTTTAAAGTATGATAATGTTTTATAGAAAACTCGAAGTATTCCTTCACTTTTTTTCTTCCAGGTTGAACGTTTTAACGTTTGATTAATGTTTGTTCGGAAAAATGAGTTCATTTGTTTATTTATAATTTCCAGTTGAAATTGTTTGAGTAATGGCTAAAGCGAATGTCCAATTTATATATAAGTATTAAGACGAAACGTTTCTTCGGAACATTTGGTTGTCGACTGTCGAGCTACACACACTGAGACCAAGTTTGTCTATATCTATACTAATATAAAGAGGTAAATTTCGCTTATTTCTTTGTAGTAAGCAATATGTGGAACTACAGAACCGATTATAAAAATCCGAGTATTATTAACTAATAAATGATCATGTTTGCGGCAATGCATCTAAAACTAGGGGCACTCCTCATTCCCCATAATCACCTTTAGATTGAACCGCCTAATTTCGACATTCAATTTCATTAAGTGTTATAACCTCGTAAGCTAATTTCCCAACTACCCTAACCTCGACAACTAATTTCACTAGCTACACTATCCCCGATTAATTCAGGAAGGCTATACTTTATTTTTAAATACGTTTGCAATATAAATCCTTATTTTTCTTAAAGGGGCATTATTATCAGAAATTCAGCATTTTTATTTTGATTCTATATGTTGAAATAGGCCACCTTGATTTTATTCTGATTTTTTCAAGAGCTAATTATGGTATTAAACAATAATTTAAGTTTTGTATCCAAAACATGCATTTTTGGTAAAGCGGCCAATCAGCGCCCGCGATTTATAAGAGGCAATCCCCCAAAGTTTTTTTTTCGGGTGAGTCTCATTTACGTCGTCTGAATTAGGTTCAAAAATCGATATTTTCATTTTTAGAACTCGAAAGAAAGACGCCGCGACGCGGGTTCGATCGTACGATTAGCGGTTTAGGAACAATAATTATTAACAGCTTTTTCGTAGCATTTAAACTCAAATTACTCTCGTAATCTTATTATTGAGGGGGTTTCTCGCACCTTTCGCCAGGAAGAATTAGGTTGGCCTACTTTGTCCTGCCGCTGGCACCCAGTGGACCTACTCCTTCTTTATAATTAATAAAAACAGTCTTTGTAGACAAAGACATGAAAATGTAAAAGATAAGTGTGAAAATTAACTGTCTGAAGTAACAGACATTCAAATTTTCATTTTTGAAGACATGATTACCAATATTCCTTATAAGTAAAATATTTTATCATGAAACATGGGCGTCATTTTAAAAATAGTACGCGTATGCATTTTATTTTCTCTTTAAAATTTAGGGTTAGTTAGAGTATTCGGCCCTGTAAGGAGAATAAAATGGACTGAAAATCGTTGATAACAGGCAGAATGAAATCACTATAAAAACTTATGAAAACGTGTTCGTTTATTTAAAGTTTTTGAAGTTTCAAAAATAGACATATTCTATAGCTCTCAAAAGATCAAGATCTAGCTATAGAACATCAAAGTCAAACGGCGTATGTAATTTTCCGCTTCGCAATATTTTAAATTTTAAAATATAAAAATTTAAATTCATCCAGCTGAAATTTTCAGATAGCCGAGTACTTCAACTTTCTCAAAGCAAATGTTTCTCAAAAATAGTGGTTATTCACTTATTCCGCTATTATCGGACGACACATTTTTTAAGGATTGTCTATAAAACTTCCGGGGGAAAAAGGAACACTGTAAGTTACCTAGTTTTAAAGAGGGTGTCGAAATCAGTATATTGCATCAGAAGTATATAATACTTCTCTTCGAGAGAAGTGTACCACAAAGCGTGGTAAGTGTAACGTCATTCTTCCCAACATCGGACCATTTGGAGCAAGGTTACTAAACCGAATCACATACGCGATAAATAGTTCCCTCATCATTAGTCTATTTGCGTTAAATTATTTGGCAAGACGCACTTGTGGATTTTTGTCTCACCCCAAGACGAGGTTATGGAGTTGATTGCTGATGATTTAGTACCAAACAGTTATAGAATTCACCTTACGGTGCGATGCCCATCTGTAGTTTGATGAGCGGGAGAGCAAACAAAAAGGGTGAGCCTGGGAAGGATGACGTTACATAACTAATATATTAAGGTGATACAGAGTGGCATCCTTCTTCTATTATCCCCTTCTGGTTGCATGTAAAAACAGAGACGGGGCGCGATGTCAGAGGAGGAAAGCGCAAACGAACCAATATCCAAATTTTTGGATTAATTAAAACTAATTGAGGGGCCGGAAAAATTCTTCCCCCCATTTTTAAATCGTGTTTTGAGGTTTATAAATAGAAGCCAATTATAAGTTATGTGTATGGCTGTAAAGTCCGAATCTTTTTCTATAAATTGCTACTTTAACCGTTTGTTTACATGAAAATGCAGTATCTAATTTAGAAAACCTATTATCGGACAGCTTTCAAACACATTTTAACAAGAAATATTTAACGTAGGCTTACAATAAGAGAAGGGATTGGTAAATATTTAATGCTTAAAGCTGTTAGTGATGTTCCGAATGGGTCCAGAAGTGTCAGAGAAGTTTCAAAAGTTTATATAGTGCCAAGACCGACCCTTCATGGCAAAGCAACCATGAAAGCTCCAGTTTAGTCAAAACATGTACCTCATAGCCAAAGTGAAAATTTTAAAATAAAATATTTTAAACACCAGTAATAACACCTTGGCCCTAATTTCTGATTTATAAAAATCGTTTTCTTGATGAGACGAAACGGAAAGTTATTTATTAGGTAGGGTCTTTATTGTTAAAAAATTTGGTGTCCCAATTGCGGAATCAGAGATCCCAGTGTCCGATTCAGAGATCCCAGTGTCCGATTACGAAGACCCACTGTCCAATTCTGAGGTCCCAGTGTCCGGCTACGAAGACCCACTGTCTGATTCTGAGATAACAGTGTCCGAGTCAGATGTATAGGCGTCCGATAAATGAACCATGGGTGTCGGAATCAACATCCAAATATCCGATAATAGGGTACGATACTTTCCGAATTAAATCCATTATTGAGACAATATTACATCGTTATTTTGGAATTATTTCTGTACCATTTGCTGCAGAAACGTTCAAAATATATATTTCATAAACTTTAATTGTTTTCTGTAATTTCCTTACATTTGACCATGATCTTTTAAAATGTGTCCGATAATAGGGGGACTAACCCTAGTATCAAGGTAGTTTCCCTGAAAATTTTCTTCTAGAACTAAATTGAGAGCAAAGTACTCGTGTAAATAATGTTTAAAAACCTTTTCGTCCAAAAAAATGTTTGTGAAAAAAAACCTAGGATAAGGAATTTTTTCATATAATTGATATTTCATAACCATGTCTTCAAAAATTAAAATTTGAACATCTGTTACTTCAGGCAATTAATTTTCTACACTTATCTTTTTACATTTTCACATCTTTGTCTACAAAGACAGTTTTTATTAATATCTGTAACGTCAGTCTTAATATTAATTAGAATTGTTTAGAAACTAGTGTTTTATAAATTAGAGATAAAAGAAGGCGCTCCATTTAGGTCTAAGTCTCAGGGCGTTACACGTCCATAAGTTCACGCGTTGGAACTAACTATCCGTCTATCCTGATTGCTTGACTTGACAATCAACTCCCAGTCCAACTCAAATTGCCTTCCCGTGGTTTCACATGCAAATCCCAATGGAAGCAATAGCTACACCACAAAAATATTCCGAAGATCTAACTAAAAATTATTCCGTGGACCTCTGCACATACAGATACCATAGACTTGTGCAAAAACAGATGTCGTATAATTGTAACTTCCGAGCCACTATGCTCAAAACGTTTCCATACCCCAATGCTTAAAATGATTCCATACCCCTAAGTTCAAAAGATTCAATAACCATTTGCACAAAAATAACCCGTAGACCTGTGCACAAAAATATTCCATAGACCTGAACACAAAAATAATCCATAGACCTGTGCACATATTTCGTAGATCTGGAACAGGAAACACAGGCTTGTGCACAAACAGAAGTCACAGCCCTGTGCAAATCAAATGTCACATGCTTGTGCTCAAATAGATTCCATAAACCTTTGCATAAACAGACTCCATAGACTTGTGCACTAATAGAAACCGCAGACTTGTGCACAGATGCCGTTAACCCGTGCACAAACAGAGGCCGTGGACCTGTTTTCACAAACAGATGACATAATCTTGTTCAGAAACAGATGTCATATACTTGTGCACAAACAGATTGCGTAAACCTGTGCACAAACAGATTACATAGACTTGTGGACAAACAGATTCCATAGAAATTTGCACAAACAGATTCCATAGAAATTTGCACAAACAGATTCCATAGACTTGTGGACAAACAGATTCCATAGACTTGTGGATAAACAGATTTCATAGACCTGTGCACAAAAAGATGCCATATACTTGTGCACAATCAGATGTTACATACTTGTGCACAATCATATTCATATGTCACTTGGTTGTGCACAATCATATGTCACTTGGTTGTGCACAATCATATGTCACTTGGTTGTGCTCAAATAGATTCCATAAACCGTTGCACAAACAGACTCCATAGACTTGTGCACTAAGAGGAACCGTAGACCTGTGCACAGATGCCGTAGACCCGTGCACAAACAGAGGCCGTAGACCTGTTTGCACAATCAGATGCCATAGACATGTACACAAAGAGATGCCATAATCTTGTTCAGAAACAGATGTCATAATCTTGTGCAGAGACAGATGACATATTATTGTGCACAAATGGATTCCATAGACCTGTGCACAAACTTATTCAGTAGAGCTCTGTACAAACAGATTACCTAAACCTGTGCACAAACAGATTACAATTACTTGTGTACAAACAGATTCCATAGAACTGTGCACAAAAAGATGCCGTAGACTTGTGCAGAAACCGATGTTATATACTTATGTACGAAGAGATTCCATAGACTTGTGGACAAACAGATTCCATAGACCTGTGCACATAAAGATGCTATATACTTGTGCACAAATCTAGTTTTGGACCTTTCATTTAAAATTGTTTTCAGACCTAGTCTTCATAAAATCTTTGAGAAACTTTGGCTGTCACATTTGATTGTGCACAAGTATATGGCATAGCATTGTGCAAAAGTCTATGGCATCTCTTTGTGCACAGGGTCTGTGGAATATGTTTGTGCACAGGTCTATATAATCTCTTTGTACACAAGTTTATGGCATCTCTTTTTGCGCAAGTCTATGACTTCTGTTTCTACATAAGTCTTTGAAATATGTTTGTGTACAAGTCTATATCACAAAACTACTGAATAACTTTGTGCAAATGAAAAGCGAATTCAGCAACTTTGTTTTTTTGTAAGCAAAACTATTCTCTCAGGATCTCTTCGAAATTTTAACCACACATTAAGGGCACGGATTTAAATCCTGTGTATTTTTATTCAAAGCAGCAAACTTAATACTAAAAAAGTTACTTCAAATCGAATAACCATCGATATACATTAAGGCTTATCTAAGAGAGCTATCGCTCTCTAAGAGTATCCTGTCCGATCCCTCCCAAACGTATTTCACAGCATACCCTTCCTCCACGAGCGGTCTTTCTCGCAAACTTTTTGTTAGGTGACCCCGACGTAATGTAGTAAAGGTGCGATAGCACTCAAATTTAGCCTCATCGTATGATGGATATCTACGATGAAGCTCTTAGTTTGACTTGCCCTGTAGTAGTTTATCGGGTAGTTCCCCTCTAGAACTCCTTGCCCGCGGACGTCATTGATTCTTACTCCATGAAGGGCGTGCCAACTACGGGGGCAGCGGGGGCGAAGGCCCCCGATCAAATTTTGAACTCTATGGGACTTTAACATTAGGCAGCCATTTTGCCCCCGCTCCAGTAGAAAATTTTGGCTCATGTTGGCACGCCCCTGGCGCCATGACGATTAGTAAATTTAAGTTAAAAACACACTTAATGACTATGTAAATTTGAATACCCCTTTCATTTTATTTTTCCTACGCAACGGAGCTGTTATGTCTTGAAAGCCCTATTTCCTTAACGAAAACGAAAAAAGAATAAGAATTTTAAAATTAGTCGTGTTGTATTGAATATCTGAGTGCCGAGTGGTAAGTCTTTGGAATGGGAAGATCTGTGTTCTGTGTGACGTTTGAGATTGAAAAAAAAACCATCTTTTAAACCTCGCCAAACTCAAGCTGCAACACGATTAATATCGTCCTCAAACTTAAGCAGACGACGGGTCTCAGGTATACAACATTTTATTTAGAACAGAGCAGTGACTCGAAGTATACGTGGAAAAAAATGTTATTACTAATAAAACGTTTCGCTGAGTAATATAGGCCGTATTATATTTTGATAAAAACAAGTTTTCAGTTGGAAATCTCGAAATTTTAAATCAAGTCGCAAGAAAAAGGCCTGTAATCTGTTAATATTGAAAAAAATTTGATGAATACAATATTGTAAGCTGTCATTGTTTAAAAGTTCGATATTTTTAAAAATGGTGGAACTGACGCGTAAAAATAAGGTATGGGAAACCGGCATACCAATAGTTCAGTTCATGTTTGTATTAACTATTGTTGTCGATAAACTCTTGTTAGTGACCACGGCTCCATTTTAAAACTAGGTTCGCCTACGCCTGTTCTCAGTTAGGATCACTAATGTCATATCTAGACTTGTCGTACTGAACGCCTGTGCGATCCATGATGACAATGTTGCGGTTTAAAAATAAACAGATCATATTATTAAAACTTCTAGCGTGACTTTATTAAAATTAATAAATTCTTTATAGGGAACATGGAATTCAGGATTCTAATGTCACCAGTAAGTAAGATATAAAATTTAATTTTATAAGAAAAATTAATGGAAGATTAAAGCCCAAGAGAAAGTTAAAGTGTTAGTGCCACGTTTTTTGAAAAGTGGCTAATTTTCGTTTTAAAACATCAATTGGGTTATAATAACAGTAGATCCAATGTAAAAAGTCTTATAGAAATTTATTCATTTTGTAATATGAAAAAGAAAATTGATATTTCACATACCTCACTTAAACGGAATTATAAATATACCCCTGGTGACGTCATAAGAGGTTGACCAGCGCGAGACAGATTTCGAGACGGATTTCATTACGAGAGCTAAGCCTAGTTTTTAAACATCGCGCGCGCGTCAAATTCGATCACTTTGAAAGAACCACCTACCAATAAAAAAATAGGACTTTCGGAGTCGCGCGTGCCGCGTGCTCAAGCGCGCTCGTAACGTGACGTCACCAGGGGTATATGGAGTATTCAACTGTCAAAATAGTTTTAAAAAATTCTGCGAGTAGGTTCCGAAAGCCGGGGTTTAATAATATTTGGAAAATTATAATGCATTATATAAGTAGATATTCTGAATCAGAAAGATTTGATCTTTCAGATGGGATTAAAACCTTTTAGTTTTAAAAATAGCGATTTTTGGTGACTCTAACACTTTAAGTTTATTTCGATTTACTGTCGTGAATAATGTTTTCCAGTAAATTACTAAGTCATAATCTTCACTTTGGTGCCCAATGAGAGAAAGATTAGAAAAAACACCTATTTTTCTGAGACATCATGTAGAAAGTGGAGTAAAAAGCACATATTTTGTCAAGGCAATTTTAGAGATTAAACCAAAAGTGGATGAGAGGAAAAGTATGAAAATGGCCAAAAGTCGCGAGTCATCAGTATTTCGCTGTAGTTGACCGTTTTATTGGCGTAGCTATACTGGGCCTGTTCACTCCCTTAAAATAGGTCTTGTGTTACTTCGCGGTTACGCGGTTACCGTCGACAGCTATTGTGTATGCTAGAACTTCCTAGATTTGTGTTTGTAGTCAGGACAGAGTAGCTGGTAATGTTTTAAAAGGTATTTGAAGGTATAATATGGATTTAAGCATGAGTTAATAATATGTTAGCTCCCTATAAGTTACTCAGGCAATTCATTTTTATACTCCAGCGTTTTCTCCCGCGCCGTCGGCTTCCAAATTATATGCGACGCTCTGCGGCCGCCACGTGAACGAAAATCTTATTTACTCTTCTATCCGGTTTTTCCCCGGAAGCGCGTGTAGTGGAAGCTAGCCAATGATATCGGGGCTATTTAAGCGGCCGAATATTTTGCTCAGTAGCCTTGGTCAAGAAAGCAGTTAAGAGACCAGTGGATTGGATTTAGCTCAGTTGTATAATTTTCTGGTTTCAAGTCACAAAAACAACTCCTATCTTTAGAATTATTTATCAATATCGGCACATTGCGTTGAGTTCCTGCATTTTTTGGTCTCAGTACTGACAGAAACGCCATGATTTAATGCTAAATTGTTAAAACATAAACATTCACGACTAAAACACTCCGTTAGTGAAAAAGCAGCCGACGACTCAAGGTCGAGGAGCCGTACGAGCAGGATTTTTTTTCGACAAGAGAGAGCGCTACATTCGGATTTTTTCCCGCGCGGGCGAAATGAGAAGAAATCGCTGGATACATTACGCCTATGGAGCCTGAATAACTTATAGGGAGCTAACATATTATTAACTCATGATTTAAGTAAGGTTATCGAAGCAATAGAAAAACACTTAAAACTAGATACGTTTAAAACAAATCTCGGTAATTTAGCTATAGCGCGAGCCGCTTGCGTCGTGATGCGCGTGATCGAGTGGGCTATGGTTAAACCAAGGAGCATAAATGTCTGAACTACTTTCAGTCGCGAGTTTTCAAGTCCATCAGTCACTAGTAAACTAAATAGTTATTGGCGAAATTTTGATGTCCGCGTTTTTTAACACAGACTCTATGGACATTGTCATACTATCCCTCTCATCCACATTTGATTATACGTATACTCTACCACATGGACACCACTTCTAACATCACCATTACGGACTAGTCTTCAGTCTGTACCATATAGACTCGACTCTGTACTTATTGGTTTCTAAAAACACCCAATGTACTAGTCTTACTTCTATACTACCAGAAGAAAATAGTGTTAAAATACACTGGACAATGGGCAAGGGTTACGAGAAACGTCAAGCCTCCAATAGGCGTGGCTTAAACCAAATTTTCACACAACTGAGCTTATTGGCTTCAAATAGCAGAATCTTCTGGTCTTTATCTTTGGCTTTAACACGTGGACACAATCTGAGACAATGTCTTTTACTCCAGTATCATCTTTAGGTTTAATATTTACGCTGAAATCGATTAGGGTTTCGACAATTTACTATCCACGCAAAGGGGTGGTTTCCAGGAAACGTGTAATAATAATAAATTTTAAATTAAAAAGTTATTTCGGAGCAAAAATCTCTTTAATCGACACGAAAATGCTAGCTGTTAAAAAAACCTACATAATAAGTTACGAGAGACTTATATTGATCTTGCCGTGTATTCGAACGTTTCAGGCCTGACTTTCGATATCAATTATTAAACCGAGTATAAAATGTTTTACTTTTTTAATAGGGAAATGAAGATTTTTACGAAACTATTAAACGAACCTTTTCCCCCTATGAAGATGAACTTTTCGTTCGATGTAGCTACATTTTCCAAAATATTCAAAACGTGACGTAAGTTGTATTTGACTTACTTGACAGTTCTAAAATTTTTTAGTTAAATCTCCAAGATCAGGTACTTGAAATACCTGCAATATACAGGAGTTTTAGTATACAGAAGTTCAAAGATGTACAAGCTATGCTTCATTTAAATACAACACACATTTGTAAATGAAACACGAAAAAATTAGCCGTCTAAAATACCGTGCCTTATAATGTTAATTAAAACTTTACAAGGAATTTGAAGTTTCCGATTGAAAATTAATGAAAAGGTGGAAAATAATTATCTGTATAAATTAGAGATGGCCGATACCAGGCTTAGCCGGATTCCGATCGATACCGATATTTACTTACTATGATCCAAAACCCGATACTTCAACCAATACCGATATTTTTAGTAATACAGTGACATTTACATATGTATTAAAAATACTAACAAATAATTTAAAGAGTAATTTCATGAATTATACTACTAAGTACATTGTTTAGAGGTACTTCCAAACTAATATCACGGCTGGTCTTTTTTAACTAGTATATGCTGATAGGCCCTTTTGTCCTTATACTTCTACTTCTAGTAATTGTTGGTGATTTTTCATTGAATTATTGAAAGCAAAATGTTAAATTAATTCAAATCTTGAAAAATATTTGAGAAACTAACTTTTAGTTTCAAAATATGGTGATATAAAATTTTTATCAACAGTTCTATAGCTATTTTCGCTTATTAGTTATTAGATAAACTAAATTCAGGTACCTTTTTTATATAAATGAGAGCTCATCACGATTGACATTCATAGAAATGAGATATTATCACCATCAATACATTACTGAAAGACCTAAAAATGTCATGTAGCGCCATATAAAGCATTTTAAACAGGTATCGGTTTAGTATCGTATTAAATCAACCGATCCGAGACTAGACTATCGGGAAGCCCCGAGTATCGGTACCGGCTCATCCCTAGTATAAATAAGCCCAATTGCCTTCAATCACGCAGCCCGGTCAGTGTTCAGGGGGCCATATCTCGTTAAAGAAATGTTGTAAACTCCATATCCTGCTTTGATACTTCATACTCAGTTGGGCCCAAAAAACACGCTCCTTCATCATTGATGGACCTTTCAATTTCTGGACGTATACACTCGATTTCTCGACGTATACATTCGATAAATTATTATGCCTACCAAGAGCTGGGATATGGGAACGATTTGGCTTAAATATGGGTATTGACTATCTTGTTGGTAATACCATGGAGCAGACCAAGATAGTTGACTCCGGTAGTTTCCGTAAACGTCCGGTAGAGGCATGACAGAAGCGTTGCAAAAGCTAGTGCTTCTAGCGGCCTCTAGTTTTCCTACGGAACATAATTAGATGCACGGGGGCAAGGGACTAGTTTCCCCAATTTTAATATCCCCCCGTTTCTCCGTACGAAAAAAAGGGGAGCAACGGTCGCGTTTCGAAAATCGGTTACTATAGGCCAAAGCTAGAGTCGGTTATCCTGGTTTCATCCATGGTAATACACATGAGTTTCGTGTTAAACAATATGGGAAAATTCCAGTCAAATGTGAAACTATATTACTTACCTTGATAACCGTTTCTTAGTTTTTGTTTGTTCAACGTTTTGACGAATAACAACTTGGTTGGTTTAAAATAAGATTTTTCTCGGAAGCACACCTGTGTGTTATAATTTTTGTTGTTATGTTACTAATGCCAATTATTTGATTCGGGTTCTTAATATTTTCAGTTTAAAATTTTTGAAGTACAAGGAGGTAAAATCAGTTCTACGTCGGGACTATGAAGTTCTAACAGACAACGCCGGATACGTTACATATAACGCTATGAAATATGGGGTAAGCATTTCCGAGTCCTATATGATTGTAGCAGGGAAAAATAAAAGCGAAACAGGGAATTTTATTACGATAAATGGGCGAGTAACTTGTTAAACGGTTGTTAAGTTTAGTAAGACGTCGAACACTCCACCCCACCCCCCTAAACAACAAATGAAAAAAGGTAAAGGCTTTAGGCTTATAAAATGTCTTTGCGTGTTGTAGTTTTCTCACATATTTTACTATATTTCGAAAACTATGCATGCTAGCGCTCTGAAATAAAGTGCGTTATAATAGTTTTGCATTTCTCTTTCATATTTTATCCGTTTCATAGTTGTCCATTGCAAACTTATAATTATATATACTCATTTATTTACTATATGTACAGTCTGTTAATAGTCTTTGCCCGTTGCCTTTTTCGCACATATTTTACTATACTTCGAAGACTATGCAAGCTATATAGCGCTCTGAAATAAAGTGCGTTTTAGTTTCTCATTCCTCTTTCATATTTTATCCGTTTCACAGCTGTCCATTGCAAACTTCTACCGGAAGTGTCAAAATTAACAACTTTAAAAATTTTGCATTCTCGCGGTTATGTATGCTATTTTCGGACTCCTTGGGGTCGATTCATATTGAAAAGTTTTCACCAAATTCAATTCGGATGAGTAGGTCTCGAGTAATTAGCCTTTATTCAAAATCTGGCAACTTCGATTTAAATGGCGATAATTAATAATCGAGTATCGATTCTTTGTCGAAATAATGCTTGTTAGATGTTTTTGGCGCTTTATGCATATATATCAATAGATGGCGTGCAAAAGTAAAAACGAGAGGTTCAAAGCCGAGATTTTAGTTTCACCCTGAAATATGACAAATAACAAATTATGAATAGGTTCAGAAATGGTGTGACAAAATTTTCTTGGTACACTTGCTGTTGCCGCTTCTAAAAAATATGCCTAACCCAAACTAGCACTCTCGTGATAGCGTTTGTCATGAGTTAATAATATGTTAGCTCCCTATAAGTTACTCAGGCAATTCATTTTTACACTCCAGCGTTTTCTCCCGCGCCACCGGCTTCCCAATTATATGTGACGCTCTGCGGCCGCCACGTGAACGAAAATCTTATTCACTCTTCTTAGTCTTCTTTCCGGTTTTTCCCCAGAAGCGCGTGTAGTGGAAGCAGTGATATCGGAGCTATTTAAGCAGCCGAATATTTCGCTCAGTAGCCTCGGTTAAGAAAACAGTTAAGAGATCAGTGGGTTAGATTTAGCTCAGTTGCATAATTTTCTGGTTTCAAGTCACAATAACAACTCATATCTTTAGTATTCTTTATCAATATCGGTAAATTGCACTGAGTTCCTGCATTTTTTGTCTCAGTACTGACACAAACGCCATGACTTGATGTTAAATTGTTAAAACAAACATTCCCGACTAAAACACTCCCTTGGTGAAAAAGCAGCCGACGACTCGAGGTCGGGGACAGGGTGAGAAATAAGGCGGTGGCACTGGGCAAATGACCAGTTTAAAAATTGCCTTGACCAGTTTATTTATTAAATGCCTGGGGGTCTAGTGGTCACCGTGACCACTTTTTAAATTGCCCTTCTTTAGTAAAAAATAAATTCCCGGGGCACTGTACCAAGGAGTTGTTTTGATGTATATACAATAAAAGTTTACTTGGAGAAGCCTAACACAACAATTAGTCTCCTGTTATATTACTCCATGGTGACATATTGCTTGTAAGCAGCTGCGTTCAGTAGCGCTCAACGGAGGCTCCGTTGAATGCGCATTCGCCACTGAACGATTTTCGGAACTTCCGGTTTGACGTCACGATTGTAAGCGAAGAGGCATCGAAGTTAGGGCCGTGCAGACTATTCGTTACTATTTGGTCGGACCAAATAATTTGGTCAAAATTGACGTTTACTATTCGCACCGACGAATCGAATAATGATTTTCAAAATTCTAGAATACCAAATAATGAGCTTCGAAAAACCGACTATTCTATAGCGGATAAAACCACGAGAAAATGAATGTTTTTAACAGTCTATTGACCAAATTATTTGGTATTCGCAACCAGTTTTTGAATTTTTCTGTTGATTTTGTGAATTTGAGGGCGCTGTCATAGAGATAGAAACATAAATGTGATGCTCCTATCCCTATGGGCGCTGTCATAGTGTCCGCTGGACCGTGGCCCCATAGATGACGCGACTCGGCAGACACAGCCTTAAAATTCTGACGTGCCTACTATTATTAAAAGTATTACCCGCGTTCACCGAGTCGCGTGATCTAGGAGGCTATAGCTGGAATCAGCCACTCAGTCTTTAAAAGTTCATAGACAAGAATTCTCTCTGACAAGAATAAATCATTAAAGATTTTAACTTAAAGGGTACTGGTTATTATCAACTTCTCGCTGCGGAGCTAACTATTGCACTTCCTAATAATATGTCACTGTAGTATACCTATTAAAAAATATAGTATGATGGAAGAGGTCATACATTGCAAAGCGAATAGGGATATATTGACAACTAACCTAATTATGATTAAAATAAAACCTTTGATTCGTTCAAAAATAAGTTTTCAGCTGTTCAAAAGTACCTTTCCGTGTCCCATTATTTATAAATTTGAAATTTGGTAGAATAGTTTTATAGAAATTTTAATTTGGTCGAATTTTTGAACTTCACACTATTTGGTCAAATTATTTGGTCATTTTCCTATTCCGAGCCGAGAGATGGCTCCCAAAAACGCTGCTATTTGGTATTCGACGAATACCTTAAAAAGTACTATTCGCACAGCCCTAATCGAAGTCTTCGGCTGTAAGAGCCGATTACTTCGTGGAGCAACGCATTTGTGACGTAGCAGCAATGGAGGAAACTTATCTCGAGAAGTTAATTTGATGGATAATTTAGGAACTATTTATAAAATCGGTGTAGCAGCGACTGAATGCGAATGAATAGTGCCTGTTAATTATTTTATGAAATTTTTTCGATTATATCTATGAAGCTTAAAAAGTTATTGGGGTTTTAAAGCTTAAGCCTTGGCTAAGTTACGGGTCAGAGTTTGCTCTTATTTCGGCTAGCAGGTCCTCGCAAAGGCTCGCATATCCATTTCCATGAACTGTAAGCAGACGATACAACGCAAAGTTTGAAAAAAACCGTTCAGTAGCCTAATACGTCACATGACATCACGTTGATCAACGGAGCTCAACGCGTTTGGTCTCCATTGAGCATTACTGAACGCACCCGGAAAGGGAAAGTGACGGAACGCCGTTATCCGGACCGGACCGGTTAGCACTAGTAGACTAGCTGCGATGTGCATTGTTTTTATGAGTCGTTAGTCTTTCATTGTAAGAGGCTTTAGTGTTTGTAATACAACAAATTTAAGCACTTCAAACCTAGAAAATTCTACTCGTATTAAAATGGAACATGTTTCCATTAAAGGTTCCAAGTTTAATTATTTTTTTAACATATATAAACTAACTTTTGAGTGAGATATAGAAATCAATTCATATGAAACAAATAAACAGTATATAAAACCTAAAACCATTTCAGTGCAGCTCTGACAGTAGTATGTAGAAATATTGAGTGGTCATTGACCAGTTTTTTAATTAAAACCCTTGGGCTCTACTGGTCAAATGACCAGTTGAAAAATTTTCCTTATTTCTCACCCTGGTCGGGGAGCCGTACGAGCGGGATTTTTTTTTTCGACAAGAGAGAGCGCAACATTCGGATTTTTTCCCGCGCGAGCGAAATGAGAAGAAATCGCTGGATACATTACACCTATGGAGCCTGAGTAACTTATAGGGAGCTATGGTATTATTAACTCATGCGTTTGTACATAAAGTACGATAAATTTATGTAATTATAAATACATAATGTATTTATTAATGCATTGGGAAACTCGGAATCACTCAATTATTCCAATTTTTTTTTTTGCTTACCTTTAGTACCGAGCCCTCTGTTTAGATTGGTCTAATCATCAATAAGGGTCACGTGACCCAATAATAGTTCCGCTTTATTTATTTAACATTATGCTACAAGTGAGAACTCTCTACCGCTGACGGCCAGCTTTAAGTAAAATTTCCAACCGCTGGCGGTTCGCTTTCCATCGAGATTTTCGGTCATGCGAGAATCTAGATTTAGTCTTGGGAATGAAGGTCTATGTTGTTATCATAACTTCAGTTGGTGGCTATTCGGGGATGAAGATTTTGACGACAATTCTAGAATGAATACCTTTGCGACTGAATTGATAATAAAAGTTTGGCACCGTCATATTTCAATGAAGGGCAGTTTATCAAGGATAAAATTTGAGCAGGATTTGTTCGCAGAAAAGGTATAGATTACAGGTGCAGTAGTGATTTGGGACCGACGATTTGAATGGTTTTCGATAATGTTTGGGGCCCTTGGGAATTGAATAATCGGCAATGTTTAGAAAATAAACGTTTTTTAGCTAGATTCCCACTCGACGGAAAACACGACGGAAACCCGGCAGAAAGAGGTTCGACCGAAAAATCTTTACGCCGAGCTCGACGGAATTTCCGTTGGGCCGGGCTTAAGTTGTGTTCCATTTTTTCGGTCGTGTTCGGCCGCTTCGGCGTTACGCCGCTCTCTCAGCCAATGAAATTATCCCACTAGCCACGTCATAAATTTCAAGAGCACACGCATACGCGAGATCAGTTGATGACCGCTATGAGAGTATGGCAAGTATTGGTTGACCAAGGCTTATCAAAAACAGGCCAGTGAGGCCACCAAGAAAGAAAAATTAAACACATGGAAGTGAAAGAGATGAGATGTTAGTAAGGAAAACTTTATTGAGGAGGTAAGAAAATATCCCTTGTTGTACAAAGATACCAATTCAGAGCGCGAAATAGATGTTGTGGAAACCACTCTCAACTGTCACATGCCCCAAAAATATCTACCGCGAAACTCAAAATTCAGT
Organism: Phalangium opilio; assembly: GCF_054372755.1. Taxonomy (NCBI): domain Eukaryota; kingdom Metazoa; phylum Arthropoda; class Arachnida; order Opiliones; family Phalangiidae; genus Phalangium; species Phalangium opilio. The sequence continues at coordinate 9,177,219 of NW_028324147.1, read as the reverse complement.
CGTAGTTTGAAGGGTCTACCACCTGACCATAGCCGACTTGTATGAAGTCGGCTATGACCTGACGCCAGCGTAAGTTAAGATATCTACCGTCGACTGCGTGATTTCCACCGGTTTTTTCGGTCGAGTGGGAATCTAGCTTTACAGAAGTTTTTTGAAACACTTTTCGACATAGAATTTTTGAGGAAGGGAAGAAGGTAAATTGTTCAATACAATGTAGATGTTTATATCCAATTAGTATGCCTAGAATTATTTTACAATTTTAAGACCTAATAATTTCTATGGTATTTTTTAACAATAGTTTACGGACGCTGTTATTAGAGCATACTCGCTATATCCAGAGGTTTTTCCAACCATTCATGTTGGACCTGTCGCTCATGTTACACAAGATTATATAGTAACGACCGTGCACGCCGACGCTAATATTGATGCGGAACGTTTATTGATACAAGGATTCACCACGTCTGTTTGGCTCATTGTGCTCGCATCTATCGTGACTGTGGCATTTGTCTCCTTTCTTCAAGAAAACGTCAGAACGAGATTCCGTTTTCAGTTGAGATTACTCTACGAACATCTGTGGGATTTCACCTCTTATTTCTTCGAAAACTGTTAAGTACTTCTTTCCCTCTAATTGAATGGCATGTGGTATTCGTTTTTAAATAGCTTTTTTAGATGTTCCGTGGCCCTTTTAAAGTGAGAACGCTTATAAAACCCTGTTAAAATTTCTAGCCTTAAATGTTTAATGTATATTAAGGCTCTGATTATGTGACTCATATTGGGGAAACCGGTTTAATTATTTTTTTGATATAGAAACAATGCCTATAAAATTGGTCTTCTTTTAATTTAGTTGGGTATGTTCGTGAGTTCTAACTCGCTTTGGTAATATTCGATAAAACCTCTGATTTATATAAGAAATGATAGAATTAATTTCTGTGAATTCAAAAATATCAAGCTTTTAATTTTCCGATTTCTGGCATTATGCATTTGAAAATCCTTCATATGAAATTATTTGAAATCCTTTTTTTTATGAAAGGTTAACGTTTCCCTGTAGTCCGACATCACAGAGATATTTATTTACGTCAGATGGTGCCACTCTCTCCGCTATCAGACCCAGAGTTCAGACTGGCGAGAAGCTCGAGACGCGTATACCTCGCGCGTATAGGATTCCCGCGCTTTTTTTCCTCAACGTCATAGCGATGTCATAAAACAGGCAAACAAACTCGACAAGACAAAATTGTTGATGTATCGAAACTGAGTTTTCGTGATTTTTCAATGGATTTTAAAATAGAAACATTGGTTCAATTATATTAAAAACTTGATATTTTGAAAGTAGAGACTTGAAAGTGTAACATAATACCACTTTCGTTGGAAAATATGATATGAAATTGTAAATTCGCGTACCCTTTAAGTTCTTACCAAACCTTGCTAAGAAGTATTTTCGTCTATCCAACCTCCACACGCAAACCACAAAATACAGACTCACAAGTCACAATCATAAAAGTCAGTTTGTCTTGCACACTCGAAGCTGAAAACCTATTAGAGCTCTACATTGAAGGGTCAGGAAAGTTTTCGAATGACAACTATAAATAAATAACTGCAACCCAGCCTTTATAAATAGTGCCTTTGCCGCCTGAAAATGAATCATTCTAGCTACCCCGGCGTCAGCAAACCGGTCTATCAAGAAACTATTTTGTACGCTTTTCAATTAATCGGCTTCGATACAGCTGCCCATCAAAATAAACCTAAATATGAGTGTTGCCGCGATATAAGCGGGTGAATTCTTTGGCGATGGCAATTTTTTTTCTTTCCCAATACTTCAAAGAGCCGGAAGCGGATCTTTTCTTAAAAAGTGTCCCTACAACCTTCCCCAGTAGCACAGCAGAGTCAGAACGACGTGTCGGCTGCCAGTCTGAACGATTTTCAAACGACTGGTACAAATTTAGTCTTGTGGCTAGCCGATGCGACGCTGAAATGTCCTACCTGCCAAACAGTCGGCCTTCTCTTAAGACTGTCACGCTGGACGATGGGAATTGTGTTAGTAAAGCTATTCCACATGCAAGCAAAGGGTTTCATTGGTTTAATTTCTAAGGGTTGCCTACTGTTGGTTGTACGCATCTTGTGGGCGACGCTTAAATACCGTTATAGAATCAATCGGGTCGGCCTTGATTCGCAGGTTTGCCTCTTGAAACTTATTCCGAAATATTGCTCAGAGACCTGCACGGGCCGAGTTTTTCAGGCCTGACCCAAGCCCGGCCCGGGTTTAGCATTTTGAATAAGCCCGAAACCCGGCCCGAGTCCGAGTACATAGTTGGTTTTTCGGCCCGGTCCGGCCCGGCCCGTTACATGCATTAACCAAGCCCGGCCCGACACATTGCATGAATTGAACAGGCCCGGCCCGGCCCGTTACACGTAGTGCAGTTGTAATTCTTATATTTTTTTACATAAAATCAATGAATTGAATTCATATTTGCTTTAGCGTCGTGTATTATTCATTTCTTACGATAATTGTTCGTCACATTTGTTCTTAGAAGCTTATACTCATTTAAATTATCTCTCATTTGAATTTTGGATTAAATGAGAATCAAGTTCGGCCCGGCCCGAATTTTGAAATATGAACAAAAGCCCGGCCCGGCCCGTTAATTTCCAAAATACAATTTTCAAAAGTGGAAAGCCCGGCTCGGCCCGACCCGATCGGGCCAGGCCTCGGGCAGGACTCTGATTTTGTCACGAGTAGGAATTGACAAGGCGATAGTTTAATAGAATGATAATGGTTTATTCAAGTGAGTTTAATAAATACAGAAATAATAATGTATAGTGAACTAAATAACGCGTAGAAAGTACGGAGACCGTGAGCGCGGGTAGGTCGGAGATACGGGCCGAGTAAGGCTACTCTTTTCCGGGGAGGTTCTAGCTTTCTAGGGCAAGCTTTTTCAGCTTAATGCTTCCCAGTCGGCTAGGTCTTAGTAGGCTTGGCTTTTTCAGCCTAAATGTTTCCCACTAAGAGTCCCTTCGAAAAGTCCCCTTTCTAGAGGCGAGCCGGTCCTTTTATACCCTGGCCCCGCTCTGGGCGAGTCGCGCTCTGGGCTGTTGGTTTTTCTCTCTCTGTCTGTCTTCTCTTCGATACCCGTCCCGCTTTATGCGAGTCGCGCTAAGGCTGTTGGTTTTTCTCTGGCTGTCTGTCTTTCTCTTCGATACCCGTCCGCGGGGTTGGGGCTGACAATATTGCTTCCCTACTCAAATTGTAGCTTGCGGCCAACTCATTTATTGCCTTTATTCGCTCTCTTAGATAAGACTTCATACTGCCTCTAATATAGAAGCTCAGACCACTAATATAGGGACAGTAAACTCAATGGTAATCGCCAGTTTACATATGGCAACGCGTAGCAACCGCCACCTCGCGTCGAAAGCGTGAAATTATCGTACCCTGTGTCATGTGACCATGAACGAAATAGTGAACAATCCAGGACATGCATTTAATGAAAAAACCCGTCCACTATGTGTAACAAGCGACTACTATTTCCCCCTGTTGAGACAAATTCACGCCAGCGGAACTACGTCATTTTAGGGACAGAATTAAAGGTCACGTGAGAGGGTGGCTATTTAAAGTGGCATACACCAAATAGAGAATGCGGTTTATGTAAACAGGGAGAAATGAGGTAAACTGTAAATATCGATTATCACTGATACAGTTTGGAAAAACACAGTGCTTATTTTTAACCATTTTACCTAAATAACGACCAAATTCCAATAATTTGAAGAAAATTGAAGAGGAGATAACTTTTTACGCCATTAGATTTCAAAATTTCAAATATTATACTTTATTTGTTCACCCGCTGATGGCGTTAGCAAAACCGGAAATTACAGCTTAATTTGTCCCCAATTTATTTTTCTCTCTAATACTTCCATCCCCTCCGCCTATATTTCCATCCCCTTCTTGTTACAACAAGTGGATGTCTCGGTTTGTACGTGCAAAGGTACGGCTGTTAAGTCATGGATTGCTCACTATTTCGTTCATGCTACTGTTTAGAGGTACGTGCATCTGTTAGAGTTCGAAATATTCCAAAGTCGCCACCGCGGAGCTGCAATCAGGCGTTGCTCTATTCTAACCTAGCCTCCTATTAAGATGACTGTCCCTATATTAGTGGTCTGAGGTAAAAGTAAGATTTTTTGATTGGATGTAGATTTTTTTGTGAGCTAGTTCGAATCTCTTGAAATTCTAATGAGATGTGCAAAACAAGGTTTTTTATTTTGTGCAAGTTTCAAACGTTTCTCTTTTATTAATTTTTTTAAAAAAATTAAAACCAGGGCTTAATCTTCAAACGGCTTAAATGTGATTTCTTCGGTTTCACCTGTTCGAATCTCTTGAAATTTTAGTGAGAGGCATATTGAAAGGTTTTAAATTATCGTGCAAAATTTGACAGTTTTAAAAGAATAGTTCTTTTCCTAAAAATTCATTGCAAATTTTTTTGTGCTTATCTAAATATATAAAATAAGCTACTTTCAAACGGAAAATAAGGAAAATAATTTGGTGAGGGAATAGCCCTTTAACAAAGTGTAAATCTTTGCAGATACAAATAACTTCAACCAGCGGTCCGTCATTTTAAAATGTGCCTGGTTATTCTTTTCCTTTGCTTTCTTAAAATTGTATTCCTCCGCACTCAAAAGCGAAATGCTAATCGACAATTCGAAAAACGTTGATAGTATCGAGGATGTTTTAAGGCAAACTAAACGAGTACCAATGGTAGCAAAACACTTTGGACTTCACATTGCAATGCTAGTAAGGAAGAATAATGTTTTACGCATGTAAATAGTTTTTGTTTTGGACGAGGATCTTTCTTAATATTCGAGTCTTCACAAAAAGTCTTCCCTTTTATCATAAAAAGATGATCTACAACTAGCTACTTTTCTGTGGGTGTTTGGCGACACGTTTTCTCACGTTCTTTTTACGTCAGCGCTTCCAAGAGGCAGGCACCAAAACACAAGAGAAATTCTTATTTAACAAGGTGGAACCTCTCGTTGCCAAGAGAGAAGTATATATGGGAGTGGCCTGATTCACTTATGCGGAAATTTTAGTTTAGGTCCCCGGTTTTATCGTGGGGTTCTCTCGGCGATAGAGCTTACTTTAATATCAGACTAGTCCTCTATAGATCCCATAAACACCTTGCTATTTTGTGGTAGATCATCAGCTTATGCTTTTAGGAACTTGTTTTTCAACAGAAGTTGCTTAGTCAGTTTTCAATGAGTTATTAATTTTTCAAAGTTTCTTACTTTTTTTTTGAAGAAGTTTGCGTGTATTTTTAATGCCATATTGCAATCTTTTTTCTCATGTTGTTACACTATCCAAACCGATTTCTTCACCCTTCTTTAGAACCCCTCTATATCTCAAGACTGAACTGTTTCATGGAGGAAATTACAAGACTTTCTTAAATTATTTTATTAACGTTAGAATAACTGCAGGCCAATACATTTTTAGAATCACCTTAAATTATTAACACCTTAATTTAAACGTAAAAACATACATTTTGATACTTCTCAAGGCAAACAGAACTATGGCATATTCCCGACTTTCAAAACGAATGGACCAGAACGGAATTTACTATACCGGCCTCGACGACAAAATAATTCGCAAATGCCTCAATGGACCCGGAGTGCTGTTTCTCGACGACACACAGATACCTATGGTTTTGGAATTATATGAAAATTTTATAAAAAGATTGAACCGAAAAGTATACATTGGGAAAGAGGTTGTTGCAGAAGCATATGCGCATTTTCTATTCAACAATCGGCTTCCTCTCAAGGTTCTCGAACGACTGGATTTCTTGTGAGTTATAAACAAAACATTTACCTTTCAAATTATAAAAATTAAAAGCATCCATGGTATAGAGCCAATGTGATGAAGTCTTTTGTTTATCGGACAAAAATAACTATATGTTAATCTTTCACTCTCGAAAATTCAAAAGATGTTTCTAAATACAGCTGAAATTCTAATATTATCTTATAAGTGATACTCCATTGAAAATATCAATTCTTTTCACAATTCCCTGTGAAGAAAGGCTAAGAAATTCTTTATGTGCAGGATTGACTCATTTTATTGGAAACTTGTTCCTGTCATTCTGTCTTAGTATTAGTTTTATCCAAAAAAAAGTAGTTTCATTAACATGGCTTGTAGAACTAGAGCTCAGCTTTAAATAGGTGATTGAACGAATATTATACAAAAACATTAAAACAGTGTGAATATAAAACGATTTAGCATACAACTTATATCGATGATTCTAGAATATGGATACGTGTATATTGTTTAGATAATTCCGAGCTCTAGGTAGACCCCACGTTATGAAATTAAGAGACTAAAGACATCAAAGTCGTCATCAGGTCAGTCTTATCTAAGAGAGCAACAGTCTGTCTAAAACTATTTCTGTACAATTTCAGAGTTTTAAGATTTTCTGAGACGAGACAATTAGAACCAAGGAAAAGATTTGATTATCAAGATCTCTTGAAAAGGAAAGTTTCGTTTTATGAAAAGTCTCAGATTCTGGAGACTAGACCATTGTCGGTTGGATTTTTATTCCAAGCTTTTCTGATCATTACTTGGGGACTTGTTGCGTCATCAGTCGTGTTCTTTTGCGAAATCATCATTTACTATTTTGGCCCGTCGAAGTCGAAGAAGAGAATCGCACCCCTTTTCTAACGTCGATAAATCTTGCCAATTTCACTACTATATTTCTTTTCGGATCCTGTGTTAACTTCATTTTACAATTAATTTAAATTAAATCTCTTCCTGGACGTCCGTATGATTTAGTCATCAATTTAAAGATTTTTTTAATTATAAACTTCTACTACAACTTTTTTAAGCGTAAGTATTAAAGCTTATATTGCACATTTATATTTTCCAAATTCTGATACATCATACTATTTATATTATACAGTAATTTTAGATTTCATTAGACAATTTTTTTCCGTATTAGTCCTACAACTCTGTCGAAGCACTTTTACACTTTTTCAAATTTCTATTCGTACTAGATTTTTATCTGCTACTAGGGTTGTTAATTTTCCGGAAAAATAAATTGCGGAAAAGTTTCTGCAAATCGGAGAATTAAAAATACACGGAATTGACCTTGCATCATTGAATTTTCAATTTTTTAGACTTTACACTGTAAAATAATAATTTAATTTAATTAATTGAATCGTATTCGCTATCGATTAAAATTCAACTCCCACTGAAGACTAAAGTAAAAGTATAACAGTTTCGCAGTCCCTTTCAAGCGAACGCCGTTCTTCGGACGTTCTATGACCGCCCCTCGCGTTGAATGTGATTTTAAATTGGCCTGACTCTAAAAGAAGCAACTAGCGTAATGAAGTTCACAAAATACAAAATAATTTGGGAATAAAAACTATATTAAAAAGAAAATTCGGTAACGGAAAAATACGGAAACTTTGCCTCCGTAATTTTTCGACTAATATTCGCGAATTTTTTGTTCTTATATGCTTCAATTAATTGTTTTGCAAAAATTATCCAATTATCTTGGTAATTTTAAATACTTTTTTTGCGAGAAAGCTCTTTCGCGTTACCTATCGTTACCTACTAGGTGTTTTTGAATAGTCCATCAATAATGAAGGACCGTGTTTATTGGGCCCAACTGAGTGGAAAGTATCAAAGAACATGGAAGAACTAGGCGAGATGGAGCAGCCCCTAGTGTTGAAAAACCTGTCGTCCAAAAACTTGAATACCCCTTTAGATTCCCCCTCCCTTCCTAAAGGGAAAGGCTGCGCGCGTCAGTTCAATTTCAAATTTTAGTGAACAAGGCTTACGCTACTCTCGCCAAGTTTCGCGGTTCGTTGCTGCGTCGGCTTTAAACGTCCACGTTAACAGCTGTAACCAATAACAAATCAGAGGCGCGCGAATATTGCGCAGACCGAATTATGTGTTCCCACTATTTCGGAGAGCTCTCCTACGTCATTCGCTTCATTTCTCGTAGAGGCTCCGCTATCTTCGTCGCTGTTCCATTTCGCCTAGTTCTTCCATGGTACAACAATTGGCTCTACTATGTTACCCACATATTCTGAGAAATCGTGAAGGAGAATAAACATATTTCTCTTTTTATTGCTTAAAACATTAACTGTAATTTTATCCTATCATATTGAACCTACTACTCTAGGAAGATAGGTGCCTGCAGGTCCTGCCAAAACTTCAGAAATTTGATCGGTGGTGTTTCAGTCCGCCACTGTATGTCACGTAATTTTATAATCTCTGCCAAAGGTATTCAGGAACCGAATTTGGTGTTCCGAAGAAATTCTATATTCTCATCCTTAAAAAGACTAGAAATTTTATATTTAAACCGGTTGATAATTTAAATGGTATCGTCATATTATCTGGCATTTTTAAGGATGACTGTCACCACATGGGTGTATCAGATAGAAGATAAATTTGACTGTTATTAACTTATTTCACTTAGTCGTTTGGTTGTTATCAGTCATTCTAAACTCGATAATTCTGTGAAATCGAAAGAAATTCTTACACACTGGTTTTAGAAGAAAACCTCTATTGAAATCTATGCTTTTTCACTTTAAACTAGTGTGCAACTCCTCGCGTAAAGAATAACAACACGTCTACATTTGAATCTTGTTTACTCGAACGAAACGTTTGGATTAACGATACAAGTAACCATGATAACTATTTTTTAATGGAAAGAAAAAGTCTTTTCACTTGTATCTTTAAAAGTTATAAAATTAATGTTCTCACTATTCATCAATGTAACTCTAAAATATTTTTCAAAATTTCAATTGTAACTGAAAATCCAGGATAATTATTATTATTTGAAACACTTAGTAATTATATTGTTCAAAATATTGGCTAAAGCATCCGAGGTAATAACTTTTGATAAACATTTGCAAACGTAAAGAACAAATAAAGTTGGTGTTCTTAGTGTTTTGGGCATATACTAACATTGATTGTAAATTAAAATTTAAAATTATTAAATTATATTTGTCAAAATTCATTAGTAAACTAATTTGTAATACAAATTTTTAAACAACTTTAACAATTTTGATGTATAAAGTATAAAATTTTGGTGTTTACGAAACTGAATAAATCTTGTGGTGTGAAATTGGCTTAGCAGAAATCATTTTTCCTAATCAATGGGTGAATATTAGCGAAGACTATAACAAATTTGAAATTTAAGTGACATATGAGTCAAATAATGACGAGTATATGGCTGTTCGAGAGCCTTTCGAATTTTTACTTTTTAGCGCCATCTATTGATGGGCTAAAAAATTATGAATTTATACGGAAAATTTACTACCCCCACTTTTACCCCTTTCGCCCCCACTTTTTCCCCTCTATTACCCCATTTACCCCCTTTTTTAGCGCCTTTCCCTCTATATTACCCCCTTTTTCCCCCCATTATAGCCTATGTTACGGCGCCTTAACCCCGCCCATTTTCGCGTTATTTATTCAAATTTATTCATAATTCATAAATAATGCTCTAAATCGCGAATCGATGGACCTAGGGTAGCTAAACTTTATATTATTTTATTTCGTAAATTTCCAAATCCCCGAGGGGACTCGAACTACTACGTTCTCATTGCTTTTATAAAATAAGAGAGACAAAACCATCTTGAGTCCAGACGCGTTTAGGCGCTAAAGCTTGCAAGAGAGAGAAATTAAATAATCGCCCACTGCCACGTTAACACGACGTTCAGTCGGCCACAAAGTCACGACTGAACCTTAGAGTTCTTTTCCTAAAACCTTAACAGTCTTGAATGTAGAGAGAAACGAATTAGCAGGCAAAGTACTTCACCATGAGTTAACCAATGATATCGTCTCTTGAAAACTCGTCTGCTTAGTTAAGCAAGCAGTCCACGTTCACAAGAGAGATTAATGATAACTTTATAGATAATGATGTAGTTTAATCAAGTTTAAAATTAACCGATTGAAGAAGTTACAATAGTTCAATGTATATTATTCTGTAATTTAATTTAGATTAAAATAAATATATATTCACGAGTGAGATTAATGATAATTATAAATAATGATGTTTCAAGTAAGTTAATTGAGGAATTTACTGTAGATTAATTAATATTATACTTTAATTTAATTAATATTATACTATAGTTTATGATAACTTTACAAATAATGATGTAGTTTAGTTAAGTTTAAAACTAACCGATTGAGGAAGTTACTATAGGGTTGGTACTGGTAATTGTGAACACTTTTTGCAAATCTTTGAATAACTTCCGTGGAGCTAACGTTAGACATCATAAACTTTCAGAATATGATTCTTTAGACACAATTCGCTATGTTTTCAGCTTTTTAATTCTCTTAAATTTTGCACAATATCCTATTTCCCAGACCCCTTAGAGGACCCCAAATGTGAACAATCGCTGGTAAATGTAAACACCCTGACCCTAAATACTGAAGGAGGTAGTGACTGAACACTGGACCCAAATGTGAACAACAATGATAATCAAATGGGAGGAATAAAAATGGCCCTAGGAAAGGAGCTACCATTACGTAGGGCCTAAATTCATGCACCTAGATTAAAGTTTACGCAGATGTGATAAGAGATAATAGGATAATATAGTTAATTAATACAATACCCGAGTCAAAATGTTCAATAATTTGTTGAGAAGTCCATTTATTTCGATACCTCGCATAACAGCTGTATCGTTTTCTCGCTTTCCCGCCCAATAAGTAGTGGTAGCTACGGCCCTCTTACCGCTAAATTGATAAATTTATTAATGGCGCGAAAAAAGGATTCCAATTAACCTTGAAACATTTGCAATTTTTACTTGGTTTTATCCAACTCTATTTATAAAATCGAATTCCGAATCGAAACCACAGATATTAATATCAATTTTGCAGCGAAAAACGTGATTTATCTAACGATTAAAGGTTTGTTATCGTGAGATTATTGTAACTCTTGCTAAAGCTTATTCCCCGATGGTATTGTATTTAGCAACACCTAAAATTGGCATCAACTTAAGTTGATTAGTCCGAGTTGGTGTGTATATAGGTTCGCATCTTTTATCCACGTATTCCTACAATATTTGGACCATTTTTATCGTAATCCTCGATATTCAATCTACAAATTGAAATTAGCTACAAAATTATTATTATTCTGTAATTTAATTAAGATAAAGTTCTGTAGGTTAAGTTTAAAATGAACCTAATGAGTAAGTTACTGTAGTTTATTACTAGATTGATTTTATTCATAATAGGAATGCTATTTTATAAACAATGAAAAAAAACCCCGAAATTCTAAATTAGCTGGGGTCATCTTATAATGAACATAGTAATACTAATTCTTGTCACTAGAGGGCGGTAAAAAGTGTAATATGACTGGGTCACGGAGAGGTATTACACTGGATGTGTCTGTGTGTGTGGATGTGTCTGTCTGTCACTGCGTTCGCAGTTGGCAAATCGAAGCAAACTTATATGTTATATCCGGAACGCGTACGCAGTTCCATTATCGTCGTTAGGGTTAAGATGTACGCGGAGATTGGCGAGTTTTCTTATACTTAAATGTGAATCAATCGTTTTATATACCCTAAATTTCGAAAAGTTATTAAAGAGGCATACGCCTGGATTCAAACGTCAACAATAACTATGTTTAAAATGATTTTAGGAAACACGTCTCTCAAACCGACCTGAATTACTGACGATAAAAATAATTAATATAAATTATACTTATTCAAATATTTAAGAAAAACGTCATGACTCGGAGAGGCTTATTTTGGTTTCCCAACTTGTTTAGGGTTTGCAGCGAAAATTTCTCTTGAGTACTTTTATTATTATGTAAATATAATTTGAATCTTGTTTAATTCAAAATACGAAAATCAGAATTCAAATTAGCAAAAAAAATGAAATTTGAATTTTAGGAAAACACAAATAATTAAGATAAACACTCGGGAAAATAAAGCCATTTTACAAGGCAAGCCAGAAAGTAAACACTACAAATAGCTTTTAAATTATCGAAACAAACCATTCTGAGAAACATCGTTAACTATACACTTTTAAATTATGTTCTGATTTAAGCAGGTTGTTGAACAATATACCGGGTTGTACATGCCTCTCTCACCAGTTCCTGCTAAGAAAAAAAAGAAGAAAGAAACACTGTTGTCTCTCAAAGTTGGAAAATATAATTCCGACATTTTACGGTTTTAAATTATACCTAATTCGGTAGCCCAAAATGCTTTTCATAGCTTTAAAAGTATATTTTCGAGCCTTTATGAGTGTTAACAGGCACCCCCTTCTGTAATGAGGAGTACCTTTTAAAATTTTGAAGGTTTATTATGACCTTTGTTGGGGTTTAAATTTCGGTACCACAAAATACCTTGTACTCCTCAAAAATACCTTCTTTAAGAGGTATTTTGTAGTACCTTTAAAGGTTCGTTTAGGGATGCACAGAAATTGCAAAAATAACTTTGAGTTTTTTACAGAAAGCCTCACTTTAAATGGTAAAGCGAACACTTGTTAAAATGTGTATGCACTGGTGTATAGCAACACCCTGTAAATTCAACGTTAACGAACCGCAAAATCGGTCAATGTAAACAAGACTTTAAGTTGTTTCCGGACGAAAGGTACTTTTAATAATATTTAAAGGAAAAATTCAGAGAATCTAAGATAATATTAATCAAAAATGTCTTGATTAGAATCAAGACCTAAAAAGTATCGATAAGACTGAGGTTATCACTTGTCTGAAGGACCAGATATTAATTTTTCTTTTTAATTGAAACTTAAATGCATGCTTAAGAAAAAACAACGTTCCATTACCGTTTTCCGTTGAAATAAATTATTTTACTGGTAATCAATTTCAAAAATTTACTTATCTCGGCTTTTCGACCACAATTCCATTCCCCGAAAACATTTTATCATTACATTAATTACTTTTGGGAGATAACGTGTCAAAATAACCTATAAAACAATAAAAAACTGTAATAGCGGTCTGCTTAGCCATGACAAGAACCTTTTAAAAGTTTCAAGCACTATATAACCCTTTCGAGACTAACAGGACCTGAGCAAACTATAGCTTAACCTGCTAGGCTGCTACTAGTACGACCAGGGAGAATTGATGTAAACTGGAGTTGAAATTTCATCATGAGCGACCTCGTCCTTGAAATTCTCCCATAGTCCCAGTGTGTGTAGAACATAATTTTTTCGCTGTTATCTGCCAAAATCAATCTTTCCTGGTAGTGCCGCCTCGACCTCACTTGAATTTTTCATGATATATTAAGGTTTGAACGAACAAAATTCTAGATTACCATTTTCACTACCATGTCCCTCTGCTAACTTGAAGCAAACTTTCCTCTCTTTTTGCTGCTCATTACCGGTGCCATTTCCTTGACTTTCTGTTCGTTATAACTACTATCATGAGTTTATTTAATTCAAACCAAAATATAAAAAAAATCGGATTTTTTTCCTTTTGTGCTACATAGAATTTACAAATGTATATAACGTGCCGGTCACGAATGGGGATGTAACTTCTTTAGGAACCTTTTAAAATGCAAAACTATACACGTACTCTCCCAAAAGTAATTAATGTAATGATAAAATGTTTTCGGGGAATGGAATTGTGGTCGAAAAGCCGAGATAAGTAAATTTTTGAAATTGATTACCAGTAAAATAATTTATTTCAACGGAAAACGGTAATGGAACGTTGTTTTTTCTTAAGCATGCATTTAAGTTTCAATTAAAAAGAAAAATTAATATCTGGTCCTTCAGACAAGTGATAACCTCAGTCTTATCGATACTTTTTAGGTCTTGATTCTAATCAAGACATTTTTGATTAATATCTGTTCCTTCAGTCTTCATTTTAATTAAGAATGTTAAGAAACTGTTTTACATTTTCAAAATCTGCACTAAGCAGAAACATATATAAAGGGGACCATAAATTTAGCTCAATCAGACATTTATTTATAATGATACTTAAAAAAACCGTAAATCAATAAAAGTTTGTATTCTTATTGTAATTAACATAATACATTTTTTTACCCCAGAAATAGGACCAAATTGACAATTTTACAAAATTTTTAAAAATGCTGATTTATGTCCGTTTAACATTTAGCTCAAAATTGTCATAAGGCCAATATGAAATTCGAATATCCTTAAAACTTCACAAAGACGATCCGAGATTGTCAATTTCAAACTTTTATGTAGCAAAAGTACCTACAAGCACCCGGAGCAAGTACCTACAAGCACCCGGAGCAAGTACCTACAAGCACCCGGGGCAAGTACCCACAAACACCCACAAGTACCCACAAGTACCTACAAGCACCCGGGGCAAGTACTTACAAGCACCCACAAGCACCCACAAGTACCTACAAGCACCCACAAGTACCCACAAACAACCACAAGTACCCACAAGTACCTACAAGCACCCACAAGTACCCACAAGTACCTACAAGCACCCACAAGTACTTACAAGCAGCCACAAGTACCTACAAGCACCCACAAGTACCTAGAAGCACCCGGGGCAAGTACCCATAAGTACCCACAAGTACCCATAAGTACCCACAAGTACCTACAAGCACCCACAAGTACTTACAAGCAGCCACAAGTACCTACAAGCACCCACAAGTACCCACAAGCACCCACAAGTACCCACAAGCACCCACAAGTACCTACAAGCACCCACAAGTACCCACAAGCACCCACAAGCATCCACAAGTACCCACAAGCATCCACAAGTACCCACAAGCACCCACAAGTACCCACAAGCACCCACAAGTACCCATAAGCACCCACAAGCACCCACAAGTACCCATAAGCACCCACAAGCACCCACAAGTACCTAGAAGCACCCACAAGTACCTAGAAGCACCCACAAGCACCCACAAGTACCTACAAGCACCCACAAGTACCTACAAGCACCCACAAGTACCTACAAGCACCCACAAGTACCTACAAGCACCCACAAGTACCTACAAGCATCCAAAAGTACCTACAATCATCCAAAAGTACCTACAAGCATCCAAAAGTACCTACAAGCATCCAAAAGTACCTACAAGCACCCACAAGTACCTACAAGTACCCACAAGTACCAAAGGCAGTTGGTTACATAATTTATTAGTGTGGGGGACCTTTTCCAACTTAACTTGTTAGCTCACACAAAGCTAGGTCCTCTTGTTTTTCAACCACCACGAAATATGAACCAAATAGCTTTAAAAGTGCTAACATCATAAACTGACTCTTTACACTGCTTAAATATCGCAGATTGGAATGGTTTTGAAAATTTAAATTTAAACATACTTAGACTTAATTATAGTCAATGAAAATTGCTTAGCGCCACGTTAAGTGTTGTACCTTCCATTTAAAACCGTTTTCAAGTCTAACAAACGTATAGTTTTTCTAAAATCGGATTAACCGAAATGTTTTTTTCTTAAAATTTCCCATGTTATTTCTATGGGAAAAATTCCTGTTTTTCATAAAAAGGTGTGAAAAATTTTATGGAAATGAAAACCACCCTTAGCAACTTTATTTTTTATAAAATTAACTAATTAATGGATCTCTTTGAAATTTTAACCACATGTTGTGGGCCAGAATTGTAGTTCTGTGGAATTTTTTCAAAACAGTTAATGCAATACAAAAAAATCTACATCCAAACAAAAACCCTCCTTATACATTAAGAGCAGTATGAAGTCATATCTAAGAGAGCTACCGCTCTCTTAGAATTTTAGATAAAAGTTAGCTCTCGTTTTGGTACGGTCGAAATTCCTTTTTAAAAAATGAATTACTATTTTAATATTTTTGATATAAAATGCCGGTTCTAAACGCTGGAGTTACCTACCCCTCTCTTTATTAGACGACAGGGTCGGAAGATGACGCGTTTTGTTTTATCCGACCCATGTATAACGCGGATTCGTTCAATAGACCCATAAATGACACGGTTAGGACTTTGGTGGACTGGCAAGTTTGAAGCCCATTCTAACGTCTTTACATCCGCACAAATTAAGTTCCACTTTACCCGATGGGCCGGACATTTTTGACCGGATATTATTTGATTCAGTCGAATTTCATTTTCTTACGAAATCTATAAAATCGAAAGGAATTCGTCAGAATTTGAGGTTTTTCCCGTGATATTTTTTTTGATATTTTCCCGTGATTTTTTTTTTGATATTTTCCCGTGATTTTTTGTGGTTTGAGTATTTTCCGAGATTTCGTGGGATTTGACGATTTTTCTTTTGAATTCTGAATATTATATTCCACATTAATCTTAATTAAAGTAACTTTTTTTAAATTTGAAAGCAGTGAGTCTAATATTTTCTAATACAAGATATTCGTTTAAAGCATGGACTTTGAAGTTTTCCTTTACTTTTTTTTCTTCCACGTTGAACGTTTTAACGATTGAATAATGTTTGTTCGAAAAAATGAGTTCATTTGTTTATTTATAATTTCGAGTTTGAGTAATTACTAAAGCGAATGTCCAATTTATATATAAGTATTAAGACGACATTTGATTCGGGACATTTGAATGTCGACTGTCGAGCTACATACACTGAGACCAAGTCTGTCTATATCTATACTAATATAAAGAGGTAAAATTTCGCTTGATTATATGTATGTACTAGGCGATATCTAGAACTAATGAACGGATTCTATAAATCTATAGGCTATATTTTATTCTGATAAAATCAGGTTTTTATTTATTAATATATATTTTTTATCGTGTTGCCGAAATCCTTCTAGAATCTAGACACTATGGGCACTGCTCATTCCCCATAATTACCTTAAAATCAAACCTTGTAATTCAAACCTCGACAACTAATTTCACTAAATGCACTATCCCCGACTAATTTAGGCAATACTTTATTTTCAAAAACGTTTCTGATATAAATCTCAATATTTCTTTATCAACTCCGTAGTAAAAGAGCTGCGTTTCCTCAGAAAATTGTTGAATATACGTGGAAATAATGTATTCACCAATAAAACGCTACTCTGAATAATATAGGCCATATTTTATTTTCATAAAAACAATTCTTTTTATTCCAAATCTCAATATTTTAAATCAAGTCACAAGAAAAAGAGTTTTAATCTCTTTATATTGAAGAAAATAGAACGAATACAATATTTTGAGCTGTTATTGTTTAAAATTTAGATATTTTTCTAAATTGGTTCAACTGACGCGTTAAAATGAGAGAGGGAAAACAGGGATACCAATAGTTTTATTAGCATTTGTATTAATTATATTTTCTGTCGATGAACTAGCAACGCGTTGTTCTTGTAGGCCTATATGCGTCAAAATTAATATTTAGTGTTATTTTGAAGTAGATCTCGGAACCTTTATAAGGTAGAAAACAAACTTTCTTTTATTTAAATCAAGAAGTTATATCAGTATCTCAGAGAGAAGATATAAGATGCCTTTGTATTCGCGCACCATAGTCCCAGTCCCCCTTTCAAAATACAAGGGGGGACGTAAAAGGAGGCGCCGGGCTATTTCGCTCTCGTCAGTCGGAAATTTTCCTCACTCGCGTCGTCGCGCTGACGTGAGTTTTCAAGAACCAATGAGATGCTGGTTGTAATTTAGAGACGGGGATTGACTGCGGACCTACGTTAGGACTGGAGATAAAGCTGGAAATCTGGCGACAGCGTTGCCAGACGTACCATAATTATGGTACTTTACAATAATTTCGAGTTAAATTTATCGCTGTACCATAATTTCGTTAGCGTACTATATGGTACGCTTTTGTACCATAATTTCACCAAAGTGTACCATATTTGACAATAATTTCAAAATATTTTTTGGGACTACTGAAAAATCATCATGGCTATCTTATTTTCATCTTTTCGGTTTTTGCGATGAAGAAAGTTGAACGAGCACTTAGGCACAGCTCACTGCCTCACTCAAACGTATATACGGGCGCGCGCCTTGGGGTAGTTTTCGTCTTTGCATGATCGAGTGAGTGGGTGTGGCGGGAATACTGGCGCTGCCGCGTGGGTAGGCACAGCGTTAGTTACTGCAACGTGTTGGAATGGCCGCAATGGCGGGAAAAGGGGAACTAGTACGTCCAAGTTTACATTATTAATTTCGTGTTTTATATTACGTTTATATTTAATTAATATGATTTAAAATATTTATTATATATATAAAACTTACTACTAATTATATAGAAATTTAAATATATTTTATATATATTAAAATTTATGTATTTAAAAGATATAAAATCGTATTAGCCGTAAACTTTGCTTGAAAAGACGTTAATTCAAATTTCCCGCCTAAAATTTAACATTTCCAGCCCAAAAATTCACATTCCACGCCCAAAATTTCAAATTTCCCGCCCAAAATAGTGCGTACCAGAATTTTAACGAAAAAACCATAATTTTTGAGTCCCGGTACTATAATTCCGGTTTCAAAATCTGGCAACGCTGTCTGGCGAATTTATATCTTCTCTCTGAGATACTGATATAACTTCTTGTTTAAATACAAATAGATATCTATTTATTTAACAGAGAAGTATAAACGAGCTCCCTCTCTGTCCATCTCCGAGACTGCAATGCCCACTCCTTTCTTCTCTCGACTGTCTTGACCAAACCCCAAAAAGGGCATTGACGACCCCACTACCCCGTACGGTTTTTACCTGAAAGCGTTATGTTTGAAAAGTCCTACCTTACAAACTCGTGTGAGAGACCACAGCTTCATTTCTAGGCAGTTCTAAGTTAGGATAATTAAAATAATATCTAGACTTGTCGTTCTAAAAGCCTGTTTGATCCATTTTGACAATGTTGGGTTAAAAATAAATGTATCAAATTATTAAAACTTCTAGCGTGATTTTATTAATTTACTTAATTCTTTACAGGGAACATGGAATTCAGGATTCTACTCTCACCAGTAAGATATAAAATTCAACTTTTTAACAAAAATTAATGGAAGAGAATGTAACGTTTATTTCGCTTTACTGTTGCGAATAATTTTTCTTGTAAATCTCTATGTCATAATCTTGACTTGGGGTGCCCAATCAGAGACGGATTAGAAATACCACCTGTTTTCCTCGGACTGTTAAAAATAGTTCCGGAAACATACTTATTTTACTTTATATACTTCTGATTGTAAAACCCTACTTCTTTCAGTATATATATTTCTAAAGAAAGATGCCGTGGAGATGCTAGGGGTGGTACGAGGTCAAGGGTTCCGTATAGAATTTCCCTTGACTCGTTCCTATCTCTCTATCATCCACGTGTTCATCAATGGATTACTTAGGGGGCAGGGGAGTGGAGCACGTGGAGATGCTAGGGGTGGTACGAGGTCAAGGGTTCCGTATAGAATTTCCCTTGACTCGTTTCTATCTCTCTATCATCCACGTGTTCATCAATGGATTACTTAGGGGGCAGGGGAGTGGAGCACGTGGAGATGCTAAGGGTGGTACGAGGTCAAGGGTTCCGTATAGAATTTCCCTTGACTCGTTCCTATCTCTCTATCATCCACGTGTTCATCAATGGATTACTTAGGGGGCAGGGGAGTGGAGCACGTGGAGATGCTAGGGGTGGTACGAGGTCAAGGGTTCCGTATAGAATTTCCCTTGACTCGTTTCTATCTCTCTATCATCCACGTGTTCATCAATGGATTACTTAGGGGGCAGGGGAGTGGAGCACGTGGAGATGCTAGGGGTGGTACGAGGTCAAGGGTTCCGTATAGAATTTCCCTTGACTCGTTTCTATCTCTCTATCATCCACGTGTTCATCAATGGATTACTTAGGGGGCAGGGGAGTGGAGCACGTGGAGATGCTAGGGGTGGTACGAGGTCAAGGGTTCCGTATAGAATTTCCCTTGACTCGTTTCTATCTCTCTATCATCCACGTGTTCATCAATGGATTACTTAGGGGGCAGGGGAGTGGAGCACGTGGAGATGCTAGGGGTGGTACGAGGTCAAGGGTTGCGTATAGAATTTCCCTTGACTCGTTCCTATCTCTCTATCATCCACGTGTTCATCAATGGATTACTTAGGGGGCAGGGGAGTGAAGCGACCTGATGACCAGTATTTGGATAAACCCAGCTCGTTTCCATTCCTTTGTTGAATAAACTCAATATAAATGTTGGCCCAATTGGGGTTAATAGAACGTTGTTCGAGGGACCAAAACCCTCGAATAACCACCACTTGCAATCCGAAACACGACTCGGAAGGAACCAAATTGCTTCTAAAAATAAACTATAAACTTTTTTACCCTTAATTAAAGGATTGCCGACTTACTTTAATAAAATTTAGGCAAGTCAAGGAACGAACTTTAAAATATTTAATACTATACTAACTCAAGATTTTTCAGTCGGTTTTGAGTTAGTACTTACTGTCGAAATAAGCTCAGCTCTCCCAATTTAATGAGCGTTCGTCAACACGGACATCATATAGAAAGTGAAGTAGAAAACACATATTTTGCCAAGGCAATTTTAGATATTATACATAGACACCAATCTGTACTTAAGGACTTTTAAAACCACCATTATGTACTAGTCTTCAATCCATACCACAGAGACACCACTCTGAACTTATTGGTTTCTAACAACACCACAATGGTCATCTTCCTTCTATATCACTTATTGATATGCCCTCAATTTTGAAGAATCTTAACTTATAGGCTTCTAACACCACCTTCTTCTGCTCTTTTGTCAATACAACATAGACACCTACCAGTACTTATAGGCTTCTAATAGCAGCATCTTCTGGACTTTGTTTTTGACTATCCCACGTAGTAGATTCTTCCACTAATTATAAGACCAGTCTGTATAGTGAAACATTCAGGAAATACCTCCGAATGATTTTAAAATTCAAATTAGGTTCAGATTTTAAGGATAGTTTGAAATAAGGACTTCTGACCAATCGTGTAACGTCCTGCCTTCCTGTTAACAAAATTCCAATTGCACGCTCTACATTGTCACGTCGCGCCCAAATTTTATCAAATCTCGCGATAAATTTCATTTGGCATGGAGCGTTCCACGAGAATTTTGTTAATAAGAAGGCAGGGCGTTAAGCGATTGGTAATAGGTCCTTATTTCAAATTATCAAACGGACCGCATGTATCGCACGCATCGGATTTTATTACTATTACCACTGTTTCAAATGAGAACTCGCTCATCGGTCCGCATCGTACGTATCGAAGGTCGGCAATGTCGACGAGGATTTCCGATAGGGGCATACTTTCCGTATAGTCCGTATGGAGCTAAGACAAAAATCGCTCCGCGAATGTAGATGAAACATAAAATGGCGCCCTTTTAAGATTGGGCAAATTTGCTAGGTATACCACATTTTTCCTAGAAAACTCTAAAATAAATCTACTTTAAAAGTTGAAAGTATCTTAATCCGGGAAAATCCGAAAAAATGCTCATTTTACTAGACCAAAAAAAAAAAAAAACACAACTAGCCACTATGTTAAGAATAGTTTGAAATTGCGCGCCTTTTGAAAATTCCCGAGCATTCCGCTGTGCTTGCTCAATTGTTCATACGCCCGTTGGAATTTCGGAAATCGGAATTCTCCGAATTTAGTGTGCACAGTAGAAGAAAATTATCTGATGCGTGTGATTCGTGCGGTCCGTTTGGTTTCCTATAACTTGTATCAAACTGTACGGTGGAACAAGGATTTTGATGGGATATTCGAATCGATTCAACTCTAGACGCTGGCAAGGAAGACGATGCGGTACTAGAAACAGTTCTAGCAATCAATGGTTTCACGACCCCTAAAAAGCCGTTGTGAATGTTCTGAGTGTAGGCCTATAGTATTGGTCCATTTGAGCGCCGCATAGTTCTCAAGAATCTCGCGGCGTTTTCCGCGGGAAAAATAAAATCACGTGATCGGCCGCCATTTACGGAGAGAGGGATTTTTTTTTTTCGAATACCTAACTCGATCACGTCCGTGAGCGGGTGGGCCGTGGTTTTGGTAACTGATTATCGTCTGCTTCATAATTGAGAGAACTACAGGGCACAATTATAAAACGGCAGCGTCCTAGCCTTATTCTTTAATTTTTTACTACATTTTGTTCCACGTTTAGAAATTGAGGTTTCCAATTTAATAAAATAGTATTGAAATTAAGCCAATTAAAGTTTCCGTAAACAAAAATTAACCTTTAGGGATGTTCTGTGTCCAAATACGGAATGAATAGCAGCTGACGACAATCAGTCCAAAAAATTCTAGGGAAATGTGTCTGGCAGCATTGCACCTCCGAAAATGGCGCTAGGTTTCGCTGCCGAAAATGAGCGACCGCCGTATCGGCGGCGTTACTTCAATATGGACCAGGACTATACTGTATTATTTTCAAAATAAAAAGATATTTGGAAAGGATTCCTCCGAGAACCTTTGTGTTAAATAATATCATTACCCTTGCCATCTATTTGAACGCTTCAGGCCTAAATTTGCAAATTAATTATTGAACTGAGTTTAAAATGTTATATTTTTATTTATAGGGAAATCCAGGTTTCACCGAAGCGATTAACGGAACCTTTTACCCCTACTATGATGACTATTACGTTCAATGTTGCTACTTTTTCAAAAATATTCAAAACGTGACGTAAGTTGGATTTGACTTCAGGTACTTGAAATATCCGCAATATGCAGGATTTTCAAAATACAGAATATCAAAGATGTATTTCTAGAAACAAGCTCTATTTCATTGTGAAACTATATATACAGGGTGTTTGTGAAAGGTCCATCAATAATGAAAGGGCGTATTCATTGGGCCATTTTGAGTCGAAAATGTTCTATGACATTTTTCCGTTCGGGCCACTGTTTTCAAGTTATGATTGGAGTAATTTACGGATGACCCCTTAAATTTAATTAAGAAATTGAAAGACAGCGCTAATTTAATGAAGGGGTCATCCCTAAAATATTCAAATCATAACTCGAAAACCGTGGCTCGGACGGCAAAATGTCATAGAACATTTTCGACTCAAAATGGCCCAATAAATACGCCCTTTCATTATTGATGGACTTTTCACAAACACCCTGTATATACTAAACAAGAAATGGGTATTAGTCTAAAAAATCGCGTCTTATAATGTTAAAATTTAAAAATATTTAGTATACAAAGCTGAAAAATTATCTGTATATATAAGCCCTATACCTAAAAAAGATAGCTCAAAAGCGTTGATTTAAAAAAAGGAAAAGTTGTTTTCCCCTACAGGTTAAATGAATGAATATTTATTTTTTTTCTCCATTACTACAAATGAATCCCTTTTAGAGAAGGGAGGAACAAGGGTTCACGACGACAGTACTAAAAAAGTACAATAGAGAAAAGAAATATGTAGCGAATTATGAAAACATGTTTAAAAAAATAGGAATAAAATTGCGTATAATGAAACCACTTCAAAATCAATCTTTAGTTGGTATATACAGAACTAGCTGTTACCCACGGCTTCGCTCGCTTCAAGATCTCATTCAACGTGAATGAGATCTTGCTCGCGTGTAATAAGAACTTCCATCAAAATGATTCAAAGAATGGGTAGATTTTACTGATGACTAATATTTTTGTAGCACCCTAGGAGCGAAGGCACTCGGCGTTGCCTGTCAGCCCGTCGGGACATTTTTATTTCTTTTCACGCGGACATTATTCCATAAAGAAGGTTTTTTCTTAGTTTTTGGCCGCCATTTAAAAAGATGGCAACAAATCGAACCCAAAAGATCATTAAGCCCGTCTATAGGTTAAAGGAAACCCGCGTACTAAATATATGTGAAATCGGTTGAAACGCGCGGACTTTGTTGCATAGAGAAGAGTTTTTACATTTCTGCGCGCCATTTTTAAGATGGCGGCGGATTGGAAACATTTTTCATAGTACGCGCCTACTACTTACGAGTAACGTTCCTGCAAATTTTCAGCCTTATATGAATTCCAAACATTTATTCACACCCTGTATAGCTAATACCTTGGAGTATCGTGTTTAAACAGTATGGAATGGTTCCAGGCAAATATAAAACCATATTACTTACCTAGATATTCATTTGTTCTTTCTTGCTTGTACAAAGTTCAGGTTTTGAGGAATAACAACTTGATTGATTTAAAATCAGGTTTTTCTCGGAAGCGCAGCTCCGTGTTATCAGAAGTATTATAAGAAACCTCCCTAGGGAGGTTTCTTATAATACTTCTGGTGTTATTCATTGTTTTTGTTGTTATGTAACTAATGCTAATTATTTAATTTCAGTTTAAAAATTCAGAAGTATAGTGAGGTGAAATCAGTTCTACGTCAGCACCATGGAGTTAGAACAAACGACTACGCTTACGTTTCATATAACGCTATGAAATATGGGGTAAGAATTTTCGATTCCTATATGATTGTAGCAGGGAAAAATAAAAGCGAAGCAGGGAATGTTATTGAGATAAATGGGCAAGTAACTTGTTAGGCTAAACGGTCTCGGAGAAGGAAATAAACGAAAAATGCAACTTTATTCAAAATATGGCAACTTATGGCGATAATTAATAATCGATTATCGAATCTTTGTCGTTATAATGGCTGTTAGATGTTGTGGCGATTTATTAGGCCTGTGCGAGTCCAGTTTTTTAGGGTTCGAGTCGAGTCTTTTAATTGGTATCGAGTCCTCGAGTCCTTAAGTCAGCCTAAGAACTAGGTTTCAAGTCCAGTGTCGAGTCCTGATAAATTATATCAAGTCCCACTCGAGTCCTATTAAATTTATTTTATTAATACTAACTTTAATTCAATTTACTTAGTTTAATTTTACATAATTAATAATACAAGAATTATAATAAATTAATTTCTAATAAGGATAAATTTTACACACAAAGTATAAATCTCACGACGAAAGTGACGCGCAGAAACAACAATTTTAACTTTTGGTTCTGGCTTGCTTAACTCCTTTAGCTGAAGTCAAATTTTTGTCCAATCACCTGTCTATTCTAAACTTTAAATCGATTAAACCCCACTAGATGCGGCGCTCTACTTAAAATTCCGGGTCACAAAGTAAATATTTTTGGACTTGATAAGGCGTCCAGTCTCGGTTCGAGTCCAATAGTGAAGATTTTTAAGGACTCGAAAAAATTTTCAAGTCCTTAAATTTTGATTTTCGAGCCTCGAGTCGAGTACTCGCACAGGCCTACGATTTATGCATATTGTAAGAAAGGGGCTGCAAGTTCTACAGATTCTTTCGACTGTTATAATGTCAATGACTATTTTGTTTCTCATACAAATATTTCACAAATCAATTTCTTTAAATCTATCAATACCCATGGTTCACCACTATCCACGAAGAGCCCTTTTTCTTCCGTGAACTAAATTTCATAGAATTCTAATGGTACTTCTGATTATGTTGAAAAATATTTTCGTTAATTGAAATTTTGGTGAAAAAAGAGGATAAGTATTTCTTTCAAATAATTGATATTTTTATAATAATGGCTTTTGAACTGGAAATTTTAATATCCGTTACTTCAAAATAACAATTTTGACCACTTATCTTTTAATTTTTAAGGCTATGTTATCAAAGGCTCTTTATTAAAAAGTATAGGCCTATAAGGGATCCAGAAAACAGCAATGATGCCACGAAATAATGGCTCAAATTGTTCGTGAATTGTTTCGTTCCTTACCACGCAGAATCAAAAACAGTTTTGAAATTGTAAATTTGTGAAGAATACAGTAGCGTCGCTAGGATTTGAAATTTGGGGGGGGGGGCCAAATCTGGGCAAACTAGTTATTATAAGAACTTAATAAAAAAATTGCATAATAACGGGTTCATTGGATAATGTGTAGACCTTTTAAAACTACGTAATTTTGTGTCAACGTGAAATTATTCGTATTTTAAAGATATACAGCCTTTTATTGATAAAAACGGAACCGATTAGAAGGATTTTCACTCGTCTTAAGTTTATTTTTAGTTTTGGTTAGCTTTTAGTCCGCACTATTGGGACTCCCTTCGAAAGAACATGAAACATTTTACTTGCCACCATCTGTTCTTTTCTTCAAAATTGTACTGTTTGATATTGAAATTCATCTCTTAGGCCAGGACAGATAGGCCAAAAAAGGGCTTGACCTAGAACATTTGATCATAAAGATGAAAATTGGTACATGTGTTGTTTTTGACCCAACAAAAATTATACTAAAAGTCCCCTGCTGTAGAGCGCGAGCTTTCGCCGCCATCTTGGAAAATGGCCGCCTGGAATTACAGCTACAATGTATTCCACGTTCTTCTTCAAAAATTATGAAAATTGGTACGCAGTATGATTGGTACAACGTGAACATCATGGCAAAATTTTAAAGCTCTGTGTTGAATAGTTTGGTCGCCATATTGGAAAATGGCCGCCGTTAATGCTAGGTACAGTATATTTCACCATGTTGTTGGAAAACTATGAAAATTGATAGGTATTATAATCAGAGCTGTGTGAATCTCATAGTAAAATATTGAAGCCATTAGTCAGATAGTTTGGCCGCCATGTTGGAAAATGGCCGCCATCAATGTCATTTAGATACAGTATATGGTTCAAAAATTATGAAAATTGGTAATAATTATGTTGAAGACCATCTAAACATCATACTTGAATATTGAAGACGTGTTACTGATAGTTTGGGCGCCATCTTCGAAAATGACTGCTTGAAATGGCAAATATATTGCCGATATATAAATTTTTTCGATATTTTTTTATTGAGTAGATAATTTTCATGAACGTATAAAACGCCATAAAAATAACTATTTTCGAGTCTAAATTATCGACCCATCTTCAAAAATGGTCGCTGAAATATTACTATCCTAAAATCTGGAAAAAGAAAAGGAAAGCCATATTACTCGAATTTTGGTTAGGAAAAACCATTTTATATGGGGTATAAACATTCTAGTGTCGTTAAGGATTAGATTTACGACACATTTTTAACATTTCGTTCATATTTCTCTTCATCCTGAAGATTTTTTATTACCGCTAATACCTTGACAATGACCACACATTGCCCAGCAAGCTAATCCGGATCATCTACATTCACAGTTCTTTATACAAGATGTTCTGCAGACTGCAGGTACCAATAATGAGTGTTACAAAATCTTCTGATGCCGGAAGGAGAACGGTGTGAATGGGATTAAATTGTTTCCTAGCTATTTTGGACTTGAAGATACGCTCGGAAAAAATGTAGTTCTGCGGTGTCGGTTGTTGGATGAAGCTTAGCGAGATCAAATGAGGACTAGACAGTAAGGGCTCGTTTTCATAGGCGCGAGTTGCGTGAAAATTTCGAGCGAAAGCGGAAACGTTCGAAAAAATTACGTTACCGCGCGTATTCAAGCTCGTGAAGCGTGAGCGTTTTCGAATTTTCTAGCTTCTATGAAAACGAGCCTTAAGTGTGGTATCGGTTCCATTATGCGTGTAATATCTACAGAGTTGAAGCGTGACGTGTCCATTATCACCCTAAAAATCGACAAGAAATCTCTCTTCTGTAGCAGCTATGGCTTTCTTAGATGCAATATATTAATAAAGCGCAACGAATTTATAACATGCTGTTTATCTGTCATTATTTTAAACCACGCCTTATCATTACCATACCCAGTTACAGCACGTAAATGAAAGAAGTGCTCTCTTAACCTTTTTATATCAAAGGACTTGTCGTGGCGGAGGGGGCCCGTGTTCAGTGTGACCGTTCGGGAGTTCCTTGGGTTCGCTCTTGGTTCAGACCGTTCCTTGCCCCATTCCGTGAAGGTTTTGCTGGGCCGTTTCGCCCCCACCCAGGTGTTGCCTTGGCTCGCCCCCGCTATTGGCAACCCTCTAGGGGTCGCGGATACACTATTTGTTTGGGCCGTATGTCACTGTTGTGCTTGGAGAGAACTTCCCCGTCCCCTCGAGTCTTCTGCTGCCTTAATCCTTCCCTGTCACCGACCACCTCCTGAATGGGCTCGCCGCTTACGGTGTCCAGCTTCTGTCACCTGCTCAAGTGGCGTTTGTCGGTCCCACTGGCTGATCTCGTGTGCCATGACGGCGGTTCCGCAGGTTCAATTTGGAATATGATGGGGAGGGGCGCTGATAAGGCCCCCAGCTATGTGTAGCGCCTAATCAAGGGTTGTGACATGCAATTATTATGAAAAATCTTCAGGATGACGATGAATGTGTATGAAATGCTAGAGATCTGTCTAAATTCTAATCTTAAACAGCAGTAGAATGTATAAACCCCATATTAAATCATATTCTCTAATCAACATGTTGAGAATAACAGCTTAGAATAACTTTTCTTTCTTTCAGAATTTAGGGCTATGATTTTCATGTGGCCATTTTTAAAGATGGTGTCGATAATTTCGACTTCGAGATATCCATTTTTTGTTGTTTATTACGTTAATGAAAATCATCTATTCAAAAAAGGAATTTCAAAAAGATTTATATATTTGAAATATATTTAGCATTTCCAGCAGTCATTTTCGAAGATGGCGCCCAAACTATCAGTAGCACGTCTTCAATATTCAAGTATGATGCTTAGACGGTCTTCAACATAATTATTACCAATTTTCATAATTTTTAAACCATATACTGTATCTATATGACATTGATGGCGGCCATTTTCCAACATGGCGGCCAAACTATCTGATTAATGGCTTCAATAATTTACTATGAGGTTCACAAAGCTCTGATTGTAATACCTATCAATTTTCATAATTTTCCAACAACATGGTGAAATATACTGTACCTAGCATTAACGGCGGCAATTTTCAAATATGGCGGCCAAACTATTGAACACAAAGCTATAAAATTTTGCCATGATGTTCTAGTGGTTACAATTATAATGTGTACCAATTTTCATATTTTTTGAAGAAGAACGTGGAATACATTGTAGCTAGCATTCCCGGCGGCCATTTTCCAAGATGGCGGCGAAAGCTCGCGCTCTACAGCAGGGGACTTTTAGTATATTTTTTGTTGGGTCAAAAACAACACATGTACCAATTTTCATCTTTATGTTCAAATGTTCTAGTTCAAACCCTAAAAGTCCTGGGCTATCTGCAGAGATGAAACTTAACGAATCAATCATTATAATTTTTTATATATTGCTAAAGAATTTTAGGATGCTAACAGCAATTTTTTGGTAGGGTTTACGGATTTTTTTGGGGGGGCTAACTTTGGAAATTGGGGGCTATAGCCCCCCCCCCCCAAAAAGGCCTAGCGACGCCACTGTTAGAATAACAAACGTTATTATACAAAACGTGAATTTCAAAACATTGTAAATTAAACCATGGAATAAGAAGGGTATGGAATGGGGGAAGCCCTCAGATGAGCGGTTCCCGTATGAGCGGATTCCATAATAGCGGTCCTCATATCAGCAGTTCCCTAAATAGCGGTTTCCCGAAATGGCAGTTTACCCGTTACACAGTTACCGATACAGCGGTTCTCGTAAACGCGGAGTACCATTACAGCAGTTCTCTAAAGAGCAGAAAAACAGGAATGCGAAAAACGACTGCTTTTTTTTATGGTGTACGCTGTGTTATATGAACTTAAATAGAACTAGGTCAGATATGGTTAGCTTCGAGTTGATTAGGTTAGGTTTTGTTTGGTTAGGTTAGGTTAGGTTAGGGTTAGGTAAGGTTAGGTAAGGTTAGGTTAGGTTAGGTTAGGTTTGGTTAGGTTAGGTTAGGTTAGGTTTGGTTAGGTTTGGTTTGGTTAGGTTTGGTTAGGTTAGGTTAGGTTAGGTTAGGTTTGGTTAGGTTTGGTTAGGTTAGGTTAGGTTAGGTTAGGTTTGGTTAGGTTTGGTTAGGTTAGGTGAGGTTAGGTTGGGTTAGGTTGGGTTAGGTTGGGTTCGGTTGGGTTTTGTTTTGATTGGTTAGACTTAGGTTGGTAATATTTTGGAAAAGGTGTAACAATTTTACGCCTTTTCCAAAATATTGTTGTTTGTCATATTTCACTTCACAAATAATAATATGCCTTTTCCAAAAATTACTCTTTACAATTATCTACTTCCGAAATAAAATAAGCTTTCTTGAAATATTTTCTATTGTGGTATTAGAATTGTAAACTGATACAGCCTGAAGAATAGTGTAATATTTATGTGTACTTTAAAAACACGATCCGATAGTAGGTCATATTACTGACTAAATGATCACAGAAAAAGGTAGTTTTCGAAAACAACGAATATAACTGTATTGTTAAGAAATACTCGAAACTTAAGACAAACACTGCTATTTCCCAAAATAGCAGCCGCTATTTCTAAAACAGCGGCCGCTATTTCTAAAACAGCAGCTGCTATTTCTAAAACAGCAGTTTTGAAGAACGCCGCTGTCTTTTTGGAATCGCGGCTGCTATTTCGAGAACTGCTCTACCGGGAACTGCTCATACGAGGTACACCCATGGAATGGTGAGGTGAATAGGCAGACGGCTACGCGAAATGTAGGGTCACTTGGGAAAACTCTCCTCTCCTCTCGGCACTAGCTGTAACGCGATTACTGCTCTGCGCAATATTGGCGCGCAAGCAGAGAGAGGGATACACTGTTTAGATCCGCTCTCTACCGCCTGCGCGGAAGCTTTCAACGTTGATGATAAACTCGGAAAGGAGGGAATGAAAAGGGGGAAGTTACGATTTTTCAACGCGCTCTCTTTAACACTATAGGACCCTTCCATACCCTTCTTCTTCCATGATTAAACGTAACGAATATATATGGAAGAGATATCAATTTAACTCTGTAGTAAACGTTATACTGAGAAAAAAAGAGGTTTACAGCCGAGAAATTTCACCCTGAATTATAAGAAATAAGGGCGGGGATAGATTTAATTTTAGAAGTAGGAATGGAGAACGGTTAGTATTTACTTCAGTCCGACTCATAGCCCAGTATAGAGTCCCTCCCTCCAACCCGTAACGAAAAGTTTAAATTATCTTATTGGCTCACTTAAACTACGTTTTGATGACTTTGCTGACGGGGACGGCGAAAAATACGTAATTTCTTTCTACCTCTGTCGCTATGACCCGCCTCTTCTTTCATACCCCTCCGTACCGTAGAAGGGGGTCCGGGACTTTGACGCGCGCCCAGATTACTCTGTTCTCGATTCCTACTTCTAAAATTAAATCTATCCCTGATAAGGGTCTATGATTGAGGTTCATAATTGTGGTGTTGTATAGGTTGATTGCCATTAGGTCGGTGATTGCGAAAGGACGATTTGCGACTATTTTGAATGAAAGTTGATCTTGGAAATGAAAGTCTATGTTGCGTTTTGAATATGCAGAAAAACCTATAACAACTGGGACATTGAAGGGTCAGGGGAAGTTTTCAACGACAGCTATAAATAAATAACAGCAGACGAGCCTTCACGCATAATGCCCTTTCCGAATGAAAATTAATCTCTCATTTTAGCTACCTTGCCCGCATTCTCTATCCCTCTCTCCGCGGTAACCACAAAAACCGGAGAAAAGAGGAAATATTTTTATTTGAAACGCTTTCAACAAATGGGCTTAACCACAGCTGTCAGTCAAATAAAACTAAAATAAACCTGGTGAATTCTTTGACAATGCCAATATTGTTTCTTTCCCAATACTTCGTGTGTCCCGGGCCACATACACATACACACAAAAAAACACCATCGCAAATCTAGGCCTGATTATATAAAAATTATGAAGATAGTTGTGATTACAACTTCAGTTGGTGGCTATTCTTGGATGAAGATTTTAACTCCATTCTAGAATGGGGGATATTAAGCCTTTTGGACTGAATTGGTAATAAAGGTATGGTACCACGGGAGTGGAATGAATGGCAGTTTTTCAAAATGTGCGCTGGATTTGGATTCAGAAAAGGTTACGCTTGATTTACCGTGCATCAGCGATTTGCGACGGTTCACGGGTAGTTGAGCGGTTTTCAAAAGAGCGTTTTGGAATAAAGCGGTTTTCAAAAGAGCGTTTTGGAATAAAGCGGTTTTCAAAAGAGCGTTTTGGAATAAAGCGGTTCCTAAAACAGCGGTTTGCAAAACCGCGTGGAAGCAAAACCGCGGTTGCTGTTTCCGCGTTTCTCAATACAGCGCTATTTCCCAAAACAGTTGTTTCCGCCCAAACTGTGATTGATAGGGAGGGAAATATCTATTATATTAAGTATATAGATCAAAGAACAATATTATGCAAAAAGGAGTAATGTTATATCGGAAGTAAATATAAAACATAGTTTTTTGGAAAAGGCATAGTATTTTGGGAGTCAATGAAGATAAACAACAATATTTTGGAAAAGGCGTACTTTCGTACGCTCAAGATATAAACGCTGTAATCAAAATGCGCTAAAACGAGAAATGGCTATAATGGCAAACGCGTTTATGAAAAAGCCGTTTTGGACAATGCTGTTTTGATAACACGCCCAATCGATAACATACCATTTGCGACAGACTATTTGGGTGGTTTTTCGATAATTTTTGGGGCGCTTGGGAATTGAAGGACGGGCAGTGTTTTGAAAATAAAGGTTTACATAAGCTTTTTGAAATAATATTTCGACGGAGAATTTGCAGAAAGCACACGCTTCAATACAAAGTTGGTGATACGATGAATAATTTGTATGTTATTTTTTAACAATAGCTTTCGGACGGTGTTATTAGAGCATACTCGCTATATCCAGAGATTTTCGAGGAGGAAATTCATGTTGGACCTATCTCTTACACTTCACAAGAATATATAGTGACTACCGTGAACGCCGTCGCGAATGTCGATGCGGAACGTTTATTGATTCAAGGATTCTCTACATCTACTTGGCTAATTGTGCTCACATCTATCGTCACTGTGGCATTTGTCTCAATTCTTCAAGAAAACGTCAGAACGAGAATCCGTTTTCAGTTCAGATTGTTCTACGAATATCTCTGGGATTTCACCTCTTTTTTCTTCGAAAATTGTTAAGTCCTTCATTCCCTCTAATTGAATGCTTGTGAAATAAGTTTTTAATTACCTTCTTTGTTAGAAAAGTTTGTGCACAATTGGATGTAAAAGGATCCAAAGGGCTGACAGTACAGTTTTCCCCTATTTTAGGATAACGTAACTAGCGTACAAAATGGGACTGTCGAATGATAAGCCAGATTTGGAGTTTCATCCAAAATTGGATCGAGAGTCATCTAATATGGGATCAATTATAATCCAGAAATGGTCAGGCTATTATCCATATTTTACGCAAGTGGGAAAAAACTATCTCGTATCCTCCCAATATTCAACTAATATCAAACCGATATTGAACTATTGAACTAAAACCAAGCCCACATTGGACAAATTTCTTACCGATATTGAACTAACATCAAGCCGAGATTGAACTAATCACGTCCATATTGGTTCAATATCGATCGCATATTGGTCTAATATCGGATTCAACAGTGTTCCCCAAATTTGGCGCGGTACTTTCAAGTAGAGTTTTAAAGTATAATGAACGCTCATGAAACTCTGTTAGAATATCTAGTCTTAAATGTTTTCTGTATCCTAATGGCTCTTATGTGTGACTCATATCGGCAAAACCGGTAAAATGAGTTTTTGACATAGCAACCAAATTTTACGCATAACGCCGATAAAATTGGTCTTCTTTTATTACAAGTCACGTAAACTAAATTTCCGTATTAACTAGGCGTAGTGGGGGCGTGTTAGTTTCGCATGAGCTAAAGTAGTACCATGCTTATGGTAGTACAGTATTCATGTCAGCCCAGCAAACCGGTTTATAAAGAAACTATTTCGCGTATATTCCCTTTCCAATAAATCGGCTTCGATACAGCTGCCCATCAAATTAGATCTAAAACTTGATGGTTGGCGCATTATAAGCGGGTGAATTCTTTGGCGATGCCAATGCTGTTTCTTTCCCACAGTGGCGTCGCTAGGCCTTTTTTTGGGGGGGGGGGGCTATAGCCCCCCCCAAATTCCAAACTTAGCCCCCCCCCCCAAAATAATCCGTAAACCCTACCAAAAAATTGCTGTTAGCAACCTAATATTCTGTAGCAATATATAAAAAAAATTATAATGATAGATTCGTTAACTTTCATCTCTGCAGAGATGAATTTCAATATCAAGAAATACAATTTTGAAGAAAAGAACAGATGGAGACAAGTAAAATGTTTCATATTCTTTCGAAGGGAGTCCCAATAGTGTGAACTAAAAGCTAACCAAAACTAAAAATATACTTAAGACGAGTGAAATTCCTTCATAATCGGTTCCGTAGTTTTTATCAATAAAAGGTTGTATATCTTTAAAATACGAATAATTTCACGTTGACACAAATTTACGGATAGTTTTAAAGGTCTGCACATTTTCCAATGAACCCATTATGCAATTTTTTTTATTAATTTCTTATAATAACTAGTTTGCCCAGATTTAGCCCCCCCCCCCCAAATTTCAAACCCTAGCGACGCTACTGCTTTCCCAATACTTCCAAGAGCCGGAGGCAGATCTTCTCTTAAAGGGAGGGCGAAGCAGAAAACCAAGTGATTTTTTATCGATTATTTTGCTAAATATAAGACCAGTCTGCATAGTGAAACATTCAGGAAATACTTCCGAATGATTTTAAAATTCAAATTAGGTTCAGATTTTAAGGATAATTTTAAAGAAGGTTCTCCGACCAATCGCGTAACGCCTTGCCTTTTTATTAACAAAATTCTCGTGGCACGAAGCGCGCCAAGCTAGCGATCGGGCAACGCGTGCGAGGCGGGCGAAATATCTGTAGTGTGGATGGACCTTTAAAGAAGGTCCCCAGAACCTTGTTTTACGTTCATCCAGAAGTAAATGGTCCATCTGAAGCAGGGTTGGCAAAAATCCGGAATTTTCTTGGAAAAACCACTGGTATGGTTTTTTACAGGTTTAAGGTTTGCCTTCCACCTCGCCTTTTGGCGCAGCGCTGTGCTCCATTATAATATTTTTTTTTTTAAAAAAAAATCCGGTGGATTTTTGAGCGTGGTTTAAACCGGTTTAATTCAGGTGAATAAAATCCTGATCTGAAGTCAGGTGTTTTGGCTGAAAACTCATACCAAAACTATTATGGGTAACAAAAATTGGATATTCAAATTCTACGTATCTAAATATATAAAATAATCTACTTTCAAACGGACAATAAAGAAAGTAATTTCGTGAGAGTATAGCCTTTTAACAAATTGTAAATCTTTTCAGACACAAATAACTTCAACAAGCGGTCCGTCATTTTAAAATGTTCCTGGTTATTCTTTTCCTTTGCTTTTTTAAAATTGTATTCCTCCGCACTCAAAAGCGAAATGCTAATCGACAAATCGAATTACGTTGATAGTATCGATGATATCGTAAGGCAACCTAATCTAATACCAATGGTAGCAAAAGGCTTTAGACTTCACCAGGAAATAAAAGTAAGAACGAATAGTGTTTTACGAATGAAAATAGTTTTTTGCACTTTATGTCGTAGGTGGCCGATAATATTCGAATATTCAGTAAAAATATCTTCTCTTTTATCATAAAAAGATGATCTACCACTAGTAACCAGGCTTGGAAATAAGGTTTATTTCTGATAGCGATTTCCACTGACTGCTCCAAAGAGTGCTCTCAGTGTCAGGATGACGTAACTGCCCTCAGCGAGTTTTGGAGAGAATAGTTTCGTCAGTGGAACACGATCGAGAGGTCAGAGCGCGCTCTGAATAATCAAAATTGGCGCCGGAGACGAAATTGCAATAAAGTGTGTATATCTTGACGCAAATGGGCCGAAACCAATTAATAGAATTAACATTTCAATTAATTTTCAAAAAATCTATTTTGAATAATGATCGACAACGTCTCTGATATAATTATTGGTTTTAGGAAGAGGCGTAATATCTTTAAAGTAATGATAAAACCTCGTATTCTTCATCTTCAGAACTTTAAGAAGATGATTCCAGAAATAAATAAGCATAAGCGAGAGCCTGTCTTCTATGAGATACCCCATGGTCCGCCATTTTAATTTTATTACGTCATACTCGAGCACCGTCGCTCCGTCGAATTTTTCAGAGCACGAAAGAGCAATTCTCGGGCAGTTTTTGGGGTCAGTGGAAAACGCGATTCTGGGCGAGTGTTGCACTCGTGTTCCCAGTGGCGGACGAAAACGCGCCGAGAGTGCACTTAGAGTGCTCTAGTGCAGTCAGTGGAAATCGCTATGAACTAGTCCTCCGGACCAGTGACCCCTGCTGTCTTAAATATGAAACTGGTCCCGGGACCAGTGACCCTTCCCCTATTTATTTTTCTACTGGTCCCAGGACTTGTGGTCGTTCTCTCTTCTAAAAATATCTCTCTCGGCGCTTAGTGTTGTATACACAACTGGACTCCTGGAGTCGAAATTTATGTTAAAATGAAAATAATTAAAGAGGTCCCCATATCAATTTTTAATAAAAGTAGGAATTAATAAACTGGTCATTGGGACCAGTGACCCTCACGTTTTGAATAAAAAAAGTGGTCCAAGCTATTAATAAACTGGTTTTTGACCTGTAAACCTGTCTTATTTCCTAGCCTGCTAGTAACCTATTTGTGGATGTATGGCGAAACATTTCCTCCCGTTTTCCTTTACGTTAGCGCTTTCAAGAGACAAGCACCAAAAACACATAGGGCGTAGCCTGACTCCCTTCTTTGGAAATTTTAGTTTAGGTCCCCGTTTTCATCGTAGGGTTCTTTCGGCGGTAGTACTTACTTTAACATCATTTTAGGCACAGAGAAAAGCCCGCTATAGATCAGATTAACGCATAGTAATATCAGAAGAAAATAGGGGAAGTGGGTAGCTTGGGCAACTTCGCGAGGCGTCCCGTTTACGGATTTTTCGCGCCATTTCCCTCCCCGTGGGGGTGAAGAGAGATAGGATTTTTACGCGCATTAACACACGAGTGACGTGATTCTGTGGATAGTACGGTCCTACGCCTTCCAACTGACTAGAGGCGTCTGCTACAGGCAGTGAGGCACTCAGGCAGAATGGCAGAGGCTGGAATCGAGTGGTAAGTACTAAATTCATAACTTATTTTAAAATATGTCTTTATTTTTAAATACAATGTTATTTCTAAGTTCCAGGGAAAAAATTAACTTGTCCGAAGTTTTAAACTGTGATAGGGAAGAGTTCAAAGTAATAAAGTTGTATCCAAGTTGTTGTAGTTTGATTTTTAACATTGGGATTGTTTTGGGTAGATCTTACTTTTCCTTTCAACACAGCCTGAGTTTTCTTATCGGTAGTTTCCTTGTACGTTAAATCACACTGCGTACTCTTAACGACATTCATTTTATTAAATAACCGACTTTTCGTCCTTAATTAAACCAATATCCGCATTAACCCGTTGCCTGACGTAACCCTAACTCAAACTGAAGCACAGCAGAAATATAAGCAGACTACACAAGTTAGTTCCACAGTTCGCTACATGGTGGCGTTCGCAATGAAATCTGGTACTATTTTATGCTTCGCGCCGATTGGCCAGATTCAAATTTTAAGGGTGGTAGGGGAATCGACCATTGTAAGTGAGAATCACTGGACGACTTGTATGGCTCAAGGCTACGGCTACCCACTTCCCCTATTTTCTTCTGGTAATATGTGAGATCATAAGCTTAAGCTTTAAGGAACCTTTTTACCTCTCCGAGTGACATGTCACGGAGAGGCTCTAATTTTGACGTGTCTGTCTGTCTGTGTGCGTATGTGTGTCTGTCTGTCTGTTGTTACACCCCAGAGGACCGCGTTCGCAGTTGGCAAATCGGAGCAAATGTGTTCTCAATTTCCTGACCGCATTTACAGTTTCCGGAAATTTGGAAAATTGTATTCCACTTACAATGGCTATTACTCCAATGTCTGTCTATCACCACCATCCTCTGGTCATTTGTTCATCCCACATGGACACCAGTCTGTACTTACTGACTTCTAAACACCACTATCATCTGGTCTTTTGCTCATCCCACATGGACACCAGTTTGTTCTTACTGGCTTCTAAACACCACCATCATCTGGTCTCTTGCCCATCCCACATGGACAACAGTCTGTACTTACTGGCTTCTAAACAGCACTATCATCTGGTTTTTTGTCCATCCCACATGAACACCAGTCTGTACTTACTGGCTTCTAAACCCCACCATCATCTGGTTTTTTGTCCGTCCCACATGAACACCAGTCTGTACTTACTGGCTTCTAAACACCACCATCATCTGGTCTTTTGCTCATCCCACATGGACACCAGTCTGTTCTTACTGGCTTCTAAACACCACCATCATCTGGTCTCTTGCCCATCCCAAGCAGTCTATGTGATTGTTTGCGTGTGTCCGTCCGTTGTTACACTAGTGCGCAGCGTTAGCAGTTCGCCTTGTGTTGATGTAAAAAGAAACCCTACAGATCCTTAATATTCCCTTTTTCCATAATATAAAGTGAATGTGTGGAAATATTTTTCGTAATTACGATCCCTTTAGTAGTTTTGTAACTTTAAAGCTCTGTTTCATTTTGATATTCCAAGGATATTTTTTAATATTATTATTTGAAATGGCTGTATATAAATTACTTAAGCTATACTACATCTGTATATAGAATAATCCATGCTATAGTGAATACAAGAAGAAAGTTAAGGCCTAGACACCGTCAGGCAAATCAAGTATTGTCTGTAATATGCTTAGTTATCCCAAAAGTAAATAATTGAGACCTGAGGTGAAGTAAACTGTAGGTT
This sequence comes from Phalangium opilio, assembly GCF_054372755.1. Lineage (NCBI taxonomy): Eukaryota > Metazoa > Arthropoda > Arachnida > Opiliones > Phalangiidae > Phalangium > Phalangium opilio. The sequence goes on along the minus strand of NW_028324147.1, from coordinate 9,138,748 downwards.
TTGATCTTGTTTGTAATTAACAGTTCAGAGTGAGCCGAAAGTTAAAAACACCTTTAAATAATAAGGTCTAGATTTTATAATAGAAGTAATCTGGTGGCTAGAAAGAGGGGGGGGGTAGATGCTAGCGGCTTTGGCAAGGCATTTTGGGTTTTCTCGCTTTTCTCTTTTAATTATTTGTTATGTTTACCTCTTAATATCCGGTTCACCGTATTTCAACCTTTAAGAGGGCAGAGATAGAAGCGAGCGCACACCGGAAGCTTAGAGGTGAACTTTCAAAGCCTTATTTTCGTAACGTTGGAATGAGCTGCAGTCCAATCCATTTTCAGAATTTCTTACACTATTCACACCTTAATTGAAATGTCAAAAAATATACATTTTATGCTTCTCAAGGCAAAGAAAACGATGAGATATTCCACGCTTTCAAAACGAATGGAGCAGAATGGAATTTACTACACTTCCCTTGGCCAAAGAATTATTCTTAAATGCCTCAATGGACCTGGAGTACTGTTTCTCGACGACACAGAGATACCTATGGTTACGGAAATATATGACATTGTTATAAAAAGGTTTAACCGAAAAGTATACATTGGGAAAGAGATTGTTGCTGAAGAATATGCATACTTTCTATTCAACAATCGGCTTCCACTCAACGTTCTTGAAAGACTGGATTTTTTGTGAGTTAAAAACAAAACATATACCATTCAATTTATAAAAATTGGAAGCATCCATGGTATGTGATAAAGTCTTTAGTTTATCGGACAGTAATAACTACATGTTAATCTTTCACTCTGGAAAATGCAAAAAATGTTTCCGAATGCAGCTTTAATTCTAATATTATCTTATAGAGGGTGTTTTGATAAGCATGTTATAAATTAAAGGGTGTGTTATTTGGGTCAAACTGAGTGAAAAATGTCAAAGAACGTGAGGTCTACAACGTTTAGTTTCGGGGGTACTGGCCCTCAAACATTGGCCCCCAAAACGTGAAAAATGTCAGAAATGGTAAGAAAGATATCAGCTTGCTCATCTTGTTTAGACAATTCCAATATCCTTCCATCTAAGAATTCTAATAAGCACAAGTGTGCAAGGACTGGTCGATAACAAGTAGTTCAAAGTGACAAACAAAGAAGAGTTTCTAGTTAATGTATCTTTCATTCGTAAATGCACCAAGTTAGCAGCAGTTTTAGAATTATTTGTTGAATGCCCACCTTTAACATTAATACAAACATGTGCCCGTCTTACGATCGATTCTTGGACATCTTGAAAGATGCCTTGCAGGTTTCGGATGGTTTCACACCCTTCAAATCGTAGTCGCAAGTCGTCCACATCACGGACTTCACTCTTATACACCAAGTCCTTGAGATGACCCTAAAGGTAGAAATCACATGGATTCAAATCGGGAGATCTAGCCGGCCACGCAACTGGTCCTCATCATCCAATCCACCTGAAAGGAAATTTAGTATCCCGATTTGAATTGACGTAATTTCTACCTTTGGGGTCATCTCAAGGACTTGGTGTACAAGAGTCAAGTACGTGATGTGGAAGACTAGCGACAACGTAATCCGAAGCACGCCAGGCATCTTTCAACATGTCCAAAAATCGTTTGTATTAACAATGAAGCGACCGTGCCGATGTTCGAATCCCCGCTGGGGCAAAAGATGGAAGGGTTCTAGCTAACTGAAAGCCGTGCAATGTGCTTCTAGCGAACTAAAGATACACAATAGAGAATTTCAAACAAAAATTCGAGAGTATATAAATTTAAAAGGATTTCTATTGTTCATCTTCAGTTCGATAGAACCAAATTGCACGGCTTTCAGTTAGCGAGAACCCTTCCAACTTTTTACCCAGCGGGGCTTCGAAAATCGGCACGGTCGCTTCATTGTTAGGCTCGATGCTCAGTTTTCATTTCGCTAGAACCCTTCTCGCTGGAAGTCGGCCTTTAATGCTAATGGTGGGCTTTTTGAACAATACCTTTAAAACTGATACTAACTTGGTACAAAGAAAATATACGCTCCGGGAATGGAAGGTATGTCTCGGGGTTGGGTTGACCAGGAACTTCCGGTCTATGCAAGTTCGATGTAGCCGGAAATACCTCGGTCGACCGAGCCTGCCTTTGGAGCGTACTAGGAGGGGAGAGACAAAAATTTACACTAGAGGAAGCTACAGTTTCCATTCCTGGGGCGTGTATCTTCTTTGCTTGGTACATGTACGAATAAAAGATACATTAACTAGAAACTCTTCCTTGTTTGTCATTTTGAACTACCTTTTATTGACCAGTCCTTGCACACTTCTACCTTTAATAATACACTTCTGCTAGAAAATGGCTCATTATAATTCTTAGATGGGAGGATATTGGAGTTGTCTGATATTTTGTTGTGGACGCCATTTTCTTTGACACTTTTCACTGAGTTCGACCCAAAGAACACACCCTTTAATTTATAAAATGCTTATCAGAAACACCCTGTATGTTATTCTCCATTGGAAATATCAAATTTGTTCAGTTTTGTGTAGAACTTGAGCTTAGCTTGAAATACTTGGTTCAACCAATATTTATATAAACATTGTGAATATAATACGATTTAGCATACGATTTCTGTGGATAATTCTCGAATAACGGATAAAGATAAAATGACGTATATATTTGATTAATAATGCCTAGCTCTAGATAAATAATGCCTAGCTCTAGATAGAACCCTTGTTTTAAAATAATTAGACTAAAGACATTAAAGTCGTCATCAGGTCAGTCTTTTTTAAGAGAGAGCTACAGCTTCATTAGAAGAAGTCTGTCTAAAAACAATTTTGGTACAATTTCAGAGTTTTAAGATTTGCCGAGACGAGACAATTAGAACCAAGGAAAAGATTTGAATATCATCATCTCTTGAAAAGGAAAGTTTCGTTTTACGAAAAGTCACAGATTCTAGAGCCTGGACCATTGTCCGTTGGATTTTTATCCCAAGCTTTTCTGATCATTGCTAGGGGACTTGCGGCGTCATCAGTCGTGTTTTTTTGCGAAATCATCATTTATTATATTCGGTTGCCGAAGTCGAGGAAGAGAATCGCACCCCTTTTTTTTTAATTATAAAATTCAACTACAATTGTTATAAGTGTAAGTATTAAAGCTTATATTGCACATTTATATTTTCCTAATTCTCATATATCATACTATTTTTCTTATAGTATAATTTAAGATTTCAGTTGACAATCTTTTTCCAGATTAGTCCTATAACTCTGTCGAAGCACTTTCATTACACTTTGTCAAAATTTCTATTCGCACTAGATATTTATCTGCTACTGGGGTTTCTAATTATCCGGAAAAATAAATTGCGGAAATTTAAAACCATGGAATTAGCTTTGAACCATTGAATTTTCAATTTTTTAGATTTTACACTATACAATAATATCATAAGTGAATAATTAACTAGTTAATTATTCACTTATGATAATATTTAAATGTAATTCATTGAATCATATTCGCAATCGATTCAAATTCAACTCCTACTGAAGCCTAAAGTAAAAGTAAAACCGTTTCACAGTCCCTTTAAAGCGAACGCCGTTCTTCAAAACTCACTAGGTCTAGGTCTACGACCCCCCCCCCTCCCCCTTTTTCGCTTTTACTGTGATTTTAAACGGCCTGAACCTAGAAGAAGCAACTAGCGTGATTGAGTTCACAGATAATTTTGCCTCCGTAATTTTCCGACATTTATTCGCGTAATGATTGTTCTTATCTGCTTCAATTAATTGTTTTACAAAATTATCCATTGAGCTTCAGTAATATTTATGGACTTTTTTTACGATAACGTGCTTTAGCGTTACCTATCTTTTAATACCATATGACTGGGTTTACGTTTACTTAATCCTATTCTTTTGGAAATTTCTAGGTGATGCTTTTCTTAGCGTATGATGAGAATTGCTTTACCCGCTAAATTTATAAGGTTGTTGAAAACTTGCAATCATTAGGAGCAACAATTTGTGAAGGACATTTACACACCTACAAAGAATACTCCGTTCCATTAACGAGGGCAACAAAACCGCAACCATCAGTGTCTGAGACAAGAGCAAGCTTTGAAATAATGAGAAAGTTTTTATTTCAAAACAGGAACTATCTTTTTTTTTTGTATTTCAAACTATGAAAACCACACCAACAACGGCAAACGTGTTTTACATTTGTTAACTGATTACGTTCGACAATAGCAAGTGTGTGGCATGCTGTACTTAGACTTGAAATTCGTTTAATGCACGAATCAACATATATCACTTTTCCAAAGGAGTCGGTATTAAATATTTTGCAGTCCGGCTGTATGCTTGTTTTTTTTTGTAGCAAGCTGTTGGAAGCCAATCTTCTAAATAAATAATACGGAGTTTTTCGGATTTTAGACTGAAGTTTGGGGCACTCTTGTATAAGCCAAGTTTTTTTAACAAACTTTTTATTTCGTTTTCTACTTCTTTGAAAGTCAATTATTTTGTATCGTTCTAAACACGATAAATGAACTTTAACAGGGATTACCATTTTCCTTTTATAATTTCCGAATTTCGCATTCCTGGGAAAGACTGGAAATTGTATATTTTAATGTTATCGTCCTATTATCTCGTTTTAAGACAAATTAACCACTCATTAATTTTCACATAACACACTTATTTACTTCTAACAAGTGTGCAGTTCCAAGCGGAAACCAAATACAACGCTTTAACATTTGAATGTTGCTTATTCGAAATATGGCTTGGATTAACGATACAAGTTACTTTGATAATTATTTGTTAATGGAAAGAAAAAAGTATTTTCACTTCTGTTAACAATCTTTCGAAGTTATAAAATTTTTTCTTACAAGTCATAAATGTAACTCTAAATTACTTGTCAAAGTGTCAATTGTAACTGAAAAGCCAAGATTATAAAAACTATTTCAAAAAATAATTTGAAACGCTTAGTAATTCTATGGTTCAAAATAATTACTAAATCATCCGAATCAATAACACTCATAAACATTTGTAAATGAAAAGAGCACATTAGGTTAGTGTTCTTAGTGCATACACTATGAAAGATAATAAATTTCAATGAAAATTAAATAAAAATTTGCAACTAAAATTTAAAATGATTAATTGATATTGGTATAGATTCATTTGTAAACTAATTTGCAATACAATTTTTGAAAAGTTAATGTTTAAAAATTACACCCATTGTACAATTTTAGTGTTTACGAAACTGAATAAATATTGTCGTTCAAGGATTATTTACCCTAAAATCATGAAAAAACCTAACATTACGAAACCTAAAAACCTTTTCCATTAATAACTACTGTCTTTGCAGAAAAAGATGAGAAAAAGTAAGAGATACGTTTATAAATTTTTTTCCTGAAGTAACAGATATTAAAATTTTGACATTTGAAGACATAATATAAAACATTATATATTTGGAAAAAAAACTCTTATCTTAGTTTTTTTCACCAAAATACCTTTAGTAAAAATATTTTATTATGAAATATCTATATCGTTTTAAAAAATTACGCATATGCATTTTACTTTCTATTAAAAATTTAGACTTAGGTTTGAGTATTCGACTCTATAAGGAGATTAAAATATACTGAAAATCGTCAGGAATACATAGATTTAGTACTTGGAATCTTTAAGAGGCCATAGACCCCACACAAATATCTGATTGACTGTGAGGGGAAGCGCCAAAAACATTTAAACCACCTGCTCCTCCTTCCTTGCGTCTCATTGGTTATGCTAATGTGTGGGACAGATCGAGATCATGACCTTTTAAGCTGTCGTCTGCATCAGTTTCGGCTCCGAAATGGTCGGAAAGTGCGAGAACTTGGAACAGTTTGACGTAAACGACGTTTTTGAGGTGAAAATTTCTCTAACTGTAACTAAAGTCGACGATTTAGAAGTTAGTGTAGCTCGAAATTGAAAACGAATGCTATAATAATTTCGAGAAAAGATGACGTTACCTCCCCTTAAACCCAAAGCCTTTGCATAGGGATACTGATGTTTTGTTTTTGTATAACTTTGGTGAAGAGTGGAAGGAATTAAATTTTTACTCCACCCAGTGAGAATAGTAATATCGAGTTTTTAACGGAAAGCAAGTCTCGCCCTTTTTTTTAGAAACGTAATCCTTGGTCTACTTGTTCAGACGACGTATCATGTTTACATTCGGGTTCGCGGCGCAGGTCGCAAATTACGTCAAATTAATTATGCATGATGTCAACGGTGACGGTTCTTACACCTCCTCCCCTTTCAGTCAGACACCCAGGCCCATAAAATGGCCTCTTAAGGATTCCAAGTAGTAAATCTATGTATTCCTGAAATCGTTGATAGCTGATAAAATAAAATTAGTATTGAGACCTAACAAAACACGTTAGTTAATTTTCAGTTTTCGAAGTTTGAAACATGAACGTGTTGTATAGCTCTCAAAAGATCACGATCAAGGTACAGGTCTTTTCGACTTTAATATCAACATCACAGTCAAACGGTCTATGTAATTATCCGCTTCGCATTATTTTCAATATTAAAATATAAAAATTTAATTTCATCAAGTTCAATTTTTCATATATCCGAGTATTTGAACCTCTTAGATCAAATGTTAGTCAAAAATAAACACTGGTATCAAGCTAGTATCCTTTAAAATATTCTTCGAATTGTCATTTTTTTCTAGAACAATTATTAAGAGCAAAATACTTGTTTAAATAATGTTGAAAAATATTTTCGGCAAATAAAATATTGGTGAAAAAAGCTAAGATAAGAATTTTTTTAAAATATTTAATGTTTTCTAATCATGTCTTCAAAAGTCAAAATTTGAATATCTGTTACTTCAGGCAATTAATTTATAAACTTTTTTCTCACTTTTTCTCCTCTTTGTCTGCAAAGACAGTTTTTATTAATATTATATAATATCAGAAGAAAATAGGGGAAGTGGGTAGCCGTAGCCTTGAGCCATACAAGTCGTCCAGTGATTCTCACTTACAATGGTCGATTCCCCTACCACCCTTAAAATTTGAATCTGGCCAATCGGCGCGAAGCATAAAATAGTACCAGATTTTATTGCGAACGCCACCATGTAGCGAACTGTGGAACTAACCTGTGTAGTCTGCTTATATTTCTGCTGTGCTTCAGTTTGAGTTAGGGTTACGTCAGGCAACGGGTTAATGCGGATATTGGTTTAATTAAGGACGAAAATTCGGTTATTTAATAAAATGAATGTCGTTAAGAGTACGCAGTGTGATTTAACGTACAAGGAAACTACCGATAAGAAAACTCAGGCTGTGTTGAAAGGAAAAGTAAGATCTACCCAAACCAATCCCAATGTTAAAAATCAAACTACAACAACTTGGATACAACTTTATTACTTTGAACTCTTCCCTATCACAGTTTAAAACTTCGGACAAGTTAATTTTTTCCCTGGAACTTCGAAATACAATTGTATTTAAAAATAAAGACATATTTTAAAATAAGTTATGAATTTAGTACTTACCACTCGATTCCAGCCTCTGCCATTCTGCCTGAGTGCCTCACTGCCTCTAGCAGACGCCTCTAGTCAGTTGGAAGGCGTAGGACCGTACTGTCCACAGAATCACGTCACTCGTGTGTTAATGCGCGTAAAAATCCTATCTCTCTTCACCCCCACGGGGAGGGAAATGGCGCGAAAAATCCGTAAACGGGACGCCTCGCGAAGTTGCCCAAGCTACCCACTTCCCCTATTTTCTTCTGATAATATTAATTAAAGAGGTTTTTAGAAACTAGCGTTTTAAAAATTAGGAGAGAAAAGCAGGCGCTCCTTTTAAGTTTAAGGGCTTTGCGCGTCCATTATTTAAATTTTCAATCCTGACTTGTTGACATAACAATCAACGCCCAGTCCGACTCTAATAGCTTTACCTTCGTTTTCACAGTGTAAACTTACCCTTGATCGCTAACCCAGTTCAATTACCCTCGATCGCTAACCTAGTTCAATTACCCCCGATCGCTAACCTAGTTCAATTACCCTCGACCGCTAACCTAGTTCAATTACCCTCGATCGCAATCCTAGTTCAATTACCCTCGATCGCTAACCTAGTTCAACTACCCTCGATCGCTAACCTAGTTCAATTACCCTCGATCGATAACCTAGTTCAATTACCCTCGATCGATAACCTAGTTCAATTACCCCCGATCGCTAACCAAGTTCAATTCCGCTCGATCGCTAACCTGGTTCAATTACCCTCGATAGCTAACCTGGTTCAATTACCCTCGATCGCTAACCTGGTTCAATTACCCTCGATCGCTAACCTGGTCCAATTACCCTCGATCGCTAACCTGGTTCAATTACCCTCGATCACTAACCTGGTTCAATTACCCTCGATCGCTAACCTGGTTCAATTACCCTCGATCGCTAACCTGGTTCAATTACCCTCGATCGCTAACCTGGTTCAATTACCCTCGATCGTTAACCTGGTTCAATTGCCCTCGATCGTTAACCTGGTTCAATTGCCCTCGATCGCTAACCTAGTTCAATTACCCTTGATAGCTTACTTGTCCATAAAGTCGCTATATTTGCGGTAAAACGACTACCTAACCCATACCACTAAAAAGTCGTTTGTTCCACAGTTTCAGGGTAAACACCGCAAAATCGAGTAAGAAATTAAGACTATCAAAAACAATACTTAAACTTAATTGTTTTTAATGAAACTTCAAAAAATGGTCGTGAAACTTGGCTATCACAGCAAACATTTCTCTTTTTTCGCCAAATTGACTGAATAATTTTATGCAAATGAAAACCACCCTTAGCAACTTTATTTTGAAATTTTTTATAAGAAAAACTATTGCAAGGATCTCTTTGAAATTTCAACCACATATTAAGGGCCTAGATTGTAGATCCATGGAATTTTTCCAAAACAGTAAACATAATACGAACAAGACGGTCCAAGGGCTCGTAATAGTAGCCATATCGTACGAGTGAATAGCCCCTCTATACCCTACCCTAATGAGTGGATAACCCCTCTATACCTTAAGCTAATGAGTGGATAACCCCTCTATTCTAATGAGTGAATAGCGCTATCTTTTTCAATGCTTAAATGATTTACCGTGCATAAAATCAGAGTGAATAGCCCCTCGATTCCCTACTCTAAACAGTGATTAAATTATAACCGTATAAATTTATTTATGCTGTAATTCTAATATTCCGGCGAATCGAAGTTACAACATGCACACTTACCGCATCTTATAAATTTCTAACAAGGACTTATGCCCAGAAACTTTTGAAAGAGAAAGTTTAGTTATAGTGATTACGCATTTTAGTGATTATCCCCTCGAATTACCTTTAGCAATGCTAAAATGATCAAACGCATAACGCTCATTTAACACTATGTTAGCTCTATCTAAACCCACATTTGAATTAACCGCCAAAACGTTCCAGTCAAACATAACATAGATGACGATAGCTACCGAACGAGAACGAAACGCATGAGGAGCGCGGTAGGAAACGGGGAAAATCGTTATCTATTTAATTAGCACATACATAAAAAGAAAATAAATATGAAAACGCCAAACATACAAATTCATAAGTATCCGACCCCACAGATAAAAATTCAAAAGTATCCGACCCCACAGATTAAGAGGTACCCCTCCCAACATCACCCAAAAGATATAATAATTTTTCCTATTAGTAATTTCGTATTGAATTTCGGCATATAAATATCACAAGGCCACGTGGTTCCAATTTCTATAATTTCTAAATCACAAGCAAGTGCCAAGCAAGGCTAAACACATACGCTAAGCGAGTGTAGATCATAAAATGGCGTCACATATCAAAACCTTTACCCATGTGTCTAATGACTTCAAACCAAGAAAGCCTATGATTGGTCGGCCAATCTACAAATGCTACTTGTCACACAGGCACGCAAGAGTTGATGACCCTCACCAAAGTTTTGGTGAAGAACTCTGCCATGTTTACAGGGAGGAGGAATGTTGTAAAGGAGTGGTCTACGCACGTTGTAAAAAGAGAGAGAATTCTCGCAGATTACGGGTTAGAGCTCTGAGACCTAACCGAGGCTCTTTTTTTTTCAGGCGCATGCGCGATTTTTTTCTCCGGACCGTCGGCCGCTAAAATTGACTCTCGCGTGAGTCGCGACGGCGCGAGTCGTTAGGCTTAGAAATTTGAATTTTGGTTTTTTCTCTCTCTACCGGCAGTGATGACGTACTTGCGCACCGCTGATGCGTAGTAGCTACTAGTCGGCCTCGGGTAGATCTCTCTCTCCAGACCGCTAAATGGAGACCTCTCCGTAATACCTTTGGCCACTCCTCTACATTCCTCCTCCCTGATGTTTACACCTGGCTTGGGACACTAAGAGGCGTGAAAGTACATTTTCATAAAAAGCCGGAACCAACGCCACTCTTTTTCAAAGCACGTTTTCTTCCCTGCGCCATTAAAGAGAAGGGAGAACAAGAGCTAGACCACTTGGAACCTTCGCTGCTTCCTTTTTCTGAGTCTGCTGCGCCCATCGTGTCAGTTATGAAACCAGATGGCGCAGTATACATTTGCCGTAACTACAAACTCGCTGCCTGTATCTGTATTGACGCAGATAAGTATCCTCTTCCGAGAGTTCACGACATCTTTGTTAAAAATGACAGGGTGTAAAGTCTTCTCACGTCTTAATCTCAAGGAAGCTTACAGTCAGCTTGAACTTGATGATGAGTCGCAATCGTGGGTGATCATTAGTACTCTCAAAGACCTCTACAAGTACACAAGATTGCCATACGGTGTTGCATCCGCTTCCGCAGTATTCCAAAAATATATGGAATCTCTTTTTCGCAATAAATCTAAAATATCACCATTTCAAGATGACATCTTGCTTGGTGAAATGGGCATAAAGGAGCATCTGATTTTTCTGGATAGAAAGGAGATGCCCTTTGAGCATGTTATAGTCAGGGCCGGATTAAAGGGGTGCCGAGGGGGTACTGACCCACGGGCGCAAGGCTTGTTGGGGGCGATTGAGTTAAACCATTCCCCCTTAGCAACATTTGCTGTACCTTTTTTGTCCGACTTAAGGGGGCGCACATTATCTCGGCCCCGGGTACAAAATTGCTTAATCCGGCCCTGGAGGCAGCGGAGATTGAAATAGGGGAGCCCTAAAAATTTGAAATCCTCATTGTTGACGGGTGACAGGTCAGGTCAAACTAATACCCACATCATAGATGTTCAATGTGACTAAAATAGCTTTAGTTTGTCGATAAACGTAGCTTCAAGCTTTCTTTTCAGGGTTTGCGGCAAAATTTCCCTTGAGTGCCCGGTGAAGAGGGCTTATAATTATTATGTACACATAATTTGAATCTTGTTTGATTTAAAACACCGCAATCAGAATTCAAATCAGCAAAAATAAATGGAGTTCGAATTTAAGGAAAACACATATAATTAAGATAAACACTCTGGAATTGCTAAATTAAGTTACTTTAAATTAAGTTACTTTAAAGCAACATAGGACAAGACAACCCTGAAAGTAAACATTTCAAATGACTTTTACATTATCGAAACAAACCATTTTGAGAAACATCGTCAACTTTTCCCTTTTAAATTAAGTTCTGATTTATGCAGGTTATTGAACAATATACCAGGTTATGCGTGTCGCTGTCACCAGTCTCTGCAAAGAATAAGAAAAATGAAACACTGTTGTTCTGGCAGTGTGGGCTGTGAAGTGGCGCACTAACCCAAGCAAACCGTCTGGGCAAAATGTTTGACTGCCCATTGTTTGCAAAAGGTGACTTATCAAATACGCCATTCGTCACAATCTTATTGCATAAGACTCAAAAATTATGAATCTCATCTACTCTGCGGATGAGAACTTAAGTATCTGTAATTACTTAACTCATAAGCAACCAAAAAAGAAAATTAAAAAACACAATGTAGGGCTATTTTGAGCGGTCAATTGTGGAACTATTCCTTGAGACATTTTGACTTAAGTGTGTTGAAACAATATTTTTAGTTTTAATAATTACTAAGGTTAATATATGATGATATATCCTTACTACTGTAAAAGCGGCTAACTAAAAGCTATTACATATATATGTAAAGCCATTGGCCTTCAACCCAAAGTAGATAGTAACACACAGATAGTTTCGCTTTAAACGGTGATGCCGAACGCTTGTTAAAATGTGTAGACACTGGTGTATGGCAACACCCTGTAAGTTTAATGTTACCGCACTCCAAAATAATTCAAACGTAAGCTAGGCTTTATGTTTTTTTTTCTGGAAAAAGGTAATTTTAATAATATTTAAAGGAAAAATTCAGAGAATCTAAGATGATTACTATTTTTGATATAAAATTCCGGTTCTAAACGCTGGATTTACCCGTCGGAAGATGACGCGTTTTATTTTAGCCCACCCATAGATAACTCGGATTTGTTCAATAGACCCAAAGATGGCACGGTTAGGTATGCCTTCAAGCAAAAACACTTTGGTGGACTGGCAAGTTTGAAACCCTATCTAACGTCTTTATATCCACACACCGGAAGTTCAACTTTACCCGAGGGGCGGGACATATTTGATCGGACATCATTTGATTTAGTCGAATTTCATTTTATAGCGAAATCTATAAAATCGAAAGGAATTCGTCATAATTTGAGGTTTTTCTCGTGATTTCTTTTTCTTTTTTCTTTCTTCTTCTTTTTTTTTTTGATATTTTAAAGTGATTTTTTGGGGTTTGATTATTTTCCGTGATTTTGTTGGATTTGAACATTTTTCTTGTGATTTCTGGATAGTAAATTGCACATTAATCTTAATTATAATAACTTCATTTAAATTTGAGAGCAGTGAGTCTAATATTTTCTAATACTAGGAATAGATATTCGTTTAAAGCACGAACTTTGAAGTTTTCCTTTCCTTTTTTCCTTCCAGGTTAAACGTTTTAACGATTGAATAATGTTTGTTCGAAAAAATGAGTTCATTTATTTATTTATAATTTCGAGTTGGAAGAGTTTGAGTAATGACTAAAGCGAATTTCCAATTTATATATGTATTAAGACGAAACTATTCTTCGGAACATTTGGTTGTCGACTGTCGAGCTACATACACTGAGACCAAGTCAAGTCTATATCTATACTAATATAAAGAGGTAAATTTCGCTTGCTTATATGTAGTAGGCGATATCCTGAACTAATGAACGGATTCCAAAAATCGGAGTATTAGGTCTATATGCTATATTTTATTTTGATAAAATCAGGTTTTTATTTATAAATATCTATATTTTTTATCATGTTGGCCGAAATGGTTCTAGATAGTATGGGCACTCCTCATTCTCTATAATCACCTTTAGATCAAACCGTGTAATTTCGACAATTAATTTCTTCAACTGTCATAACCTCGACAACCAATTTACTAGCTGCACTATCTCTGATTAATCTAGGCTATGCTTTATTTTTAAATAAGTTTGTAATATAAACCTCAATATTTCTTAATCAACTCCGAAGTAAAAGAGCTGCGTTTCCTCTGCAAATGGTTGACTATATGTGGATATAATGTATTCAGTTATTCACCAATAAAAAGCTAATGGTTGAATATACGCGGAAATAATGTATTCAGTTATTCACTAATAAAAAGCTAATGGTTGAATATACGCGGAAATAATGTATTCAATTATTCACTAATAAAAGCTACTCCGAATAATATAGGCCATATTTTATTTTGATAAAAACAAGTTTTTAATTCGAAGTTTTCAATTCGAAATCGCAATATTTTAAATCTAGTCACAAGAAAAAGAGCTTTAATCTCTTTTAAAATTGAAAAAATAGGACGAATGCAATATTGTAAGCTGTTATTGTTTAAAATTCAGATATTTTTTAAAATTGTTTCAACTGACCCGTAAAAATGAGGGAGGGGAAATAGGGATAGCAATAGTTTTATTAGTGTTTGTATTAATTATTGTTTCTGTCGATGAAATACCATCAAGTAATCAAGTACACATTAAGCAAATAAAAATACATTAAGCATTATTTTTAAAAAAAAAAAAAAAACATTTGGGATACAGTATTAAAATTATAATTTTTTTTTTAATTTCTTTGATTATATTTGTTAAGTTTCACAATGTGGTGCGATCCAACCGCCTTGGGTTTCTTTTCCACGGTTTCCCGTTTATATGTTAAATTTCGCTTTTCACGCGCCTTATAATATAAGGCCCTAGCCATTTATGGGCTAACTTGCTTATAAACCTCTTTAAATTTGACGAGAGTGAATCCCTTGAAAAAACTTCTTTAGAACTCTTAAGAAAATTCCGTGGGAAATTTCTTTGGAAACCCTTAAGGCGTTCTTTCGGAAATTGGGGAATATTGGCCTCTTTTTCTTGGGAAATGACTTTGAAACTTTCTTGGGAAATAGCTTTGGAACTTTCTAGGGAAGTAACTTTGGAACTTTCTAGGGAAGTAACTTTGGAACTTTCTAGGGAAGTAACTATGGAACTTTCTAGGGAAGTAACTTTGGAACTTTCTAGGGAAATAACTTTGGAACTTTCTTGGGAAATACCTCTTTAATTTTCTTCGGAAATACCTCTTTAATTTTCATGGGAAATACCTCTGGAATTTTCTTGGGAAATATCTCTGGAATTTTCCTGGGAAATGCCTCTGGAATTTTCCTGGGAAATACCTCTGGAATTTTCCTGGGAAATACCTCTGGAATTTTCCTGGGAAATACCTCTGGAATTTTCTTGGAAAATACCTCTGGAATTTTCTTGGAAAATACCTCTGGAATTTTCTTAAAAAATACCTCTGGAATTTTCTTGGAAAATATCACTGGAATTTTCTTGGAAAATACCTCTGAAATTTTCTTGGAAAATACCTCTGGAATTTTCTTGGAAAATATCACTGGAATTTTCTTGGAAAATACCTCTGGAATTTTCTTGGAAAATAACTCTGGAATTTTCTTGGAAAATAACTCTGGAATTTTCTTGGAAAATAACTCTGGAATTTTCTTGGGAAATACCTTTGGGATTTTCTTGGGAAATACCATTGGAATTTTGCTGGGAAATATATTTGGGAGATTATTCGGAAAATTAGTTTATCCTTCTAACAACGAGGGTACTTCTTGCATGGAAATCCAAATCCCTATAAAGAAGGATGTTCTTACATGCAGAACTGCGGGGGCAGTTCTCGCATGCAGTGCGAAAATGCATATAAAGTCAGACATTTTATCGACTTAAAAACATCTGAAAAAGGCAGAAGAAGAAACTTTGTACAAATTTATGGAGTACTAAGTAGGCTTTGGAGCCTTCAAAATTCAGGCAGTAGTTACAGACGTTGCTGATTTTTACTGAAAGTTTTTCGAGTACCAGACACGCGTTTAACCTGATCTTCTCTACAATATTTTCAAAAAAAAATATTTATTTTGGGACTCTAATAACGCTCGAAATAAAGATAAAACATGTCGCAAGAGAATTCATTTTATGTTTAATTTACTTTTCAAAAGTTAAAGTTTGTATAAACAAAAGTACCGAGTGTCAGCTTATATTCCCTATAAATCTAAACCTTACGATTACAATTACACGTATTTTACTTTTAATCTAATTGATCCTTTGCATAAAAACCTCTCGGATCATTAAAGACAAAAAGTAGGTAAATACAACAAACCAGTTCAACACTTGCTGAGCCTTAGCAGCGAGGCAAGCTTTCGTGAAAAGTTTTTACTTTTTAATCATTGAGTCAATGTCTATGTAGAAAAACTTTAGCTAAACAATTTGGGTTAGGGATGTGCTTATAACAAAACGAAATCTCTAACTTCAAATGAAGATTCACGATGTTATTGATCGTAAAAATGTTTTAGATTTTTATGAGTTATAGCCCTAGCTGACTTAACATCCGATTTAATTTCAGACACCTTTTTTAGTTCTTCCACGTAGTCAGACATATCGCTAACCCATTTTCTAAGACCCGATGTAGAGGAAGTTTAAGTTTCCTCCCGGTCAAAATCATGTGAGGTGTAAATCAGTTTGAGGAGCGGATCACAAAGCTAAAGCTAACCTTGGAAAATTATCGTCCCATGTTCTATGCTCGCCTTTAACGTACGATGCGATCATGGCCTTCACCGATATGTTCACCCTTTCCGTAAGATTAGCCTGAGATTGATAGGGTGTAGTAAAATTAATTTTTACCTCCCTCCCCCATCCGTACAAACTCGCCTAAATAGCTTCGAATCAAATTGTCCCCCATTATCACGAATAATGTATCGTTGCACGCCGTATCTAGAAAAATCTCATCTTCAATCTTTTGGCTAACTGCTCGCCTTCCGTAAAAGAAATCATTCCACATATTTCGAGAAATTTTCTGCCACTACTATCAGATTTGTACTTTTTTTCTTAATCATGGGAAGGGGTCCAACTAAATCAGATGATATAGTCTTCCATGGTTAAACAGGTCCCATGATAGACAGTAACCCCGCTGGTTTTAACCTCTGGCATGTGCCGCAAGATTTCACGTAGTTTGCCCCATCGGAATATAGGGAGTCTCAAAAAACGAATGACTTAACTCGCCACAAAATTTTCTCTAAACTCAAATGACCTGCAGAAGGACAATCATGAATGCTGAGCTTTAAAACTTAAGGAATTACTGGATTTCATGCAATGGACTGCGCTACTTTGTTCTCGTGAAGACATGCTCTACTTTCTGCTAGGTTCCCACTTGACCAAAAATAACGATCGAAAACTTTAGCACTGCGTCAAAAAATTTACTTTTACGCAGGCCTTCGACGGCAAGAATTTTAATCATCTTAAGTGGCACGAGTTGGACTCATAGCCACAGTAACTTACTTGGTGGTATTTTTTTCTGCGTTCAGTAGTTCCACTTCCATTAAATATGATAGGTGCCTTTTTTCATCGGTCCTTTGTTGTTTAGCCATTGTGTCTAATTCTCGTAATAAGGGCACTTTTTCGATCCCCCCCAGCTACACAAATATGTTCTCCCTCCTTAGCAAAAGGTTGTATATGCATTGTAAAGGGACCACCTGTAAATAAGCCACAGGCTTAGTGTGGAAATCCCTTCGTAGACAAAGCTTAGATTATTATTATTATAGCCGCAAAGAACTGGGAATGATTATCTGTGTCCTCTTCTCGACTGGGTATCCTGACATCGCATCCGCGACCACGTATTATGTCCCCTTTTCGATGTTCTATTTTAAATATAAACCCCTGCAACTGTAAAGCCCACCTGATCAATTTTGAAGAAGAGTCTTTCATTCGGTTTAAGAATTGCAATGAACTACTATCAGTTATCAGGGTAAAAGGTACCCCGTCAAGATATTGCCTTAATTTGCCCACTCCCCACACCACCGCGAGGAGCTCTCTTTTCAGTTGCGTGGTATCTTTGATCTACGTCCGATAATTTCTTGCTACACAGTGAGTGATGACCTTTTCTTTTAAGTCGTTGTTCAGTTGGCATAACACTGCTCCCAGTTCCACTTCACTAGCGTCAGTTTGTAAATAAAAAGGCAAAGTGAAATCAGGGTATTTAAAGACTGGAGCTTCAGTCAAAGCAAGTCGTAGTTTCTTAAAATTTTCATCACACCGCAGTCCATTTAAAGTTATTTTCCCCCTTAGTCAAATTTGTTAGGGGAGCCACCATCTCCCAGAAATTGTCAATAAAATCGCGGTACCATCCCATTAATCCCAAGAACGAGCGAACAGCCTTCACGTTTGCAGGACGAGGGTACTCCCGTTCTTCTTGTAGGGCGTAAATGCGTCACGATAAATATTTGGTGTTTTTAAGTAGATCTGGGAATCTTTTTAAGATAAAAAACAAACATTTTAAATGGAAATACATGTTTATTTATTTAAGAGAGAAGTATAAACGAGCTCCCTCTCTGTCCATCTCCGAAACTGGACTGCCCACTCCTATCTTCCCTTGACTGTCTCGACCAAACCCCAAAAGGGGCATCGACGACCCCACTATCCCATGCGGTTTTTACCTGGAAGCATTAGGTTTGAAAAGTCCTACCTTTCAAACTCGTGTTAGGCCTAGAGACCACGGCTTCGTTTTAAAATGAGGTTCACCAGGAATGTATGGAGGGGTTGGAATGGCTAAGGTCAAATCCTAATCGGCGTGAAATGATCTTGGAAACAACTGGAGTGGCTTAATTTACGCTAGTGACGTCATAACCTGACGTAAAAATAGTCTTTATCACTTAAATTATTTTCATTCATTCATTGGCTGCCAAAAAAACTTGTTTGCTATAATTCTCCACCCTCTACCCTAGGTCCTCTGCCTAGGCTGAGAGAATCGAATATGAACGCGAACGGCGGCGAATCAGCGCATTTAACTTTAAAAAATCTAAAAGGTCACTTCGGCCATGCGTTTTTTAACGAGTCATGACATTTTTCGCCTTTGATAGACAGCTAAACAGACGTAGGGGAGGAGCTACACTTCTCAAAATAAAAAAGGACTCGCCTTATGTTTCCACCATCAAGGGTACAACGAGAACCCCCTTAGCCATTCCAGCCCCTCCATACATTCCTGGGTTCACCTACGCCAGTTCTAAGTTAGGATACATAAAGGCCGACTTCCATCGAAAAGAGTTCTAGCGAACTGAAAACCGAGCATCGAGACTAACAATGAAACGACCGTGCCGATTATCGAATCCCCGCTGGGTCAAAAGATGGAAGGTTCTAGCTAACTGAAAGCCGTGCAATGTGGTTCTAGCGAACTGAAGATACACAATAGAGAATTTCCTTCAGGGGAAAGCAAAAATTCGAGAAGAAATAAATTTAAAAGGATTTCTATTGTTCATCTTCAGTTCGCTAGAACCACATTGCACGACTTTCAGTTAGCGAGAACCATTGCAACTTTTGACCCAGCGAGGCTTCGAAAATCGGCACGGTCGCTTCATTGTTAGTCTCGATGCTCGGTTTTCAGTTCGCTAGAACCCTTTCGATGGAAGTCGGCCTTTAAAATCATATTTAGACTTGTCGTTCTAAAAGCCTGTGCGATCCATGTTGACAATGTTGGTTTCAAAATAAATATATGAAATTATTAAAACTTCTGGCGTGATTTTATTAAAATTACTTTATTCTTCACAGGGAACATGGAATTCAGGATTTTAGTGTTACCAGTAAGTAAGATATAAAATTCAATTTTATAAGAAAAATCAATGGAAGAGAAAATTAAGTTTATTTCGCTTTACTGTCGCGAATAACGCTTTCTTGTAAATTACTATGTCATAATCTTGACTTGGAGTGCCCAGATTAGAAATACTACCTTTTTTCTCGGACATCATATAGAAATGGGAGTAGAAAATTCATATTTTGAAAAGGGAATTTTAGAGATTATACGTCTACTCTATACCACATGGGCACCATTTGTACTTAAGGACTTTTAACACCACCATTATGTACTAGTCTTCAATCCATACCACGGAGACATCACTCTGTACTTATTGGTTTCTAACAACACCACAATGTATTAGTCTTACCAGGAGTTCATAATAACCCCCCTTCGGGAGGGAAGTACGAAACTTGCCATAGAGCTAATGGTAGAAATCGCGAACAACAAGATTTTGTCGTTGCGCATATAAAGGACTAGCCTGTTGATGGACATACAACTTTACAGTAGATTGTAGTAGTATCTATACTCCTTGGTTTTCGTTCTAAAACTTGGCAGGGATCTCCGTCGTTAAGTAAAATGGCGAGTATGTGGACGTAGAAACACGATGGAATTCATATACTAAAGATACTGGGAATCAATTTGTCCATACCGTTTTAATTTAACCACGGAATTCTCACACATATCACAAGAAAACAATAATGACTATCGTTTAAATGTTTTGTAGAAAACTAGAAACCATCGCAAAGCCAACTTCTTAGCCAAGGCTTAATGTACACCGCGGCTGCCCGCGCCGACAGACGTGAGACGCGACTCGCGAGCCATTTTCGCTCCCAAAATAACCCGGAATATCGGAAATTAATGCGCGTGGGCGCTAAACATTTTGGTAACTATTTCTTTGGGAGTTAAGCGGTGTATAAATCCGCTGAGCTTTACGGCGAAACTTTGTTGTTACGGGCTTTTTAACCAGTTTCGTACTTCCCCCCCGAAGGGGGGTTATTATGAACTCCTGGTCTTACTTCTATATCACTTATTGATATACCCTCAGTTTTGAAGAATCTTTACATATTGGCTTCTAACACCACCATCTTCTGGTCTTTGTCAATACCACGTAGACACCAACCTGTACTTATTAGCTTTTAATAGCAGCATCTTCTGGTCTTTGTCTTTGACTGTCCCACGTAGATACCAATCTGAAAAAGTGACTTTTACTCCAGTGTCATCTTTAGGGTTAAGATTTACGATTCGATCAGTTGAGGGTTTCGAAAAACTTCTATCCATGTAATGGGGCGTCTTCCACGAAAGGTTCATTCGAATCTGCTTTTTCTTATTACTTTATGGGAATAGGCCTCCAGAAATCGCGCAAGAGGCATACACTACACGTCAAAAGTCGACAATGTCACAAAGTTTCAAATTATATTACAGAAATTACGTTCGATGAAAAAATTTAATATCAATTATATTAAATGAATTAGTTAAGAAATTTATCGTGAACCGAAACTGTTCTAGTCAAAGTTTATATAACACGAGCAAAAACGGATTTATGTACTAAGAACGTCGGATCGTAGCTTTAGCCTCTAGCAGTGTTCGTACGGGGACCCCGACCCCGACCCCGAAAACCAGGGATCCCCGACTTTTTCCCCCGACCCCGACCCCGGTACCTAACATGTAAAATATAGTCGGGGTTTTTTTCGGGGTTAGATTTTGGTTAGGTTATTTTTAGCAAATTATTTTTTGTCCTGCGCCAAAAACAATCATCTCATTCGTCTCAAATACGTGCTCCGCTTCTCCTTTATGAAAAAAAAGGGAAAGGGGGTAACTAACAACAAACAAAATACAGTAAAAACAGTCACCAAAATTCCAAAGTTCACCATCCTCCCTCTCTTGGATCGGCGGCCCTCCCCCGTCTTTTGTAATGGCAGTGGTCTTTCGTGGGAATCGTAGCTGCGTAGCTCGGAAAGTCGGAATTTATTAGGCTTTTTTACAGTTTCTTGCCTACTAGCTAAGAGTCACTATCTAAGTGCGATACCAAAATAAAGCTTCTTTCCAAACACCCAGAAATTAAACGATTTTTTTATCATTTTTCCAAAATTTTTCAGCATGCGATGTCTTACCCCGACCCCGACTTGTTTTTCTCGGGGATAACCTGTCCCCGACTCCGACCCCGATTAAATTTTTACCCCGTACGAACACTAGCCTCTAGTACCATCCTCGCATACTTTATTGAGAAACTTCGTCTGCTTATATTTTGACTCCACCCACAAATTCTGTATATAGTGACTTCTAGAGATCGAAAATATCATTTATTATGTCTCTATTTTTGTGGTTTAATTTTTTTTCCGAAATTACGCCAGTGGTAATAAGCAAAGTGGACAACAATGCGAAATAATAATAATAACTTATAATTGTACTACAATTTGTTAAATTTGAATATCTGCACAACTAATTTTATACACTTATCTTTTAGACTTTCCCGTCATTGTTGTAGAATTCTTATGTCCAACCCTGACCCATCTTGTAGCAGACGACAAAAACCGATAAAAAAGACTACTGCGTAGCAGGCTGGGAAATAAGGATATTTTTTAAACTAGTCCTTTGGACCAGTGACCCCCTAGTGTCTGAAATAATAAACTGGTCTCCGGACTGGTCCCAGCCTTTGCTCTCCAATAGATTTGCAATTAATAAACTGGTCCCGAGGACCAGTAACCCCCACTTCTTGAATTAAAAAACTAGTCCAAGCAATTAATAAACTGGTTTTGGACCAGAGGAAGTGTGCTATTTCCCAGCCTGCTGCGTAGTATAAGCTGATGCAGGGTTGTGTTTACTGTAACGCGTAGTTTATGAGTATTAATTAAATCCAAGTGTTATGTTATTAAGACCGACTCGTTTCTAACATAAGCATAAAACATTACAATTGTCTGCAAAGACAGTTTTTATTAATATCATTGGTCCTGCCGTGTATTCGAACGCCTCAGGCCTATTGACATGAAATTGAAATGTTTTATTTTTATTAATAGGGTAATCTAGATTTTCACAAATCGTTTAAAGGACCCTTTTCCCCCTACGACGAGGACTATTACGTTCAATGTGGCTACTTTTTCAAAAATATTCAAAACGTGACGTAAGTTGGATTAGACTTAGTCGGGGATCGATTTAAATTTAGAAGTAGGAATGGAGAACTGAGTTATGTGAGTGTGCATCAAAATCCCGGACGCCCTTTTCCCGGGACGGGAGGTATGAAAGAAGAGGCGGGTCATAGTGACAGAGGTAAAAAGTAATTACGTATTTTTCGCCGTCCCCGTCAGTAACGTCATCAAAACGTAGTTCAAGTTAGCCAATAAGATAATTTAAACTTTTCGTTACGTGTTGGAGGGAGGGGCTCTATACTGGGCTATGAGTCGGACTGAAGTAAATACTAACCGTTCTACATTCCTACTTCTAAAATTAAATCTATCCCTAATTTAGTTGAATGTTCTAAAAATTTAAGTTAGAATCTTCAAGACCGGGTACTGGAAATATCCGCAATATAGGCCTACACGAATTTTAAAATACAGTTGTTAAAAGACGTTCTTAGAGAAACAATTAGCTATATTTCATTGTGAAATTAATTACATATGTAAAATAAACAAGGAAAGATTATTAGTTTAAAAAATCGCGCATTAATGTTAAACCTTAAAAATATTTAATAAAAAGTTGAAAAATTATCTGAATATATAAGCACTATAGCCAGCAATCACGCTCTCATACTGACCAGTTCTTCAATTCAAAACCTAAACAAGACGACTGGGCTCGTATTAGTAGCCACATCGTACCGTACTTAACCGGCGTACAGAACATTTGACTGAATAGCCCCTCTTAAACTGTTTTAAATTGATTTCTTCAATTTTTTTTTACTTCTGTTATAATTATAACAGTGTGACAGGAACGGAAACCGTTAGTGAGTACCCCCACGATGCTTATCATTTAACAGTGGTAAAACGAAATACCAGTAAATACCCATTAAAAGAAGTTCAAAAAAATTAGAGTGAAAAGCCCCTCGATGCCCAAACATAAAATTATAACCCTTAATCCTTACTTCCATAAATTTACTTACGTTATAATTGAAATATCCGGGGCCACAAGCTAGTATACTTTCTTTTAAAATTGTTCTCGATTTGTGGAGAAATACACGTAACTTCTAATAATAAACTCCCGCCTTAAGACCATTCTACCATATAACGTCGGTATATACATGCTTTTGCTTTTTAAAAATTCCCCTCGATTTACTTGAATTTTGAAATAGGGGGCGGGATTGAAAGCGTGAAGCCCTTATTGTCGGCGAGTGACAGGAATTTTTAAGGGAGTATTAAACCTTCCATTTAAATTAAGGTAACACCATAATCCACCCTCTTGCTTCAAATATATCGAGCAAACGTAAAACACAATTCAAAATGCTTAACTTTGTTAGTACAATTAAATGCAATGCTTAAACTTACTATTATAAGCCCCATCCTTTTAAAATACACGAACGAAAAATATCACCTCACCAGAATTCTCTCCCATTCACTTTCCCTTCAATGAAGAACAAAAACTTTTATACTGCCAAAGGCGATTGTCTACCATTGGGTCGAATCCCATTGGATCGAATGTCTCGTTCGACCGAATCCCATTAGACCGAATACCGCAATTTGGGCGGTTTTCCAATCATGAATTTTCCTTTCAATCCTATTTTTCTATTGATTTTCCTATTAAACTTCTTGTTATTGCAGAAAATACTAAACCAAACGTAACCTAATATAACAGTAATGTTTTGGAAAAGGCATATTTTTGGAGAAGTCAATGAAGCTAAACTTCAATATTTTGGAAAAGGCGTAACATTGTTAAATGATTTATAAATTATTACTAACCTAATTTAACCAAACCTAACCTAACATTATATAAAAAAGACTTGGTTTGCCCAAGCCTTAAAAACAAAACGATAAGAGTTTTTCCAGTTGTCTGAAGCGCGGATATTATTTTTTTCTATTGAATTTTAAAGACAATCCGTATTTTACTACTCTTTAGAATTTAATTCAATCACCTGATTTTACTGCTAATGGATTAGTTTCCTATAAATTAATTGAAATAAAAAATTACTTATCTCAGATTTTTCAAGAACAATTCCATTTTCCTGAAAAATTTTATCATGAAATTTTTTCTTTTCAATGGAGAACGTACTTTAATTTTCAAATAATACTCTCATTAATAATGTATTATATGCGGTCTTTTCGAATACAAAAGGGGGCTGTTATCACCTTTCTTATATTTGATAAAGGGGTTCGTTTCTCACAATTATTGAACTGTGTATATCAGTACTTGTGTGGAAGATTTTAGTTGTGTTGGTTGAGTTGCTATTTAGTTGAAAACTTGATGTGTTTAAAACCTTTTGAAAGGAAAATTCTCGGAAATTAAAAAAGAAAGAGTCAATTTGATTAAATTTACAAGATATCCCTCAAAATAATAAATGCATGATAAAATGTTTCAGGAAAATGGAATTGGTGTTGAAAAATCTGAGATAAGTAATTTTTTATTTCAATTAATTTATAGGAAACTAATCCATTAGCAGTAAAATCAGGTGATTGAATTAAATTCTAAAGAGTAGTAAAATACGGATTGTCTTTAAAATTCAATAGAAAAAAATAATATCCGCGCTTCAGACAACTGGAAAAACTCTTATCGTTTTGTTTTTAAGGCTTGGGCAAACCAAGTCTTTTTTATATAATATCTGTTCCTTCAGCCTTATTTTGTAATAATCTATTATAAAAATAATAATATGCTTGTCAAACGTCATTAATTCGATGTTCCAGTAAGATGTTCGTGAGCATATTGGCTCACTCCAAGTGTCTCTCATTATTTTATGGGAAAGATTAAAATTTTAAATCATTTGGCAGGGGAGTGGTAAATTAATTCACCATAGATAGGCGGGTGGTAACTTATTTCATGTAAAATGGCGGTTGGTGACTCAATTAAGTTTAGTTGACCTTTTTGTATATATTTAAAATATAAGTTATTTCTAAACCACGCGCCAGCACGCGCACATTTCATTGAAAGTTTGTTATTTAAGAATTTTCCCTTCTATTTACTAAGAATCTTCATCAAAAATAGACAATGAGCTTTCCAAGACTCGAACCTGCAATGTTTTGCCTCGAATGCAAACGCGTTATTCATTACGCCACAAGCCCGTACTTCGCAACAAAAAATTATCCAAACATTGTATTTATGGGATTATTTCATTTATGTTGAATAAAAGGTCTGTAAGAATAAACACCGAGCTTGCCAGGACTCGAACCTGCAATCTTCTGCTCCATAGGCAGACGCGTTACCCTATGCGCCACAAACCCGATGGAGGCTGAACAAAATGCTATGCAAACATAGTAATATATGTAACGGTTTTACCATGATTTATAAATTAATTAAAATAAAATACTTAGACTTAATTGTTCTTAATCAAACTTCAGAAGTTCAACATTCAATAGTTGCTTGATAATTAAAAAGTGTTCCGAACCTTAACTTCGCAGTAGTTTCTGAGTTATTCGATGGAGTGGACCACCAAAAATCCCATGCTTTTTCAATGGGACGCTAAGCCTAAAATCTGTGAATTATTTCTTTAACATTACGGGAGGGTGTGGGTTCTTATCTAGAAGGGCCTACCGGCCCTCTAGAATAGAAGTAATGTTTTGGAAAAGGCATAACATTGTTAAATGAATTATAAAATATTACTAACCTAACCTAACCTAACCAAACCAAACCAAACCTAACCTAACATAACAGTAATGATTTGGAAAAGGCATATTATTTGAGAAGTCAATGAAGCTAAATTTCAATATTTTGGAAAAGGCGTAACATTGTTAAATGATTTATAAATTATTACTAACCTAAACTAACCTAACCTAACCTAAACTAACCTAACCTAAACTAACCTAACCAAACCTAACCAAACCTAACCTAACCTAACCTAACCTAACCTAACCTAACCTAACCAAACCAAACCTAACCAAACCTAACCAAACCTAACCTAACCTAACCAAACCTAACCTAACCAAACCTAACCTAACCTAACCTAACCTAACCAAACCAAACCTAACCAAACCTAACCAAACCTAACCTAACCTAACCAAACCTAACCAAACCAAACCAAACCAAACCAAACCTAACCTAACCTAACCAAACCTAACCTAACCTAACCAAACCTAACCTAACCAAACCTAACCAAACATAACCAAACCTAACCTAACCAAACCAAACCTAACCTAACCAAACCTAACCTAACCTAACCAAACCTAACCTAACCTAACCTAACCTAACCTAACCTAACCTGACCTAACCAAACCTAACCTAACCAAACCTAACCTAACCTAACCTAACCTAACCAAACCTAACCTAACCTAACCTAACCTAACCAAACCTAACCTAACCTAACCTGACCAAACCTAACCTAACCTAACCTAACCTAACCTAAAAATAAAATTGAGTTTCTTATTAAACTTCTTGATGCTGCAGCAAATAATATGTGTTCACCAATAACATTCTTCAATAAATTTCAGAAAATAACATCCATTTTTGGAAATTGTCTACCCCTAACCTAACCATACCTAACGTAATCTAACCTTACCGTTAAGAGATCTCCCTCCCAAGTACTGACGGCGCTCGATGCTGCTTAACTTCTTCGATCATCCAAATCACTTTATCCATTGCGCTACTGGAGCCCGGCAACTCAAGGAAAACGCTATGATTTTATATGTGTAAACCCATCCCATTCAGTCGAAAGCTCTTCCATTTAAATATTCCCATACAGTAGAAATTCGCTCTTTGGGCTATAAATTGTTTTAAATTTGGCTACAATTTTAGAAATTTGAATTCGATCCAACGGGATTCTATCCAATAGGATATTACCCCAAAGGCGATAGTCTTGCACGACGGGGACTACAACAGGGCAGGTCAACAGGGCATCGTAGATGTACATCATACGATGTGGCTAAAAAGATAGCTTTATTTAAAGAAAGGAAAAGTAGTTTTTTCACTATCCCCTATTTTAGCATTCAAAGAAATCGAGGGGAAATTTTAATGCAAAAACAAATATGTACTGACGTTATTTTAGAATGGTCTTAAGGCGGTGTTTATTATTAGAGTTTATGTGTATTTCTCCAGAAATCGAGAAGAATTTTAAGAGAAAAAGAAAGTATAAACTAGCTTGTGGCTTCTTGATATTACATTTATAGGCATAAGTAAATTTATTGAATTCTTGCGGCCTAGGTATTATTACAATTATAACACTGGTAAATTTATTTAAGGAATAAGGGTAATAACTTGCTACTGTTAAGGGTATAGCATCAACGGATTATTCACTCAGATTTCCTGTACGCGTAATCATTTCAGCACTGTTAAGGGTAGTGCAACGAGGGCATACTCACTCAAGTTCTTAGTTTGCGTTGCTTTATTACAAATATAGGAAAAATTTATCGAAAGATAGGGCTACGGGTAATCATTATACCACTGTTTAGGGAAGGGCATCGAAGGACTATGCAATCAGAATTTCTGTACGGTTAATTATTTTAGCACTGTATAAGCTAGCGCATTGAGGGGCTAATCCCCGGATTTATTGATCTTCTATTAAAGGTTAGGTATGCGATACGGGTAATTCTTTTAACACTGTGTAACACTCGGTTTTCACTTTGCGAATTTCTTTGCCCAAAGAAATTCGCAGAAAAACGAAAAGGTAAAACCTACAACGGCATCATGTGTGGTATCAGGAACCGAATAAGAACCTATTCGAACGGAGCGATTGTCCTTACATCTTTAAAACTTTAGTTTATTTTATCCCAAGTATAGGGATACTACCAGGAATGTATGGAGGGGTTGGAATGGCTAAGGTCAAATCCTAATCGGCGTGAAATGATCTTGAAAACAACTGGCGTGGCTTAATTTACGCTAGTGACGTCATAGCCTGACGTAAAAATAGTCTTTATCACTTAAATTATTTTCATTCATTCATTGGCTGCCAAAAAAACTTGTTTGCTATAATTCTCTACCCTCTACCCTAGGTCCTCTGCCTAGGCTGAGAGAATCGAATATGAACGCGAACGGCGGCGAATCAGAGCATTTAACTTTAAAAAATCTAAAAGGTCACTTCTGCCATGCCTTTTTTAACGAGTCATGACATTTTTCGCCTTCGATAGACAGCTAAACAGACGTAGGGGAGGAACTACGCTTCTCAAAATAAAAATGGACTCGCCTTATGTTTCCACCATCAAGGGTACAACGAGAGCCCCCTTAGCCATTCCAGCCCCTCCATACATTCCTGGTACTACCTTATCTCTTCCACCAACATTTCCGAATCTATTCTAGTCATTTCAATATTTGAATAATATAGTAATATAATAAAACGCGGCTCGGGAAAATTCGCAAAAATAGAAATAGTATCGGCAACGAAAAATCGCGAGATTCGGCAAAAAAAAAATTACGAGGAAAAGTTTTTCCGTTTCCGCAAAATTATGCGAAATACGCTCGAAAATCGCTCAAGTTTTTCTGTTTGTATCATATATAACAATTATTACTATTATTGATAAGGATTATTTTATTTATTTATTTATATTTGATACAACATCCGCAAAGACAGCTTGGTGTCTTATGAGCAGACGGCGGTTATAGCGAGGGAGCCGTGACAAGAAAAGTATATAATGACTAGGATAATGTTAACACAGAGGTCTAAAATACCAATGAAAATAATTGAGTAAAAATAAATGAAAAAAATAACTAAATACGGGGGTGCATCACGGTTTAAATCATATTGTTAAAATGTTCAGAGAGTTCAATTCGAAACAGAGATTTGTTGGTAATGGCAATAATGCTAGGGGGCAAGGAGTTCCAGTCATTAAATACAGTCATGAGTGAATAATATGTTAGCTCCCTATAAGTTACTCAGGCTCCATAGGCGTAATGTATCCAGCGATTTCTTCTCATTTCGCCCGCGCGGGAAAAAAATCCGAATGTTGCGCTCTCTCTTGTCGAAAAAAAATCCCGCTCGTACGGCTCCTCGACCTCGAGTCGTCGGCTGCTTTTTCAAAAAGGGAGTGTTTTAGTCGTGAATTTTTATGTTTTAAAAATTTTACATTAAATCATGGCGTTTGTGTCAGTACTGAGACAAAAAAATGCAGGAACTCAATGCAATTTACCGATATTGATAAAGAATTCTAAAGATAAGAGTTGTTATTGTGACTTGAAACCAGAAAATTATACAACTAAGCTAAATCCAATCATGGATGAAAAAAAACTAACAGGGATAAATCACGGCGGTAAAATGTTTGTTCGAAACGCACCCTCGCG
The DNA here is from genome assembly GCF_054372755.1 of Phalangium opilio. Lineage (NCBI taxonomy): Eukaryota > Metazoa > Arthropoda > Arachnida > Opiliones > Phalangiidae > Phalangium > Phalangium opilio. Next base: position 9,109,376 of record NW_028324147.1, on the reverse strand, counting down.
GCCGAAATTATAAGAACCGGAAACATTCAATTTACCGATTCAATCACGGGGTCAAGTCGGTTGTTGTTTCGTCTGCTTTTTGTACCCACGTAATCGTAACCGGGAATGTTTGCTGTTCTCGCGGTTACGGCGAGCTCAGCCGCCGGCGGCTCGGGAATCGGGATACCGCTGATACCTAGCCAAGGCTTAGTGTAGTTTTCGTCGAGTCTACTATAATTCGCAGAGCTATTTTTCTGTTGGAATTAGGGAACTACTATAAATATTGAGTATAGTGTCTGGAATATTCTTTAGTTAAAACTATTCACAATACGAAAGATTATTTGGGAGTAAGGCACGAAGATCTTATCAATCTGGGTAGCTTTTGCTTGGCCTATTTAAGACGCCGTGTATCTGTTTTTTACGAGGAATGTTTTCTATTCCCGCGGCTACGGGGAGCTTAGCCGCCGGCGGCTCGGGAATCGGGATTCCGCTGATACCTAGTCAAGGCTTAGTGTAGTTTTCAAGTCTACTATTATTCGCAGAGCTATTTTTCTGTTGAAATTAAAAAAAAACTTATAATATTTAGTTGAAGACTTTAAATGACTCGAAAAGTTTCGAAACTTTAGCTTTAAAACGTTGAATATAACGTATGCAAGTTACCAACCCTAACAAATCATACGAAGATTCTCAAACGTCTAAAGTTGGAATCGACATTTTTAAATTAAAGTTCCCGAGGTTACCACGAGATGGCAAAATTTCTATAAATCTACTTCCGAATTTGAATCGGTAAATGAGCTAAAAAAATAAAATCGAAATCAAATCTGGCAGCCTTGTTGGTAACAAACGTGTTTCCCTCTTAGTAATGTAAAGTCTACGAGTTTGATTTATCCCTGTTAGTTTTTTTTCATCCATGATGTAACTAACGCTAATTATTTGATTCAGGTACTTACTATTTTCAGTTTAAAATTTCTGAAGTATAGGGTGGTGAAGTCAGTTCTACGTCGGGACCATGGAGTTGAAACAAACAACGACGGATACATTGCATATAACGCTATGAAATATGGGGTAAGCAATTTCGATTCCTATATGATTATTGCAGCGAACCATGGAATGTTTTAACATTACTGGGTTACTTGTTAAACTGTCGTTAAGATCTCGGAGTAGGAAAGAAATGAAAAATGCGATTTATTAACGTAAATCAATAGGATAGATCTTTATTTATTTTGCATTATAAATTAAATTTAAGTAAAGATTTTTAATTATTTTTGGCTTAATATTGGACTAAATGGATAATAAGTTTGGCACCACCGGAGCTGAATGAAGGGCAGTTTTTAAAGGATAAAAGCAAAAATAAATAGGGGAAAGTGTTTGACTCTCTCCTTCGTCTGTGACATGCATTTGGAGGGGTGAATGCATACTCGCGAAATCTGTTCCATCCTCCTCAACTATTCACCACGTACCTAAGATAATTTGTGATATTGCGCGTGAAGAAATAGTGCGGTTTTATTTTACACTAGCTGCTTTTGACTGAGGCTAACCGTGGCCACTGCGGTTTATGGCCACAATTTAATTTGATGATGTACATGATTGTATTAATTTAGTTTGCGAATATTGATGTTATCAGGAATGTATGGAGGGGTTGGAATGGCTAAGGTCAAATCCTAATCGGCGTGAAATGATCTTGGAAACAACTGGAGTGGCTTAATTTACGCTAGTGACGTCATAACCTGACGTAAAAATAGTCTTTATCACTTATTATTTTCATTCATTCATTGGCTGCCAAAAAAACTTGTTTGCTATAATTCTCCACCCTCTACCCTAGGTCCTCTGCCTAGGCTGAGAGAATCGAATATGAACGCGAACGGTGTTAAAACTCCATTTGAACATTAATTAACATTAAATTTAAGCATACTCTTTTAATTATTTTAATTTTAATTATGTAAATTTTGTATAATATTCAATGCGCGCGTATTTTGTTATTTTTCAATTTTTTACCATTTTAGTGTATTTTTTTCCATTTATCATTCCCTTTTTTTTGTTATTGTAAATTTGAAGAAAAAATAAGATGTTTTGAAAGATTAGAAAAGAAAAAGTGAAAGTGGCCCCACGCCCTTTAGCTCAAAAAAGTATCATGACGGTAGAGAGAATTCCCCAAAACTAGAAAAACATGTACGTCATAGATAGGCACAATAGTAAACAGAAAAAAGTAAAAAACATGTTTACCCCAAAAGGGAAAAACGAGCGAGTAGAAAAATAAAATTAGAAAGAGAAAGTTTTACAAAGAATATAACCAGTTGAGCACTTGATGCCAAGCAGAAAAGGTGACCGAGGTCCCATAAAAATATTAAGCCCCTATAGAACTAGGGTAAAAGAGGTTAGAGAAATTTAGTCCCTGTTGCAACCAGGGTATTAGCTAATTAAAAGGAATACAAGAAAGAGTAAATAAAGGATAATTCTGTGTTTATTAAAATAAGTCGTATTCATTTACACTAACTTTAACTACGTAATCCCACGTATCGGGTCAAGTGTTTTTTAAATAAAACAAAATAAGAGATAGGAGTGTTTCAGTCCGCTCCTATCTGGACAGTTAAAGTCTCTCCCAGAGCCGTTTTGGTTCAAAAATCAACAAACGGCGGCGAATCAGCGCATTTAACTTTAAAAAATCTAAAAGGTCACTTCGGCCATGCGTTTTTTAACGAGTCATGACATTTTTCGCCTTTGATAGACAGCTAAACAGACGTAGGGGAGGAGCTACACTTCTCAAAATAAAAAAGGACTCGCCTTATGTTTCCACCATCATGGGTACAACGAGAACCCCCTTAGCCATTCCAGCCCCTCCATACATTCCTGATGTTATTTACTAATATTAAAACGTTTTAGCTTATAATGACAACCCAGGGCCTAAGTTTAAACGAAATTCTAAAGGATTTTAACGATGAGTTTTTTCAATTAAATTATGATTTCAAGAACATCTGCGGCATCTTTAATTTAATTTCGGCGTGCTAACGTTTTAAACAAACTTTAACCTCGTTCAAACGCGAAAATAACACTAAAGAAAATAGAACAGAGCGCGGAGGTTGTGACTCTTCCTTGAGATACGCCCATGCCAAATTCTCCCGTTTGGTGGCGTACGAGCGTTATTTTAGGGAAGAATGACATCATCAACTACAAATCTGATTGGCTGATACCATGTTAAACACCTCTCGCGCGCTTGAGCGTCTCGAAATGCATGTCAAGCTAAGGCAAAGGCAGGAAAATATGGCAGTCCGACACTTTCCCCGATTTATTTTTGATAAAAGTCATGCAGGATTTGCGTGTAGAAAAGGTTACATCACTAGATTTCCGGTGCAGCAATTATTTGGGACCGACGATTTGGATGGTCTTTCGATAACGTTTGGGACGCGCTTGGGAATTGAAGGATGGGCAGTGTTTTGAAAATAAAGGCTTACATAAGGTTTACGAAATAATATATCGACAGAGAATGTACGAGGAAGGTAAGGAAGCAAATGCTTCAATAGAGTAATATTTGCTGAGGGGGGTGAGACGTTATTGGTTTTTCAGCCAATGAAATTAACAAGCCAACAGATGGCGTCACCTTCTGGTGGCTATAGAGCTCATGTTAAATTCTGCCGCCAAAATGGCGAATGGGCGGAGTTTAATGTCACCCTCCCCGTAACCGATATAACTCTATACAAAGTGGATGATGCAATGAGTGAGAATTGAATTATTTTGCTATTTTATAAGAACTAATCATTTGTATGTTATTTTTTTTAACAATAGCTTTCGGACGGTGTTGTTAGAGCATACACGCTATATCCAGAGATTTTTCTGGAGGATATTCATGTTGGACCTGTCTCTCACGGTACAGAAGAATATATAGTGACTACCGTGAACGCCGTCACGAATGTGAATAAGGAACGTTTATTGATACAAGGATTCACTACATCTACTTGGCTCATTGTGCTCGCATCTATCGTGACTGTGGCATTTGCCTCACTTCTTCAAGAAAACGTCAGAACGAGATTTCTTTCTCAGTTGAGATTGTTCTACGAATATCTGTGGGATTTCACCACTTGTTTCTTCGAAAACTGTTAAGTCCACCTTTTAATCTAATTGAAGGGCTTGTGATATTAGTTTTTAAACAACTTCCCTAAATTTGGGGCGGCCCTTTTAGGTAGAATTTTAAAGTAAGAACCCTTTACCCTGTTCAAATATCGACGTTGTTGTACAGCTGGGAGAGCTGGGCGGTAAGGTTCGCAATCGGGACCGACTGAAAAATCCCAATCGCGCTAAATATTTTCCTTGGTTGTGCGAGATTTACCAGACTAAGTTTTCGAAGTCTAAAATGAAGCTTTTATTTGCTTCATAAAGTTCTAAGGTATTTTTTCGAAAGTTTTATTCTTAAGGCTCTTTCAGACGATCCAAATTTTTGACTCGTTGAGTTGAATCAACTAGTTGGATCGTGTGAATTGACGCTAGATGAGTTGAGTCATCAAAAAAGTTGGCTAGGAAAAATTGGATCAGTGATCCAATTTTTCCTGACTCAACTTTCTCCAGCCAATCAAAATGAATTACAAAAAAAGCCTTTCTCGCGAGTTATTTCGTAAGTGCCAAGGTAGATGGCGCTTAAAAAGTTCCATTTGGCGGTAAAAGTTTAGTCGTGTGAATAGGATGGATTTATTTCAATTTTCCCTTCAAAAGTAGGGCAAGTTGATACAACTTTTTGACCCATCTAGCTGAGTCAAAAAGTTTGATCCTCTGAAAGAGCCTTTACAGGAGCAGAGCTTCTTGCTGTTTTAAATTCAAAAGTGTTGTGTTGTTACAAAGGGGCCCGTAGGCCTTATATACATAAAGTCCATGAACTTGTTTACAAAAGAAGTTTTTTTTTCACTTGTACGTGTGACGGATAGGACTGGGAGGGTTTTTTTTTTTCAAAGGTTTAGATGTGACGTCTTTTGGGTTCTTGACCCGTCACCCTACACACCTGATGTGTTTGTTCTACAAAAATGAAAGTTCGGATCAGGTGTTCACGCCTCTTCTATACAAGATTTTAGTTCTGATTTGAATAGGCGATTTGTTAGGGTTTTTAAACCCTTTTGAATTTGAGTTACTAATTTTAACCCTTTATGCTTATTTTTGCGAACTCTGACCTCTTTTTTCAACACTCCCCTCCGAAAGAAGTAGACTTACCAATGCAATAGCGGCTTGCCATAAATAAAACACGGGTGGGCGCCAGTAAGTTGCGTACAGAAACGGTTCTTATTACTGCTGTATGCTGTAGAAGATTATGTTTTGAAAACTAAAAGCATATGAATAATAATTATATGAAATACTTTAAGAATTATGTGTAAACTTTTTAGAATTGTATGAAAACCATTCAGAATTATATGAAAACAATATTTACGATTTAAGTCATGCCCCCTCTACCTAAATTAAACATGCATGTTGAAGCCTTGCATATTATGAGTAACAAAAATTGAATGTTCAAATTCTACTTATCTAAATACATAAAATGAACTACTTTCAGACGGAAAATAAATATAGTAATTTTGTGAGAGAATAACCAGAGCTGTGCTAATTAATTAGTTAGCTAATTGAATTTCTAATTAATTAGCAACATTTACTAATTGAAAATGGTAATTGAATTTTAATTACCTTGTGCTAATTGAGAAGTAATTCTAATTAATTAGTATGAATCGGAAAGGTAATTATCTAATTAAAATTTAATTAGATTTAGGATTAACTAATTAGCCAATTGGATTTTCAATTAATCTTTTACGCCAATTTGTTGTAAAAAATCGAGGAATTAACTCTTGATTCATCTATTTGAATATGAAAAAGCCTTATTATATCGATGAGGAAACCTTAGTGCTACTCTAAATTTTTCAGCTCCTCAAACATGAGAGAATACTAGTACTAGTAGAAAATTTCGTAGTTCGCAACTGGCCCATTTCGAAATTTCGACTGTTTTACCTACTCGAATTAATAGCAGTGCGCATGTATTTACTACTCAGGAGTCCATTATAGGAACTGTGGCAAGAAAATGAAGAAATGAGACAAATTTCTACATGACGGAAGGCTCGAGGCTTGTCTCATTTTTCGAGAATAATTCATGGCTTCCGTACCCGTTTTTTAATGGCATTAAAACATCACCAAAGTACTAAACCCATGAGCACTTCTAAACTTTTATGTTTACTTATGGTTTCTTTTTTACCTTAATTAGAAAATAGTAATTCTAATTAATTAGTTTGATAAATAAATGTCTAATTTCTAATTGAATTGAATTAGTTTCTATGTCTAATTGCTAATTTGCTAATTAATTAGTTCATAAATATTTCTCTAATTGCTAATTTACTAATTAATTAGTTCATAAATATTTCCCTAATTGCTAATTCTAATTCAATTAGTTGTCAGCTAATTAGCACAGCTCTGAGAATAACTAACTATTAATCTTTTCAGATACAAATAACTTCAACAAGAGGTCCGTCATTTTAAAATGTGCCTGGTTATTCTTTTCCGTATTTTTCTTAAAATTGTATTCCTCCGCACTCAAAACCGAAATGCTAATCGACAATTCGAAAAACGTTGATAGTATCGAGGATATAATAAAGCAACCTAAACTAATACCAATGATAGCAAAAGACTTTAAAGTTCACCAGGATATATTAGTAAGAAAGAATAATGTTTTACGCATGTAAACAGTTTTTGTATTGGACGAGGCTCTTTATGTCGCAGGTGGCCGATAATATTAGACTCTTCGCGAAAAGGTCTTTCCCTTTATTATAAATAGACTTTCTACCACTAGTTACCTACGGTTACCTATCTACGGGTGTTTGGCGAGCCATTTCCTCCCGCTTTCTTTTACGTCAGCGCTTCCAAGAGACAGGCACCAAAAGACAAAAGAAATTCTTATTTAACAAAGTGGCACCTATGGTTGCCAAGAGAGAAGTATATATATATGGGCGTGGCCTGACTCTTCTGTAGAAATTGTAATTTAGGTACCCTGTTATTATCGTAGGGTACTCTCGGCGGTAGTGCTTACTATAAAATCAGGTAAGGGTGAAATGGAGTGTCGTCTGCATACAGGCACATGGACTAGTCCTCTAACGTAGCTACTTTGTGGTAGATCATAAGGTTACGCATTTAGGAACTTGTTTTTCAACAAAAGTTGCTTATTCAATCAGTTGCTTATTGAATTTTCAATGAGTTGTGAATTTTTCAAAGTTTCTTACTTTTTCAGAAGAAGTTTGCATATGTGTCATTTTGCAAACTCACTTTTCATATTTGTACACTATGCAAACCGATTTCTTCGCCCTTTTTAAAGATAATGAGAAGCTCATTTGAAAAACCTCTGATTTATATAACAAATGATGGAATTAATTTCTGTGTATTCAAAAATATCAAGCTTTTAATTCTCAGATTTCTGGTTATTTTACAATATGCATTTGAAAATGCTTCATATGAAATTATTTGAAATCCACTTTTTATGAAAGGCTAAAACGTTTCCAGTAGGCTGACGTCACAGATATATTTTTCACGTCAGATGGTGCCCCTCCCTCTGCTATCAGACCCAGAGTTTAGACTGGCGAGATGCTCCAGACGGGTATAAGATTCCCGCGCTTTTTTCCTCACGTCATAGTGATGTCATCAAACGGGCGAACAAGCTCGACAAGATAATATTATTAATATATCGAAACTGAGTTTTCGTGATTTTTCAATGGATTTTAAAAATAGAAACTTTGGTTCAATTATATTAAAAACTTGATATTTTGAAAGTAGAGACTTGAAAGTGTAACATAATAACACTTTCGTGGTAAAATATGATATGAAATTGTAAATTCGCATTCCCTTTAAGAACACCTCCATATCTCAAGAATGAACTGTTTCATTGAAGAAATTACAAGACGCTCTTAAATTATTTTCGTAACGTTGGAATGAGCTGCAGTCCAATGCATTTTCAGAATTACCCTACACTATTCACACCTTAATTGAAACGTCAAAAATACGAATTTTATGCTTCTCAAGGCAAAGAAAACGATGACATATTCCCGGCTTTCAAAACGAATGAAGCAGAACGGAATTTACTACACTTTCCTCGGCCAAAGGATTCTTCTCAAATGCCTCAATGGACCTGGAGTACTGTTTCTCGAGGACACAGAGATACCTATGGTTCTGCAATTATATGAAGATCTTTTAAAAATAGTGAACCGAAAAGTATACATTGGGAAAGATACTGTTGGAGAAGCATTTGCATATTTTCTATTCAACAATCAGCTTCCTCTCAACGTTCTCGAAAGACTGGATTTTTTGTGAGTTCAAAACAAAACATATACCACTCAATTTATAAAAATTGGAAGCATCCATCTTCCACTATGTCTGCACGGTGAGACGGAAGCGAGGGGTAGACGCTCTAGATCTCTATGTACACCTGAGTTCAAAAGAGTTCAGCTTTGACAGTGCATCGAGTTCAAATCCTTCGGAACTCAGAGTTCAGCTTTGACAGTACATTGAGTTCAAGTCATATTGTACACCTGAGTTCTCAAGTGTCTTCTCCCTCGGACGGAAGCTCCTATTGCTAAATTTAACATTTGTCGAATTATCATTTTTGTTCACAATTTTGTGTGTTGAAAGGCTAAGAAATCCCGTAGCCGCAGGATTGACTCATTTTGTTTGAAACTTGTTCCTGTCATTCGATTTTAGCATTAGTTAATATTTTAAATAATATAGCGTTCGTGTACTTAAGCCAGAGCTGTGCTAATTAATTAGTTAGCTAATTGAATTTCTAATTAATTAGCAACATTTACTAATTGAAAATGGTAATTGAATTTTAATTACCTTGTGCTAATTGAGAAGTAATTCTAATTAATTAGTATGAATCGGAAAGGTAATTATCTAATTAAAATTTAATTAGATTTAGGATTAACTAATTAGCCAATTGGATTTTCAATTAATCTTTTACGCCAATTTGTTGTAAAAAATCGAGGAATTAACTCTTGATTCATCTATTTGAATATGAAAAAGCCTTATTATATCGATGAGGAAACCTTAGTGCTACTCTAAATTTTTCAGCTCCTCAAACATGAGAGAATACTAGTACTAGTAGAAAATTTCGTAGTTCGCAACTGGCCCATTTCGAAATTTCGACTGTTTTACCTACTCGAATTAATAGCAGTGCGCATGTATTTACTACTCAGGAGTCCATTATAGGAACTGTGGCAAGAAAATGAAGAAATGAGACAAATTTCTACATGACGGAAGGCTCGAGGCTTGTCTCATTTTTCGAGAATAATTCATGGCTTCCGTACCCGTTTTTTAATGGCATTAAAACATCACCAAAGTACTAAACCCATGAGCACTTCTAAACTTTTATGTTTACTTATGGTTTGTTTTTTACCTTAATTAGAAAATAGTAATTCTAATTAATTAGTTTGATAAATAAATGTCTAATTTCTAATTGAATTGAATTAGTTTCTATGTCTAATTGCTAATTTGCTAATTAATTAGTTCATAAATATTTCTCTAATTGCTAATTTACTAATTAATTAGTTCATAAATATTTCCCTAATTGCTAATTCTAATTCAATTAGTTGTCAGCTAATTAGCACAGCTCTGACTTAAGCTAAGGTAGAACTAGAGCTCAGCTTGAAATAGGTTATTCAGCCAATATTTATAAAAACATTGATTTAGCATACGACTTCTGTGGATAATTCTCGAATTCGGATAAAGATAAAATGACGTGTACATTTGATTAATAATGCCTAGCTCTAGGTAGAACCCTTGTTTAGAAATCACTAGACTAAAGACATTAGAGTGCCCATCAGGTTCGTCTTATCTAAGAGAGCTACAGCTTTATTAGAACAAGTCTGTCTAAAAACTATTTCCGTACAATTTCAGAGTTTTAAGATTTGCCGAGACGAGACAATTAGAACCAAGGAAAAGATTTGAATATCATCATCTCTTGAAAAGGAAAGTTTCGTTTTACGAAAAGTCTCAGATTCTAGAGCCTGGACCATTGTCCTTTGGATTTTTATCCCAAGCTTTTCTGATCATTGTTTGAGGACTTGCTGCGTCATCAGTCGTGTTTTTTTGCGAAATCATCATTTATTATATTCGGTTGCCGAGCTCGAAGAAGAGAATCGCACCAATTTTTTTTATTAAAAAATTCAACCACAATTGTTATAAGCGTAAGCATTAAAGCTTATATTGCACATTTACATTTTCCTAATTCTCATATATCATACTATTTTTATTGTAGATAAGATTAGCCCTATAACTTTGTCGAAGCACTTTCATTGCACTGTGTCAAAATAATTTATATTCGTACGAGATTTTTATCTGCTACTGGGGTTGCTAATTTTCCGGAAAAATAAATTGCAAAAAAAAAAGTTCACTGGGTCTAGGTCTACGACCCCCCCCCCTCCATTTTACTGTGCTTTTAAATTCATTCAATACTATATGATTGGGTTTACGTTTACTTAATCCTATTCTCTTGGAAATTTCTAGGAGATGCTTTGCTTAGCGTACGATGAGAATTGCTTAAGCCGCTAAATTGACAAGGTTGTTGAAAACTTGCAATCATTAGAAACAACAATTTGTGAAGGAACTTTACACACCTACAAAGAATTCTCCGTTCCATTGACGGTGGTAACAAAACAGCACGTATATATTTCTAAACTATTGCGATGCAACTTTACACTATTTTGTGGTTTTTGAAAAAGTCTTATCCCAGTAACTTGCACCGTGTTTTCATTATCGACTTGATGCCTATGTCTCGGCTTGCTATGGGTCAAAAAAAATAATAATAATATCAGTGATCTGAGAGAAGAGCTACGAAATTGCGAAAAAGTAGTTATTTCAAAGGAGGAACAATTTTTAGTATAGGTGTGGTTATGTAATCACGCCTAGTCCTTGCGCTGATGGATTGTGTGTGTCTAAGTATGTTTTTTGGCCGGGGTACCCGATGAAAGTTTAGCTAGAAACCTATTAAGACAAGATTCGCTACCACGTTGGGGCAGGGAGTAAGGAACGTTAGAGGGAGTTTTGATCTAATGCTAAAAAAACCGTCATACAGTGGCAAATGGTAAAGAAAGTGGGGGGTAGGAATTTTTATCTCCGTTCCTCAATTTTTGCTAACGCGCAGGCGCGAGTGACGTCGTTTACTACCGCCAGCAGAGAGAATTTAAAAATTCTCTCTGCAGCCAGCGCCAGCTTCCGCTTCCATCGACTGCTACCCCACTCACTCTGTTCGACTCGCCGTCGAGATAACCGGGAAGCCCGGAAGGCGAATTTGCGGTATCGTTCGGTAGGCGTTATAAAATATTCAACGTTTTAAAGCTAAAGTTTCGAAATTTTTTGAGACATTTACCAAGTCATCAACTAAATATTATAACATTTTCGTTAAATTTCAACATAAATATAGCTCTGAGAATAAAATTAGACACGAAAACTACACTAAGCCTTGGTTAGATATCATCGGCTGAGGCCGAGCGGCGCATCTCGAGCCGCCGGCGGCCGGGCTTGCCGTAACGGCGAGAACAGAAAAATACCTCGTTAAACAAGCTGCCCCAGCAGAAAGGACACTCGTGCGGGATATGTAAGAAAATAAAATTTAAACAATAGGGGCTAAAAAAGCGAGCATTAGATAAAAAACTCTTTGCTAGACGCCATACCTCCAGTTGTGAACTTGTGAGAGTCTAATAAATATTAACAGTAGAACTCGCAGCAGACAACTCCTTCTAAAGACTTAAGCTATCCACTAGCACCATCGCGCGCCACCATCCTTAACCCACCGCACCAACGCGTGCTTCGGAGGAGGCGGAGTCTATTTATCCTTTTTTGCGGCTTCAGCTAGATTGCGTTCTGGTGGAGTCACCAAATAAGTGTTTACTTTAAAAAATCGAAATCGCAATGATGGGGATGAAAAGCCCGAACACACGGTATTCCTGTCGCCATGCATTGCCAAAGCTACGCTAGAGAGACCTTGAAAACCGGGACCAATACCTCGTGCGAGGGGGGATTCTCCCCCGCACGAGTAAAAACAGATGCACGACGGTTTTTAAATTTGACGCATGCGCGCGGACACCGCGTTGAGTCCCCGAGTCAGCGCCAGAGAGAGACGATTTTAGCCACGAATCTAACGAACGCGCCTATTCACTTTAATACTCCCTCTAACGTTCCTTACTCCCTGGTTGGAGCTCGTAATGTGAAAAATTCCATTCATCAATTTTCACATAACTCGCTTATTCACATTAAATTAGTGTGCAATTCCAGTCGGAAAACAAAAACATTTGTATGTTTTTTACGGGAAATATGGTTTCGATTAACGATAAAGGTTACTTTGATAATTGTTTGATAATGGAAGGAAAATAGTATTTGCACTTGTGTTAACAATCCTTCGAAGTTATAAACTATTATTACTGTTCATTAATGTAACTCTAAAATACTTGTCGAAGTTTTAATTGTAACTGAAAAGCCAAGATTATAAATTTATAATTACTATTTTAAAAAAAATTATTAGAAACGCTTAGCAACTCTATTGTTTAAAATAATGACTATATCATCCGAGTTAAAAATCTAGATATACAATTGAAAATTAAAAGAACAGATTAGGTTAGTGTTCATAGTGCATATAAATTTAATCAAAATTTGCAACTAAAATTTGAAATTATTAAATAGTATTGGTAACTAATTTGCAATACAATTTTTGAAAAAGTTAAAGGCCGACTTCCAACGAAAAGGGTTCTTACGAACTGAAAACCGAGCATCGAGACTAACAATGGAGCGACCGTGCCGATTTTTGAATCCCCGCTGGGGCAAAAGTTGGAACGGTTCTAGCGAACTGAAGATGGACAATAGAAATCCTTTTAAATTTATTTCCTCTCGAATTTTTGCTTTCCCCTGAAGGAAATTCTCTATTGTGTATCTTCAGTTCGCTAGAACCGCATTACACGGCTTTCAGTTAGCTAGAACCCTTCCATCTTTTGCCCCAGCGGGAGTTCGAAAATCGGCTAGGTCGCTCCATTGTTAGTCTCGATGCTCGGTTTTCAGTTCGTAAGAACCCTTTTCGTTGGAAGTCGGCCTTTAATGTTTAAAATACACCCATTGTACAATTATAGTGTTTACGAAACTTAATAAATATTGTGGTTTAAGAATTATTTATTTACCCTAAAATAATGAGAAAAACATAACATAACCGAACTTAAAAAACCAAATCACCTAACTACGTGTGAGAACCTCAGTACGCAACCCGGATTATCAGAAACACCAGAAGTAAGATGAGACTAGAAGTACTGAGCTAACCAAATTCTTCACTTGGCGAAAGTGAATATTCTTGATAACGCACCAACGGTTGGCCCTCTGGTAGCGGTTTCTGAATTTTCCCTCCAACACGTGAGACGCTCGCGGCGGTAGACGGCCGAACTAGATTCAAGCACCCGCGTCCGTGTTAAGCGGCTTTAGGTTGAGGGGAAGGGGCTAGGAAATGTTTTAGGAGCTCGACCAATTTTTTTCTGTCTAGTGTAGGCGCGATGGAAGCGGCATAAAATCCTCAAATTTGTTCACTAGTGCCAGGATCTACTACCAATGCTAGAGCTCTTTACTTCTAGTCTTATCTTACTTCTGGAAACACTAATCTTTCAAAATATTTTACACGTAAAAATAGTTCATGAGAAAGTACGAAAATTGAATTGCGCTGTTGGGACCCGAGCTTGTGGTCATTTATATTGTAAAGCACGTTTTACCAAAAGGAAATAAAATAATTCAATAATTAAAGAAATGTAATTGATATTAATTTAGTCGTGAGTTATTTATCATAATTGTAATTAAGTCGTTTTAAGAAACATTGTTCCTAAAATCATTTTAAACATAGCTACTGTTAAAGTTTGATTTCAAGCGAACACCTTTTTCGCAATTTTTGTAAATTTAGCGTACATAACGCGATTTATTCACTTTACATGATAAGAGAAGCCGCAATAGAGTAATATCTTTCACATATATGGCAACGTCATAACCCTCTATCTCTTACCTTAGTGATATCCCCCCTTCCGAAGGCAAATAGTATTCTCTAATACAAAGTTGCCTCCAACGAAGGGGATACACAGTTCACTCCCAATCTCTACCGATATTACTCTATTACGTAAACCTTTGGTGGAGGCCCTGCCATTCTCGTAACATTAACCGATCGCCGAGTGCATCTTAACTCTAACGATGATAATGGAGTAGAAACCAATATTGCTTTCTGTGAACTGCGAACGCGGTCTGAAAATTTCGAATGTGTTCGCTCCGATTTGCCAATCGCGAACGCGATGACAGACAGACACTTACACACAGAAATGTCCAGTGTAATACCTCTCCGTCACGTTATCGTTAATGGAAGAGGTAATGGTAGAAACTGAGAGAATAAAGAGCGTAGTTATTGACGTACATTAACTTGGCCCCCCAGGTGCTCAAATCGCTACCAAACCTACACGGATCAATTGCACCAAGCATGCACCATCATGCACCACCCTTAACTTAGCTTGCACCACTACGGTTCGCCTCTACTTATTTAAAGATTTTTTTGGGGGCTGACGAAATGAAAGCCCCCAGGTATCCGAAATATAAGTGCTCAAATCGCCACCAAACATACATGGATCAATGGCACCAAGCATGCACCATCATGCACCACCCTAAACGTAGCTTGTTCCACTACGGTTCGCCTCTACTTTATAAATTTTTTTGGGGGCTGACGAAATGAAAGCCCCCCGGTATCCCAAATATAAAAATGATGCCATATTCTATGTGCACCAATATACACCACTATTTTTATTTTTCTCTCTGTTAATTTATTACTAATTACTGCAATCGCCGCCAAACATACATGGATTAATTGCACCAAGCATGCACCATCATGCACCACCCTTAACTTAGCTTGCACCACTACGGTTCGCCTCTACTTAAAGATTTTGGGGGGCTGACGAAATGACAGTCCCCCATGTATCAGAAATGGAAAATTAATGTCATATTCTATGTGCACCATCTTTGCACCAATATGCACCACCAAAACATACATGGATTAATTGCACCAAGCATGCCCCATCATGCACCAGACTTAGCTTAGCTTGCACCACTTCGGTTCGCCTATAGCTAATTAAAAAGGTTGAGGCCTGGCGAAATGTTAACCCCAGGTAGTATTTAGTAATAAAAAGTAGTGAGGGAAATAAAAATGGAGGTACAAAAATCGTCCTAAGAGTTCCAAAGGACTTACTTTGCAACCCTACGGAGCCCTTGGGATCATTAGCTAAAGGAACAATTTCCAAAGACTTCTATGGAGTTTCCTAAGGAATTTTTGAGATAAATTTCCAAAGAATGTCTAGGGATTGTTTTACATAGAATTTCTTTAGGAATTGTTGGAATAAATGTCCATAGAAGGTTTTGGAATATTTTCCAACGAAGTTCGTTAGGTATTCTTGAGATTAATGTCCTAAGATGGTCTAGGGAATATTTTCCAACGAAATTATTTAGGAGTTTTTAAAATCAATTTCCAAAGAAGATTAAGTGATGTGATTATGATGCATTTAGTACTTTTGTAGCTTTAAAGCTCTGTTTCAATTTGATATTCCAAAGATTTTTTTCAACGTTATTATTTGAAATGGCTGTTTATATATTACTTAAGCTATACTACATCTGTATATAGAATAATCCTTGGTTTAGTGATTTCATGAAGAAAGCTAAGACCTAGACTCCGGCGGGTATATCTAGTATTACCCGCAATAGTCTTAGTGAAATAAAGAGTAAATAATTGAGGCATGAGGCCTAAGGTCAAGTAAACTTTGAGTGTTGATTTTCGTGTCTGAAATGAAGAGACATCAACGGTTCAGAGTGAGCCGAAAGTTAAATACACTCTTAAGTAATCAGGTTAAGATTTTATGATAGAAGAAAAGATCATGGTGGCAATTAGATTAGTAGGGCTAAGCTACAGAATTTTTATTCTCTTTATGGTGCGCATTGACTATCAGTGCGTCTAGCTACAATTTAGCTCTGGTATATTTAACGTTAACACTCATGTTGGCAAACTAAGAATATTGTTGAGGTGAGACGAGACGATAGTGTTTACACTGCTAACCAGTTGTGAATGTAGCTATCAGAATATAGGGTAAACAGCTGAAGCGTAGACTTCATTTCCTGTTCTTTTTGCCATTGACTGATTTCCATGTGTCCAAGATTTATCCTTATTGGATGTAAAATGTCGTCTGCTTTAATGTATATTCGCTATGCTTGGAATACTGCTTCAATATTTCGTAAATTTTTACTTCAAAAAAGAGAAATAATTTCATATCTAGGTCAATAACTTTGTAGTAGTAGAGCTCTTGACTCGGAGAGGTAATATTTTGGTTTTCCCAACTTGTTAAATCGATAAAATGACTAACATTATATGCAGTTTCACACTGCATGCGAGAACTGTACTCGCTATAAGGGGTGTAGTTCTGCGTGTAAGAACTGCCCTCCCAGTGTTGGGATTTGGCCCTGCATGTGAGAACTACCCTCGTTGAAATAAGGCTATACATAGTTCCCATGCTAGGAGGATTCATACCATTTTCAATAGGAGGCCTGGCTTTAGCCTCACCTAGTGAGTCAGGCCTCCTTGTGTAACACCTGAAGTAGACCTCCCTGTGTAAATGGTATGGATCCTCCTAGCATGGGAACTATGATAAATAATTTTCCCCATAATCTCATATCTTAAATATATTTCCCAAGAATTTTCAAAGGTACATCTGAAGAAAATATCAAAGGTACTTATCTAGTAAATTTTAAAGGTACTTCTCAAGAAAATCTCAAATGTATTTCGCAAGGAAATTCCAAACATATTTCTCAAGTAACTTTCAAAGAATATGAGATTAGTTTACCATTTCGGATACCTGGGGCTAACATTTCGCCAGGCCCCAACCTTTTTAATTAGCTATAGGCGAACCGAAGTGGTGCAAGCTAAGCTAAGTCTGGTGCATGATAGCTAGGCATGCTTGATGCAATTAATCCATGTATGTTTTGGTGGTGTATATTGGTGCAAGGTTGGTGCACATAGAATATGACATTAATTTTCCATTTGGGATACATGGGGGACTGTCATTTCGTCAGCCCCCCAAATTCTTTAAGTAGAGGAGAACCGTAGTGGTGCAAGCTAAGTTAAGGGTGGTTCATGCTTGGTGCAATTAATCCATGCATGTTTGGTGGCGATTGCAGTATTTAGTAATAAATTAACAGAGAGAAAAATAAAAATAGTGGTGTATATTGGTGCACGTAGAATATGGCATCATTTTTATATTTGGGATACCGGGGGGCTTTCATTTCGTCAGCCCCCAAAATCTTTAATTACGTAGAGGCGAACCGTAGTGGTGCAAACTAAGTTAAGGGTGGTGCATGATGGTGCATGCTTAGTGCAATTGATCCATGTATGTTTGGTAGCGATTGCAGTATTTAGTAATAAATTAACAGTGAGAAAAATAAAAATGGTCGTGCATATTGGTGCAAGGATGGTGCACATAGAATATGACATTAATTTTCCATTTCTGATACATGGGGGACTGTCATTTCGTCAGCCCCCCAAAATCTTTAAGTAGAGGCGAACCGTAGTGGTGCAAGCTAAGTTAAGGGTGGTGCATGATGGTGCATGCTTGGTGCAATTAATCCATGTATGTTTGGCGGCGATTGCAGTAATTAGTAATAAATTAACAGAGAGAAAAATAAAAATAGTGGTGTATATTGGTGCACGTAGAATATGGCATCATTTTTATATTTGGGATACCGGGGGGCTTTCATTTCGTCAGCCCCCAAAAAATTTAATAAGGTAGAGGCGAACCGTAGTGGTGCAAGCTAAGTTAAGGGTGGTGCATGATGGTGCATGCTTGGTGCCATTGATCCATGTATGTTTGGTGGCGATTTGAGCACTTATATTTCGGATACCTGGGGGCTTTCATTTCGTCAGCCCCCCCAAAATCTTTAATTAAGTATAGGCGAACCGTAGTGGTGCAAACTAAGTTAAGGGTGGTGCATGATGGTGCATGCTTAGTGCAATTGATCCATGTATGTTTGGTAGCGATTGCAGTATTTAGTAATAAATTAACAGTGAGAAAATTAAAAATGGCCGTGCATATTGGTGCAAGGATGGTGCACATAGAATATGACATTAATTTTCCATTTCGGATACCTGGGGGGCTGCCATTTCGTCAGCCCCCCAAAATCTTTCATTAAGTAGAGGGAAACCGTAGTGGTGCAAGCCAAATTAAGGGTGGTGCATGATGGTGCATGCTTGGTGCAATTGATCCATGTATGTTTGGTGGCGATTTGAGCACTTATATTTCGGATACCTGGGGGCTTTCATTTCGTCAGCCCCCAAAATCTTTAATTACGTAGAGGCGAACCGTAGTGGTGCAAACTAAGTTAAGGGTGGTGCATGATGGTGCATGCTTAGTGCAATTGATCCATGTATGTTTGGTAGCGATTGCAGTATTTAGTAATAGATTAACAGTGAGAAAATTAAAAATGGCCGTGCATATTGGTGCAAGGATGGTGCACATAGAATATGACATTAATTTTCCATTTCGGATACCTGGGGGGCTGCCATTTCGTCAGCCCCCCAAAATCTTTCATTAAGTAGAGGGAAACCGTAGTGGTGCAAGCTAAATTAAGGGTGGTGCATGATGGTGCATGCTTGGTGTAATTTATCCATGTATGTTTGGTGGCGATTTGAGCACCTGGGGGGCCAAGTTAATGTACGTTATGTATTGCCCTCCCGCTTCATATTAAAACAAGACACGTAAATAATATTTCTACATTAGCTAGGTGTGATTGGGGGAGGGGAGGTAGTGTTAGTTCATTTTGCAAAGCTCCCAGAACTAGGGTTTCCACCAACCATTACGTACGTCTATTCATGCAAAGCTTCGAGAGCTAAGACTTTCACTAATCCTTTCGGGTTATTAAACAAAGCTTTTACACGTAAGGCTATCACATTCTAGTGTAGTGTCGTAGCGTAGATTTATGCCATCGGGGGCCAACTTTGCATTTTCCGCACCCTCTATTATCGAATTTGTGTAAACCCACTGTGATATCCTTCTTCTGTTATCCCCTTCTGCTAACACGTATAGATTAGAAACATTTGTCAAACTTGAATAGTGATGTGCATTTAATAGACTTGGGAAATTAATAATTTACAGACAAAGGCGACAAACTAAAACGACTACATAAATGATTTTAAAAAAGTGAAAAAATATTTTATCGAATATTTTGCAAGTTCTGCGCCATTCTGAGCTGGGTTTCTGCGGTGCTTCGGTCTCATTTTCATTTGTACTGGGTGTGTTTTCGTCTTCAACACCGCATAGCAAGAAACCGGGCACGGAATTGGCAATGTTACTTAGAAATTGCGGTGGACTGCCTTGTTTCCTCGAGGCGGAACTCAGTATTGCGGTCTCGAAAATAAAAATTCCAGCCATACCGCAACTTGTCGCCAAAAATTGCGCTGACAACAAAAAAGGATTTATTGGTGAAGCTAGAGTATAGGATTTCCGTCGCTTAACCAATTAGTTATACCAAGAAGCGATATCTAGTTTATAAGGGAGAAAGTATAAATTCGCCACATTTCCAGCTTTATCTCCAGTTCAAACGTAAGTAAGGAGTTAATCCCCGCCGCCTCTAAATTACAACCAGCATCTCATTGGTTCTTGAAAACTCACGTCAGCGCGGCGACGCGAATGACGAAAATTACAGTCATATTTTCCGACTGAGGAGAGGCGAAATAGCCCGGCCTCCTTTTCCGTCCCCCCTTGTATTTTGCAAGGGGGGACTGCAGGACTATGGCGCGCGAATACTTAGGCACCTTAGACCTTATCCTTCTCCCTAATAAACTAGATATCATTTCTTGGTTATAAATTTATTTTACCATCTTACCCAATAATGGTACTTCGTTTCCACCAGGAAGCTTTATCACGAGACTTAGCAAGTTGACCACTACCATCATGAAGTTAGCCATACCAACTGCTAACCTGGGAACTGACCCTAATTCCAACCAAAAACCTACAAGACATCCGAAGTTGAATGGTTCGTTGTCATTAACGGAAAAGGACTAGAATCTTACATCCCATCGTTGTCAGGGCGCTGACCACAATTGGTAGTGTCCAGATTAAACTGTAGATGGATGCAATTCGTTTGATTACCAACGTAAATTTAAGAGTATGATAAGAGTAGATATAATTATCCATTTCCTCGTGATAATATGTATCGATTTCCTGCGAAGATCCATCAACATCCCATTCGTTTTGGATAAGCTTTTTCGCAACAAAAAATTCTCTAAAATTGGAAACAAAATTGACCAAATATACCTTATCAATAACCATAGGCCATTGCATTAATTACTTGCAAAGAAACCATCTCGCAGGGGCCGGACTGATATCTTAAGTTTTTCCCCTCGCACCAAGAGGCAACGCTAGATGGAGCCCTCTAGCGATGCTTCTTGGCATAATCCAAGAAGATGCCCCGCCCCTGTGGTCTTTGCTTCTCTACCGGAATTAAGGCAACGGTCTATATATTTGAAAAATGTATTCACAAAAATGATATACAACATTGTCTGAAACATAATCTTATCAATCAGGACATGTAAGGGTTTATAACTGTCATAGCATAAAGTAAACAGTCGCAAAACGGGGTTTTGAAAATTTCAAAAGTATATATATTATAGCAAAAAGTCTCGGTTTTCCACTTTGTATGTGGTTGCCAACTTATGAACGTAGCAGACGATGCAAGTAGAACTATCGCCTTTTTCAGTTCAAATATGTGGTTGAAAATTTATATTTTGGCCTTAGTAATCCTATGCTTTACCGCTGGCCCTACTCTTGTTCATTTCATTGGGTGCCTATGCAAGCTTACTTCTCAGAATTGGAAGTATAGCCCAGAGTGAGTGAGTCAATGAATGACTGCATAGTCTACGCTAAATTAATTTTGAAAGGGGGTAGGAAATAGGGAACCTGGGTATGACTTAGCATCCTGACGCGAGCTTGATAGAGACTTTTTGTTTTAATATGTATACTTTTGGTAATATAGCTTTGAAAAAGGAAGCTTTTCGAGCTCTCGCATTTAATACTTGACTTACGATCTTTGAAATTGGAGGGATAAACTTTCGCTACCATGAGTCCAGGAACCAAATTCGAAGGTACACGAATGAGTGTCAAAAGGATAATACTTGTAATTTGTGATACAAGGAACTTCGATTATCCTGGAAGGAAAATGATGAATCTCTCCACTTGATTCAACGTAAACTACGGACGATCGGTCTCTCTCATCGCGACCAGAACTGCACATAAAGAAATTAAAAACTATAGTTGAGAACAATTAAGTCTTCGGCCAAATTCAATATAGTCACTATGTTAGACAAAAACGAGTTTTAGTTTGTTGATAAATTGATAGTGTTACAAAACAGGGTGGTGGAACCAGGGAGGAGGAATGTAGAGCAGTGGCCAAAGGTATTACGGAGAGGTCTCCATTTAGCGGTCTGGAGAGAGAGATCTACCCGAGGCCAACTAGTAGCTACTACGCATCAGCGGTGCGCAAGTACGTCATCACTGACGTTAGAGAGAGAAAAAACCAAGTTTCAAATTTCTAAGCCTAACGACTCGCGCCGTCGCGACTCACGCGAGAGTAAATTTTAGCGGCCGACGGTCCGTAGAAAAAAATCGCGCATGCGCCTGAAAAAAAGAGCCTCGGTTAGGTCTCAGAGCTCTAACCCGGAATCGGCGAGAATTCTCTCTTTTTACAACGTGCGTAGACCACTCCTTTACAACATTCCTCCTCCCTGGTGGAACCGAAGTACAGATGTGGGATTTTCATTACAGTTTATCATAAGTTTATAAGGTATGTTCCATAAGTATGTCACTACCCATACTTCGTAATGTTAGAGGCTTAATGAGAGCTAGTTCAAGAACGACGTGAGAATTGACTACACTCGTTTTTGCAGTCCATCCTCCTCTTTAGTCTGTACTAAGCCTTTGACAAGGCCTCACTACGCGTCGCTTTACAAGAATCTATGACGTTTCACCTACGTCACTTCATGACAAGCTCTCATTAACGAGTGACACACTTATGGAACATATCTTATAAACTTATGGTTTATAAATTATGATTTAAGAATTTTAGGCACTACCCCTCCCCCCCTTAATTGAAATAGCATTATGTTTCAGATTGTTATTTAAATTTAAGAAGTGACACCTAAAACTCTCCAATGATCATAACTCGTGATATGATCGCAGTGTATATTGCGTTCAAGAATGGTTATTTCACGTACTCGTCAAACAGAAATATGTCTGGCATCCAAATTTGATCACGAGTCATTCTAACGAAAGTAAAGTTCTTGTGTTCAATGGGATTCCAGCGTAAATGTTCGTCGGTCCAAACCTAACATATTTAAAACAAAACTAGTTTAGATACCATTCAACAAAAAAGTAATGCTTCGGTGCAACATGGGTAAATTGCCTTGTGCCTGGATCTCATGCCAACTGCATATAAGTGTTTTGGATTGTCGAGAAATTTACATTCTAAAGGGTCGTTAGACCCGTTTGTAATGTTAAACGAAAATTATCACACTTTTTAGGCTTAGCTCTTTTTAGGCTTAGCTTCTCATAGAATAAGCATTATAAAAGCCAGGATCAACAGAATTATACGTACAAAATACTGGTTAGCATATATTTTTAGTTTCTCCGTTTCTGGATCCTATTAAATTTAATTCACATTAACAAATTTGGTAATTAAGCGTAAGGTTTTAATTAATAATTTTACCAATCCAATTATTGCAATGGGGTACAATAGAACGTATACGTAAGACGTTTGGTTAAAGCGAGCTACAGGTCGGACACGTTTGTCGTAATTTTGAAGTAATTTATTTCTTAACGCTTCTTCCTCCAAATCTTATTAAATTAAATTTAATTAAGTTAGGTAAGTTATCTAGAAATAAACATAGTACTTACCATGGTCTGCGGTTACGTTCATTAGAACGGTCAATAAACAATATATAAACAAAAACATATTCATAATTAAAAAACACTGGGGAGCTTTAGTAAGAGGTTCAAATTAAATTGGGAGCTTGAATTATGATTTATGATTTATGAATACTATAACTGAAAATGGAGACACCCTTAAGTTGTAACGTGATAATTTTAAAAACGCCCCCATCGTGTTTAGTATATTTAGACTTTCTTTAAATTAATTTTGTAGTGGCTTTTACTTTTGCGCGTATGTTAAGGGACGCAAAAGTAATGTTCCGATCCTTTACGGGTGACTGGTTTACTTGTGACTTGAGAGAAACGCTATTTAAGTTATATAACATTTCTCGCTCGACTTTTACTATTTCGTGGTTGGTAGCACTCATGGGTGGAGTAAATATACATAATTACTTTATTAAAGTTACTTTTACCTCGAAGCTGGTAGTCAAACTTACGTCCTTGGAACAGCACGCCATCTACGGTTGCTTACCTAGATACATTTGGGCTCCCAAGCTTAGAAATTGAAGGCGAGGATTAATATCCCATACCCGAGAATGGTAGAGTAAATATACATAAAATCCCTAATAATTTCAGGAATTAATCAAAAATAACTTAAAGTTAAATCAAAATTTATTTTTATGATCGTTGTAAAAATATAGAAATTTAAGTTAGTAAAATGAACGAAATACATAATTTTGATATTAATTTATCTGGTAGTTTTTTCGAGGCCTTTGTAGCATTCTTCTTCCTTTTTCAGGCAATCGCTAAGGCTATCAGTTTTATCTATTGGTTTAAAAGATTAAATACACGATTTGGAATTAAATTAACTGAAGATTTGTAGAACCATATTACCGAGAAATATCT
The DNA here is from genome assembly GCF_054372755.1 of Phalangium opilio. Taxonomy (NCBI): domain Eukaryota; kingdom Metazoa; phylum Arthropoda; class Arachnida; order Opiliones; family Phalangiidae; genus Phalangium; species Phalangium opilio. The sequence continues at coordinate 9,085,536 of NW_028324147.1, read as the reverse complement.
GTGTGGCTTCCAGATTTTCTTGAAGTACTATTCTCACTTTTTGAATGTAACCTTAAACCATAAGAGCATAATTTCGCTACATTAAACACAATTTACAAGCTAACAGCAGATGTCGTTTAAGGTATAAACGATCGTGCAACTGTATAACTTGATACGGTCTGTATAGTTACAATACTTAGCTCACCATGCATATCCTCGTAACCGGAAGTAATGGCATCATCAAGAGCATTAAGTAGCACATCGGTCCAATTGGATTGCAAGTCCATAAATTGTTGATGAAATTGGACGATATCGTCTTGTTTTTCGCTGACTTCAGTGAGGATTTCGTGGAAAGAATTTAACTTTGCTGATATCTCAATTTCTTCTTCATCGTCCTCCTTTAAATCATGGTTTTATTTATTAAACGAACCCCAATTAAGGCTGAATAAAACACTTACAAAACTTTCATGGTCCTCTGGTACATCATGATGACCGTTTGTCTGGCCTTCCGCAGCGCCGTTTACATTTTCGGGTTCGTTTTCATTGACTTCAAGCTCTTTAACTCTGCATAATTCGTGTGGTTAATTTAATACAGGGAACTACATAGCTGAGCTTTACCTATTGGCATAGCGAAGAGTGTTCAAGGTATGTTCGCCAGATGACATACCGGGCGACACAGTGGCGATCTGCAACGTAAATTATTAGTACTTTAATTACGAGCTTTCGTGTGATAAATTTACCATGCACGTTCTGGAGTTGTCACCGACAAAGGAATCCCTAAGTACTTTAGTCAAGGTACTGGCACGGAAAGGTAGATGGGCGCTTTTGAAGCTCAAGGCACGAATGCATTCTTTAAGGGCCAATAAGGACTTATTGATTTCGGCTCCTTCCTGCCTCGTTTGCTTATTGGCGCTCATAGTGTCCGCACCACGTTCATTCCCCGCCAAATCAATGATGTACAACTTTCCGTGAAGTGCACTGGTACTTCTGAAACCGGAAAAACACGTAAGAATTTTAACCAAATTAAAGTTTAGCCAAGCCTAACCACCAACCTTTTCTTGAGATTTATTTGAAATATCGCATGCGATCTCGATGAGTTTTGATTCACAGCGGTGACACCGGAGGATCTTGCCGCGCTGCCTGTTTGTATCATCTTGAGGACATGCTCGACGCTTTGTACGTCGACATCCTGCAATCCGACGATTTGTACTTGTTGCTTGCCATCTTCAAGTACTCTGAGCTGGGCCTTGGTCATTAAATCGACCACACGGCCGCTGTAGATCTCGAAGAAACTGGCGGTCACCTTCAGGTTTTCGCTGGCGTACTTTTTCGATTTCAAAAGTTCGAAAATGTCCCGTGCTGCGATGGAAATTTAATTTTAAAACCAAAACTTTTATCTCTTCTAACTTCTAGGCCTTTGCGATTTCACTTACTAGCCAAGGAGTAAATGCCCGTTTCGCAGGCTTGTTTTCGATCCTTGAAATCGCCTCCCATAGTCTAAAAACAAATAAGTCCTGGTTTTGAATAAATCCAATTCAAGAAGTACAGGTTCAAAGACGCAATTCTAAAACTTACGTGTGTCTTACCACTACCCGTCTGTCCATACGCGAAACAAGACGCCATACCGCCTTGGAAAATAGAATGCACCAATGGTCTCGCTGTGAAGCTGGTAAACACGTGAGAATGAAACGCTATTAAACCAAAGTCAGTTGCAAGGCTTATTTTGAAAACCACTTACTGATAGACTAGCTCATTATCGGCAGATTCATCAAACGCGTAGTCAAACCGAAATTCTTGCGTGTCCAAGAACTTCTTGAGATCAACCTTAAACTTGGGCTCGTGGAGAAGTACTTTGTCCTTAGTTGGGATTGACACAACATCGATTTCTTTTTGGTGGATTTCTATTGAAAAATAACCATGTAACTACTAAGAGCTATAGTTCAACATCGAGATATTTTGATAATCTTTGGTAACTTTGTGTGAAACACCACAAGTTTGTAAGTTGTTCCATAAGAATGACACCAACTATAATTCGTAATGCTAGAGACTCAGTGATAGCTAGTAAGAGACTGACGCTAGAATTGACAACACTCGGTTTTGTAGTCCATCTTCCTATCTAGTCTGTACTAAGTCATTGACAGCGTCTCACCAGGCGTAGCTTTACGAGAATCTATGACCTACTTCACTCACTCCATGACAAGCTCTCAGTAATCAGTGACAAACTTATGGAACATATCTTATGAACTTATAGAACCTTCCCTTTCTGTTCAATGGCCTCTTTCGAATCGCAACGCAAATTCGTCGCGTCAAAACCGCATCAGCCTTGCTTATCGGTCGGTAAGGTACCGTTTTCATGTAGTCCAGGATCATTTTTTGGAATTCATAGTTCGGGTTACTTTTCTCCACCTTGAAAACCGGAGGTGCTTGTCGAACCTCTTCATCGTGAGTTGATAGAACTCTCGCCACACGTCGACGTGGGTTTTGTTGCACGTCGAACATGGTCAGCCGACGGCTTTCATCCAGAGACGATGGTCCAGCTGCGGACCTTAATATACGTTTCGTAGTTTTAGTTGAAACGCCACCAGTAGCGCCAGCGGTGGCATTTTCAAAATCATCGTCTATGGGGATGTCCACTTCGACAACTTCGGTACGAACATCGAATTGTCGCCTTGGACGGTTTTCTATAACTTTTGTCCTTCTATGGTCCTTTCTGGCTGCAATACAGAAGGAATTTTTAATATACTGTATACACAAAACAAGGGACACAAACATTTTAATTTGGGGCATACTTGCAAATAGCATGACCAACAAAAACAAAACCTAACCTAGACGTAGTTTTTCTTTAAAGTACAATGTCTTGACGCGGGACAAAGATCTGCACTAGCGCATGCGCCTTGGCAATGAGTTAACAGAGTAATGATGAGGGAACTATTTATCGCGTATGTGATTCGGTTAAGTAACCTAGCTCAAAATGTTCTGATGTTGGAAAGAATCATGTTACAATTATCCCACTTTCGAAGAGAAGTAGTATATACTTCTGTATATATTAATAAATTTTTGGCTTGGATACCCCAAAGTAAAATTATACACAAAGCTAAGCCTACTTTCACCATGAACAAAACGTAAATTTTACCTCTGGTGTTTGTGGCGGCACACGCCAATTCAGATTCAGCATTGGGTCGGTTCAGTTCGAAAATAACCTCGAAATCGATCTGTCGCGTTAAGAGTGGTAAGTGTTATTAAGTTCCTCAAGGTTGCGCTGTATAAATACGCGCAAAACCTTAATAAAAGTAGCTCACTTCTTTCCCCTTGGATTCACCATCTTCGTACCACTGGACCGAAAACATTTTTCGATCTTCGTAAATACCGATAATCTTCGCGTCATGAACTCTACCTAAAGTTTGAATCACAATATCAAAATCACAATATCAGTAACCACGAAGGTCACCGACGAAGGCACAGAAGCATGGACTTATTAATTTTAAAGAAAACCAGAAAAGAATGGAGTTTCTGCCACCCGAACAAAATGTGGTTTGAGGAACGCATTAATAACTTCCACTACCCCCTATCTTTAGGCAACGATCTCTTCGAAATTTCGAGTGACTTTGATGTACCAGATAAACCATACAGATTTAACAAGCTATTTTTTAAAATTGAAAATTAAGTTCCGCACCCTCAAAACAGCTAGAAACGACCGAGAAACCAAAAACGTTATGTAAAACGTGCTTTTAAACCCAAAGGCGGTAAACACGAATAACGAGAAGTTAGTGAAGTAGCCGGTAAACTGCACTAGTACAGTACCAACCATGCAGATCACAACTTAAACCCACCTCATGCCTAACTTCAACCACAACGAATTGCATACCACGGAAATATTTCTGTGCTCAATTTTGCCCTACCGTACACAATTCACAAAATCAAGCGAAATAAAGAAACGTCCCAGATATACTGGAAGGGTCACAGAATGGCACATTAACTTACCATCACTACGGGCTATTTTAACAACGTCCTGTTCCCAGTACTGTCTTCCTGGTCCGGCAACGTTTGTCATTTTTAAAATTAACTATGGTTAAAATGACGTAAAGATTCTAAAACTGGGATCACGTAAAAATAATCACGGTTACAGTTACGATGTTTCTCAGAACGCAGTACGAACTACAATGCGCTGTTGTGAAGTATTACAGACTAAATATAGACAAAGTCACGTGATAATGACTCAACAAAGAGCCTATGGTATTTGAACTCCCCTCAAATTTGGCCTATTATTCACCTAAAAGTTTATATTTTCATATGTATTTTTAATAGCGTAAAAAAAGTACTACGCTTGAATCTTGACGGAAAATTGTTAAAAATCAAGAATACATGCAGCTAATAAGAATCGTTGCGCCCCATATTTCCCATGTTAATTTCTACGGTGATTTTGTGGGCCGGGCTTGAGAACTTACTGTCTGTCACGCCTCATGAATTTGACATCATTCTAACTGCGATTTCGTTGGTTGGTAGCAAGGTCCGTTCCTAGACGTTCGCTAGGTGCAACGTGCAGCGAGATAGATTATTCACGAGGTGAAATTCGCCATACATGATTCCAACAAAATCCGCTTGGATACGTTGATAAAACGGCTACTCAATGATTCCAATTAGCTATTTATCAAAACTGTCTTTGTACACAAAGACGCAAAAAAGTAAGAGATAAGTGTAGAAAATTAATTGTTTGAAGTCACAGATATTCAAATTTTCATTTTTGAAGACGTGATTATAAAACATCAATTATTTGAAAAAATTTCTTATCTTAGTTTTTTTCACCAAAATTCCTTAAGTAAAATATTTTATCCTTAAACATGTGCATCATTTTAAAAATAGAAAACGTATGCATTTTATTTTCTTTTTAAAATTTAGAGTTAGTTTGAGTATTCGGGCCTATAAGGAGAATAAAATGGGCAGAAAATTGTTGATAGCAGACAAAATAAAACAAGCATGAAAACTTAACAAAACGTGTTCGTTTATTTTAAAGATTTCGAGGTTTCAAAAATTGACGTGTTGTATATCTCTCAAAGCTACAGATCCTTTTGACTCTAATAACTACATCACAGTCAAAGGGCGAATGTAATTTTCGGTTCGCAATATTTTCAATTTTGAAATATAAAAATAAATACTAGCTCTATTTTTCAGATATCCGAGTATTTGAACTTCCTCGAAGCAAATGTTTCTCGAAAATAAACAGTAGTATCAAGGTAGTTTCTCTGAAATTTTTGTGAAAAAAACTAAGATAAGAAATTTTTTCAAATAATTGATGTTTTATAATCACGTCTTCAAAAATGAAAATTTGAATATCTGTTACTTCAAACAATTAATTTTCTACACTTATCTCTTACTTTTTTGCGTCTTTGTGTACAAAGACAGTTTTGATAAATATCTGTCACTTCAGTCTTAATATGAATTAAAACTGTTTAGAAACTAGTATTTTAAAACGTATACTGAAAAGCAGGCGCTCCATTTAAGTCTTGTGGTGTTGCGCGTATATTAATTACCACGTTTGAACTAACAAGGCCCTAACCATCTATTATAGAAGTATTAATCTTGATTGCTTCAACGCCCAGTCCAACTCAAATTGCCTTCCCGTCGTTTTCACGTGCAAAGCACAGTGGATGCAATAATACAAATAGATTCCGAAGACTTAGGCTAATAAAATATTACGTAGACCTGTGTACAAAAACAATCTATACACCTGTGCACAAACATATTCCGTAGACCTGCGCTGGGTGACCACATTTCCTAAATTTTATAATTTTTCCTATTTTCGGATGTCTTTCTATTAGTTCCTATAATTTCGATAATTTTCCTATATTTTCCTATTTTTTGAAATTGTAGATATTTTGTGCGCTCTAACTTTTGGTTTTGTTATTTATCACCAAAGCTATGGAAGCCTCTAAAAATATTTGTCAGGGAAGTCTGTGAGGTTTAAAAGTTATAGCATATGTTTCTAAGATTACGTTCCATAAGCATGACACTTCCTATATTTCGAAATGCTAGAGACTTAATGAGAGCTAGTTCGAGAACGACGCAAGAATTGACTACACGCGATTTTCTACTCCATCTTCCTATTTAGTCTGTACTAAGCCTTTGACAGGGCCTCATCAGGCGTCGCTTTACGAGAATCTATGACGTTTCATTTACGTCACTTCGACACAAGCTCTCAGTTTCCAGTGACAAATTTATGTAACATACCTTACGAACTTATGGTTATAATTAAACCAAAGCTCCTTTGTAAATCTTGTCTTATTACTTTCAAAGCATTTGCAACCTATATTTTGCTATTTTTTAAGAGTAGTTCTCTTGTCTTTTCCTGTTTTTTTAATTATACATCTATATCTATATAAATGAAAGTCCTGACCGACTGACAGACTGACTGATAATCATCGCCCAGCCCAAACCGCTGGCCCCAGAAGGCTGAAAATTTGGAGGAACGTTACTCGTAAGTAGTAGGCGCGTACTAAGAAAGATTTTTCCAATCCGCCGCCATCTTCATAATTGGCGCACAGAAATGTAACAAATCTTCTCTTTGTAAGAAAGTCCTGAGTTTCAACCGATTTCACAAATATTTAGTACACTGGATTCCTTTAACCTATATATATATGGTCTTTCGGGATCGATTTGTTGCCATCATTTTAAATGGCGGCCAGATATTTAAAAACCTTTCTTTATAGAATGTCTGCGTGTAAAGTAATAAAAAATGTCCCGACGAGCTGATGGGCGACGCCGAGTGTCTTCGCTCCTAGGATGCTACAAAAATATTAGTCGACTCAGTAAAATGTACCCATACTTGATGGAAGTTCTTACTACACTCAAGCGATGCCGCGGGTAACAGCTAGTCTCCCATAATTTCCTGTAAATCAATTGTAAATTTCCTATTTTCCTATAACTATTACAAGGTTATTTGTGGTAACCCTGAGTGCACAAACATATTTCGTAGATAACATAGACTTATGAAAACACATGTCATATAATTGTGCACAAACAGATCCCTTAGAATTGTGCACAAACAGATACCTTAGAATTGAACACAAACTGATGTCATAGACTTGCGCACAAAATGATGTCATAGACTTACGCACAAACAGATGTCATAAACTTGTGCAAAAAGAGATGTTATATACCTGTACACAAAAAGATTCCATGGACCTCTGCACAAAAACATTCCATACCCCTATGCTCAAAAATATGCTCAAGAATATCTCGTACACCAGTGCACAAAAATACTGCATATCCATTAGCACAAAAATATCCCGTATCCATTTGCAGAAAAATGTTCTTTAGACCTGTGCACAAACAAATGCAGTGGCCTTTGCAAAGACAGATTCCTTAGACCTCTGCACAAACCGATTCAGTAGGCTTGTGCACAAAAATATTCCGTAGACCTGTGCACAAAAATATTCCGTAGACCTGTGCACAAAAATATTCCGTAGACCTGTGCACAAACAGATACCGTAGACATGTGCACAAACAGATACCGTAGACATGTGCACAAACAGATTCCGGATACTTGGACACAAACGGAAGTCACAGGGTTGTGCACAGATGTCATAGACTTGCACAAAAAATACATCATAGACTTGCGCAATAAGAGATGTCAAGGATATGTGCACATCAGATTCCACGGACTAGTGCACAAACAGAAGTCTTAGACTTGTTTACAAACAGAAGTCATAGACCTGTTTCCATAAAGATTCCATACCCATTTGCACAAAACAATTTCATACCCATTTGCACGAAACGATTCCATACCCATTTGCACAAAACGATTCCATAGACCTGTGCACAAAAATATTCCATAGACCTGGGCCCAAAGAGATTCCATAAAACTGTGCACAAAAGATTCCCTAGACCTGTGCTCAAAAAATTATGCCGTAGGCCTGTGCACAAACAGATGCCGTAGACCTGTAAGGAAACAGATTCCGTAAACCTGTGCACAAACAGATGCCGTAGGCCTGTGTACAAACAGATTCCGGAGATCTGTGCACAGATTCCGTAGCCATGTGCACAAACAAATTGCGTAGACTTGTGGAAGTCACAGGCTTGTGCACAACAGATGTCATAGACATGTTCAAACCAGATTCCATAGTTTTGTGCACAAACAGAAGTCATAGACATGTGCACAAAAAACATTCTATAGACTTGTGCACATCAAGTTTCCATAGACCTGTGCACAAAAGATTTCATGAAGATGTGCACAAAATATTTCATGGAACTGTGCACAAAACATTATATATGCTTGTGCACATAAAGATTCCATAGACCTGCGCGCTAAAGATTCCATAGACCTGTGTACATAAAGATTTCATACCCATAGCACAAAACTATTCCATAACCATTTGCACAGAAATATTTCCTAGACCTGCGCACAAAACATTTCATAAAACTGTGCTGTGCACAAAAAGATTCCATTGACCTATGCACAAAATATTCTATTGGCTTTTGTATAAACATGTGACATAGACCTGTGTACAAAAATATTCCATGGACCTGTGCACAAAAACATGCCTTGGACCTGTTCAGAAACATTCCATACCCCTATATGCTCAAAAATATTCCACACCCATTTGCACAAACATTTTCCGTAGACCCGTGCACAAACAGATGCCGTAGACTAGCGCATAAACAGATTCCATAGATTTGCGCACAAATATATTACGTAGACTCGTGCACAAATAGATTCCACAGACTTGTACACAAACAGAAGTCACACGGTTTTGCACAATCCGATGTTATAGACTTGTGCACAAACAGATGTCATATGCTTGTGTAAAAAACTGATTTCATAGACTTCCTCAAAAAGAGATGTCATCGACATTTGCACAAGATATTCCGTAGACTTGTGCACATAAAGATTCTTCAGACTTGTGCACAAACATATTTTGTAGACCTGTACACACAGATACCATGGACTTGTGCAAAAATAGATGTCAAATATTTGTGCAAAAACACATACCTTACACTTTTGCACAAACTGATGCCATAGACTTGTGCACAATCATATGTCCTAGACCGGTGTACAAAACATTCTATAGATTTGTGCACAAACATGAGTCATATACCTGTACACAAAAATATTCCACGGACTTCTGCACAAAAACATTCCATATACCTGTACACAAAAAAAATCCATGGACCTCTGCACAAAAACATTCCATATCCCTATGCTCAAAAATGTTCCTTACCCATTTGCACAAAAATATCACGTTCACCTGTGCACAAAACTATCACGTACACCTGTGCACAAAAATATTCGGTATCCATTTTCACATAAATATTCCGTACACCTGTGCACAAAAATATTCCAAATCCATTTTCACCATAATATTCCATACACCTATACACAAAAATATTCCGTACACCTGTGCACAAAAATATTCCGTACAATTGTGCATAAAAATATTCCGTACACCAATGCATAAAAATATTCCGTACACCAATGCATAAAAATATTTCGTACACTTGTGCACAAATAGAATCACAGGCTTGTGCACAAAGAAATGTCGGAGACTCGCGCAAAAAGAGATGTTATAGACATGTGCACATCAGATTCCATAGAGTTATGCACAAACATTTTCAATGCCCCTATGCTCAAACAGATTTCAAACCCTTATGCTCAAACAGATTTCAAACCCTTATGCTCAAAAAGATTCCATACCCATTTGCACAAAAATGATACGTAGACCCGTGCTCAAAAATATTCCGTAGACCTTTGCTCAGACAGAAGTCACTCGCGTGTGCACAAACAGATGTCATAGACTTGTGCACAAAGAGATGTTATAGACTTGTTCACAAGCAGGTGTTATAGAATTGATCACAAGCAGGTGTTATAGAATTGATCACAAGCAGGTGTTATAGAATTGATCACAAACAGGTGTTATAGACTTGTTCACAAACAGATGATTTAGACTTGTGCACAAACAGATGCTTTAGACTTGTGCACAAACAGATGTTTTAGTCTTGTGCACAAACAGATGTTTTAGTCTTGTGTACAAACAGATGTTTTAGTCTTGTGTACAAACAGATGTTTTAGACTTGTGCACAAACAGATGTTTTAGGCTTGTGTACAAACAGATGTTTTAGACTTGAGCATAAACAAATGTTATTGACTTGCGCAAAAAGAGATGTCATAGAAATGAGCAAATCAGATGTCATAGAAATGAGCAAATCAGATTCCATAGACCTGTGCACAAACAGAGGTCGTAGACCTGTGAACAAACAGAAGTCGTAGACCTGTGCACAAACAGAAGTTGTAGACCTGTGCAAATAAAGATTTTTCACTTGGACAAATAAAGATTCTTCAGACTTTTGTGTGCACATAATGATTCTTCAGACTTGTGTGCACATAAAGATTCTTCAGACTTGTGTGCACATAAAGATTCTTCAGACTTGTGTGCACATAAAGATTCTTCAGACTTGTATGCACATATTGATTCTTCAGACTTGTGTGCAACTAAAGATTCTTCAGACTTGTGTGCACATAAAGATTCTTCAGACTAGTGTGCACATAAAGATTCTTCAAACTTGTGCAAATAAAGATTCTTCAAACTTGTGCACATAAATATACCATAGACCCATGAACAAAAAATTCCATAGACCTGTGCACAGAAGATTCCATACTCCTATACTCAAAAGGATTCCATGCAGATTTGCACAAAAACATTCCGTAGACCTGTGTAAAACAATATTCCATAGGCCTGTGTAAAACAATATTCCAGAGGCCTGTGTAAAACAATATTCCATAGGCCTGTGTAAAACAATATTCCAGAGGCCTGTGTAAAACAATATTCCATAGGCCTGTGTAAAACAATATTCCAGAGGCCTGTGTAAAACAATATTCCAGAGGCCTGTGTAAAACAATATTCCAGAGGCCTGTGTAAAACAATATTCCATAGGCCTGTGCACGAAATGATTGCATAGGCCTCTGCACAAAGAGATTTTATACTCCTTTGCACAAAAATATTCTGTAGGTCTGCGCTTAAACAGATTCCGTAGACTTGTACACAAACAGATGTTATAGTTTAGACTCGTGTAAAAATTTAATTACCTATAATTGGTAATTATCTTTAATTGCTTATTTGGTTTAATTATCTTTAATTGCTTATTTTGTTTAATTAAGTTTAATCCGTACTTCGCAACTAAATTAGTTGGACGCGCAATAGTTATAATGACAATTAAGCTAGCTAATTGCCCTACCAATTTGATTATCCGCAGTAAAACGACGTAAGTCCTAGAATGACTTTCTTTATTACTTAACCCAAGCAAAAAAGTCTTAAGTTCCACAGTTTAAAGGTAAACCACGTAATTCGGAGCAGGTACTTAAAACTATTAAAAACAATACTTAAACTTTGTTTTTCGTAATGAAACAAAAATTGGCGCCCACTTTAAAAATGGGGCTTTCATTTAAGACCGTTTTCAAATCTATCAAACGTATAGTTATTTTTGTAAGGGTAGTTACAAAATGGGTAAGTTTGGAAAATTTCCCATGTTATTTCTATGGAGATTCTCTAGTTTTTCGCCAAAATCTGTGATTAATTTTATGGAAATGAAAACCACCCTTAGCAACTTTATGCTTTATAAAATAAACTATTAGGTGGATCATCTTGAAATTTTTACCACATACTAAGGGCCCGGATTTTAGTTCAGTAGAAAAATTTCGAAACAATAAACTTAATACGAAAAAAGTTAAAACCAATCCAAAAACCTTCCTTATACATTAAAGCCGTCATCAGGCCTTATCTAAGGGAGCTACCGCTCCCTTAGAATATGTATTCGTGTTGAAATATTATTTGACAAAAAATAAATGGGTTTGCATGTGCGTGGAAAAATACCCGACAAATAGCCTGCAAACAATTTCAACGGCTCGCGTCACGTGATCGGTTTTAAACGAGGGAGGTCGCGTAAAGTAAAATTTAGGTTCGAATTTGAACCTCTCCAAATAACAGACACACCGTAAAACCTAACAGATACAAAAACTTGCTAATTTACCAGTTGCGCATTGTCGATATCATCATATCACGGCTGCAAAATAATAATTTGAATCATTAAGCTTAAATTTGATTAGGATTCTATAATTTTAATATACTTTCATCACTAGATATAATTTGTTGTCGTAATACACATGTGATAAAATAATTCCGATTGTTAGCATTTGCAATTGCTTTTCTGTCTAAATTGTACATGGAAAATTTACATAGAAATCAGAGATTTAATCGTCAACGTAACAGTTTAGTGCCATAAGGAAAGACGTGTTCAGTTCAAATCGATTGATTTCTTTGTATTTAGAATTCCTTTTTTAATTGATTAACAAAGAAATTAAAACCAAAGTATCTTCCTGATAAAACTGTAGTATTTTTAGATAGTTATATATTTATTTAACGGTGTTTTTGCTGGTCATTCGCAGGCCAATTTGCTGTCGAAACTGGACAGGGCGATGGCGAAGGCTTGTAGGCAGCAAAAAGGGTAGCCGTAATCCATCGTGAAGACATCCTCAGAGACGCGACCGAACTGCATAACGATGTAATCCACTGTGAAATTAAATTTTAATTACAGTTTGATTAAAATATTATACATCTCTCAACTTGATCAATAAATATCTTTGCATGCTGACATTTTCATATATTTTTCTGATAACTGAGCATTTTATAAAATTCGCACATTTCTCTAAGAATTAACTGAGCCAGGAATGGGCGATTAATAAAATACATTGAATTATCTCAAAATTCACTGAACAATTAATAAAATCCATTCATTTATGTGAAAATTAACTGAGCAATTTTATTCGATAAAAACTAAGTAATTAATAAAATCTACAGGATTCTCTGAAAACTAACTGAGCATTTAATAAAATACCCTTATTTATCTGATAACTAACCGAGCAATTTATGATTTTTTGATAATTGTCGTGAACAATTTGAAAATTTTTAAACGACGCTTGCGTCACTCTTCCATGGAAATTCAATACATACGATTGAGTGTCTGAAAGTACAAAATAGCAATGAATTAACATGGACACTTAAATTTATGTAATAGATAATAATGTTAATACATTACCATCATTCCAAACTGGCATCTTATTATGGAGTTCCAACATATTTTCCATGACACCATTTTGCCACCTTTCAATTAGACGATCGTTACCCTGTTAAATATTCAATACAAAACCAAGTAAACATTCCTTCATCTTACAAAACACCAATACAAAAGCGTGGTAAACGTCACTCTGGACACGAAGGCGATTCACTTTCTCATAATTCTATCAGAAGGGGATAATAGAAGAAGGATGGCACTCTGTATCATCTTAATGCTTTCGTAACTTAACACGATTCTTCCCAGGCTAACCCTTTTGTTTGCTATCCCGCTCATCAAACTTCACATGGGCTCGTGAATTCTGTAACTGATTGGTACTAAATCCTCAGCAATCAACCCACAAACGTTGATGGTGTTGACGTGGGACAAAAATCCACAAGCGCATGCGCCTAGGCGAATAGTTAAGCAGCGCTAATAGAGTAATGATGACGGAACTATTTATCGCGTATCTGATTCGATTTAGTAACCTTGTGCACTCCAAATGTTTTAGTTCTGATGTTGGGAAGAATCATGTTACAATTACCCCGATTTGTGGTACACTTCTCTCGAAGAGAACTATTATATACTTGTGGTTTTATTTGCATTTACATATGGTCACTTTAAGTACGAAGTACTTACGCTCAGTGGCCTGATTTCGACTCGCTTGTCTTCCGCAGTCATGGCAGGCAAAATTACCGTCATTTTCAGGGACCTTTGAACCCTAATATACGTTGGTCTCCTAAAATGGCAAGGTACTTTTGTAGACTCGGGTATTTATCAATATTATAAATCTACTTGAAATAACGTACATTTATCACAGCAGCAATTTCACTTCTGGCACCAGATTTGTCATCCGACGAAGTGGACAGCAACGCACCAGATTTTTGAGGACTTATCCCGTTATCGTACACCGTGAATGCTGTTCCCAATAGATTTGATCTACAATTCGAAATAGACTTTTTATAACCAAGTGACTTAAAATATCTGTAATAGACAAAATTGTCTTCTATTCAACATGGCGTTAGGAAGACCTAAGTATCCTTTATGTTAAGGACTTAATTTTCCTCTATGTAAAGGTGCCTGGAAACCCTAATTGACTTCTATGTAAAGGTACCACGAAGACCGAATTGTCCTCTATTGAATGTGGTGTCAGGAAAACCTAATTGTCCTTAATGTAAAAGTAACAGTAAGACCTAATTGTCCTATATGTAAAGGTGCCAAGAAGACCTAATTGTCCTCTATGTAACATAGTAACAGGATGAAAACATTGTCTTCAATGCAATGGTACCAAGAAGGACAAATTGTCCTCAATTCAATGGTACAAACGGAGCCTCCGGGATGAACTAGGCCCATGCATGTCAAATTTTATGTGGGGAAATATCCAGTTTGTTAGGAAAAATATTTTCACCATAGATGGCGCTTATTTTTCCGTTGTGACAGGGGTCTTCCTTAAATTATCGTTGATATTTTAGGAGTCAGTCATAAAATTTTTATGATAGAGAAAAGTTTCATCCTGAAATGAACGTAAATGTTTTTGGGGCTATTCACTTTTTGTTTAATCTTTCGGTTAGATTGTATTGATGACAACAAAATAAATTATTTCAATTAAAATAATTCAGTAATTACGTATTGGTCCAAATACGTAAGCAGTCGACAGGGTCACGGGGTTGAACTTTGTTTATTTTTCGGTCGTATCAGCGCCCCCAAAGATTCTAGTGTCGTTTAAATTTTTCTTGTTAGATAGAGGACCAGTTTTTCTGGTTTGTACCGGAGCCTCCGGGATGAACTAGGCCCATGCGTGTGGCGAAGCGAGAATATTTTTTAAACTAATTTAGTTAGCCGTGTTTTCCCGATTGGGGGCGCTGATACGACCGAAAAATAAACAAAGTTCAACCCCGTGACCCTGTCGACTGCTTACGTATTTGGACCAAGGTCGCGGATTGTAAGTATACGTTTTTATTACTCTTACTGACTTATTTTAATTGAAATAATTTATTTTGTTGTCATCAATACAATCTAACCGAAAGATTCAACAAAAAGTGAATAGCCCCAAAAACATTTACGTTCATTTCAGGATGAAACTTTTCTCTATCATAAAAATTTTATGACTGACCCCTAAAATATCAACGATAATTTAAGGAAGACCCCTGTCACAACGGAAAAATAAGCGCCATCTATGGTGAAAATATTTTTCCTAACAAACTGGATATTTCCCCACATAAAATTTGACATGCATGGGCCTAGTTCATCCCGGAGGCTCCGAGTGTATAGATTTTGGAGATATATTGCGGATAATGATTGATTTACCTGACAGAGTGTAAGCCTAAGCGTTCTTCTTGGTATAACTAAAGCAAGGATTATTCTATATACAGATGTAGTATAGCTTAAGTAATATATAAACAGCCATTTCAAATAATAATATTAAAAAATGTCCTTGGAATATCAAAATGAAACAGAGCTTTCAAGTTACAAAACTACTAAAGGCATGGTAATTACGAAAAATACTTCCACATATTCACTTTATATTATGGAAAAAGGGAATATTAAGGTTCTGTATGATTTCTTAACACATCAACACAAGGCTAACTGCTAACGCGACGCACTAGTGTAACAATGGACGGACACACACAGACAAAAACATAGACTGCTTTTTAGCTCTTTCCGTATTAATTTTGAGTTGAGAAACAAGATTATCTTAAATATTAAAATAAATATAATTAATATTAAATATATTCTAGAATAGTTGTTCGCCTTATTGAGCGTTACATCGTTTTGATAAAGAATAATTAAACATTCTTGAGAGACTTGACTAATATTGGCGTTTGAAATGAAGCATACGCCGGTTGCTTCGCCTTACTCAAATAGGTAGTATATAAAGGTTTCGAATCGCAGCTATAGTTAAGAACAGCGTAGATAGTATATAAGGGTGTCGAACTACAGTCTACAGCTGAAAGCAAGAACAACCGCAATTGCGAAAACCTTTGAGGCAAGACGTTTCTCGTAACCTTAGCTGATCGCCGCGAATGTCTTAAACACAACGATGACGATGGAGTTAGAAGCCAATGAGACAGATTTGTTGTCTATGTGGAATAGACGGAAGATCAGTAGATGGTGGTGTTTAGAAGCCAGTATGGACAGACTGTTGTCCAAGTGGGATGGACAAAGACTAGAAGATGGCGGTGTGAGAACTCAAGTAGATGAGCCATTTCCGTGACTGTGAATGCAGTTCGGAAAGGGCGAACACGTTTGCTCCGATTAGGAAACTGTGAACGCGGTCACGTGGGTGTAACAACAGACACACACACACACCCAAACACACCCCCACACACACTCACACACAGACACTCACACCCAGACAGACACACACAATCGTTACATAACCTCTCCGTGACATACGCCACTCGGAGAGGTAAAAACGGTGTTCGTCCCATAAATGGGCATTGAAAAAAATTCTTTGAACGGGCATCTATAGCGCGTGCAGCCAGAAGCGTGATCGAGTCGGCTGTGGTAATGGTGACGGTTTCTGGGCTCTTAAAGATTTCAAGTTGAAGAAAACCTGGTGAGACTAATAGCCTCATCTTAAATAATAAATATACATCATACGATGTGCCTAAAAATAAAAATAATTAGTCATATTCTGTTCAAACAGTGAAACTCTGAAAGCCGAGAGGTTAATCACTGTCAAAGTTCGCGTACACCGATTATGGATTACGTGTTATCTTTTTAGCACTGTCAAGGGCAGGGCTTTTAAAGATTACTCGTAATCAATTTACTACAGACAAAGGTACTGTTATGTTATAGATTAACGACGATGGAGTTAGATTTATAAAGACTTTATTTCAAGGAAAAGTATCATGACTGGACAATACCAGCGCGATAACGCGAATGCCTCTAGGAGCGCATTCCTCTCTCTCTCTTTAAGAGAGATGAGGTTATCCCTTTGTAGAGAGGGTGGCGCCATCTAGTGGCGGTTATGGGAGTTACAACTTATGTTACATCTTTTCCTCCCCAATAAATGGAGTTGGGTTTTAAAATTTAAATGTGGCAATCTGGATTAAGGTGATATAAAATTTAAATGTGGCAATCTTGATGTATGCGATAAATGGGTTTGATTGAGTAATTGATTAAGGTGCAGGGTAGATTAAAACATGTTGATTAATTGGATTGGGGTTAATTGATTAATTGATGAAGTTTGATTGTCCTAAGGTCGAGGTGTGAGTAACATCATTGCGTCCGGTAACGTAGAGGAGGGACATGAGGTCTTCCAGAACGTGTGGTAGGCCAGGGTAGGGTTTTGTCAGTGGTTGGTGGCTTAGCGAAAGCCGGACGATCATGTGGAGGTCCAATGCGAAGAGGGGGGTCGTTGATTAGCGGGAACGGATTAGGCGGAGGTGACCGTGAGACATGCGGAGGTGACCGTGAGACATGCGGGGAAGCCGCGGCTAGTGGAGGCGAGAGAGGAGTGTTGCGGTGGGGAGATAAGGTGGTGTCTCCCGTAGTGGCTTCCGGCACGAGGCGGGCAGGTTTGTGAGTCGAAGTCGTAGCCATGCGGCGAGCGGTGTGTACCGGAGGTGGGGCGTCATATGAGGGTGTAGTGAGGGTAGGAGAGGCGGAGGAGATCGGTGCGTTAAAAGTTACTACCGCCTTCAGGTGTGTGCGAGTACGCCGAAATATCTGTCCCCGATCGGTACGGATGACGTAGGAGCGGGGTTCGGGTCCGATGGATACTACAGTGGCTGGAAGCCAGTTTCGATGGCCCTCAAGGTATCGAACCCGTTGTTTAGGTTGGAGAGGAGGTAAAATACTAGTGAGTTGAGCGTCGGCTCTTGAAACCATAGCGTGCTGTTGATTTTGCAAGATTTTGCGATCCGTGGTGGTTGAATAGCGCGGTTGAAGCGCATGCGTATTAGTAGTGAGAGGGGTCCTGATACGTCGGCCCATGGACATTTCGGCGGGCGATGGGAGTGACCCCCGAGGGGTGGACCGATAATCCATTAAAACATACGACAAATCCTTACCATCCCGCTGGGCCTTGATGAGAGAGTTCTTAATAGTTTGGATGGTCCGTTCGGTCAGACCGTTCGATTGGGGATAATGGGGGGAGGAGGTGACGTGTGTAACACCCCATTGTTCAAGAAAATGGGCGAACCCAGCCGAGTTGAAAGGAGGGCCATTGTCCGAAATGAGGCGCTGCGGTGCCCCATGCCGCGCGAAGTGCGGGTTGAGGAAGTTGACGACGTTAATGGTCGTAGTGTTGGAAAGCTCTGCGACTTCCACAAAGTGGGAGTAATAATCCACGAGGAGAATGTAGGAGCGCGAACCGATGTGAAAGAGGTCGGTGCCCGCCATCTCCCAAGGCAACTGGGGCACAGGGTGAGGGAGCATGGGCATCGATTGATTGGCGCGGCCCCTGTTGCTGCAGATTGCGCAAGCTTGGATGAAACGAGTTAAGTCATGGGACATGCCAGGCCAGAATAAGTGGATTTTGGCTTTTGACAGGCAGGAGTTGATGCCCTGGTGGGAGCCATGAACGTTGTTTAGGGCGGTTTGTTGGAGGGAACGGGGAACGACTAAGGTTGAACCCCTGTAGATCAAGTCGTCTTGGACATGGAGTTCGTCTTGGTGGGGCCAAAATGGGCGCAGTTCCGGGCTGAGCTGCCTCAAGGTGCGAGGCCAGCCAGATAAAGTAAACTGTTTGACTTGTTGAAGGATAGGATTCTGCATAGTGGCCTGCCGGTATTCCTCATGTTTAGCCGTCGGAAGAACAGACATAGCGTAAACAGCCGTAAATGGACCTTCTAAGAGGTCAGTATTGAGCAGCGTATGTGGTTCAGGGGCACGGGAGAGCATATCCGCGATATGTAATTGCGAACCCGGCACATAGTTCAACGTCATTTGGTAACGGAATAGGCGTAGTAGGAGACGCTGTAAGCGGGGTGACAGCAGGTGTATTGGTTTCTTGACAACACCAAGGAGAGGGTTATGGTCCGTCTGAACAGTGAAATAACGCATCCTTTTTGAGTAGGGTGCGAAGGGGAGCCGTGTCAGTGTTGACCCCAGGGAGGAACCGCATGATATAATTAATCATGCCTAAAAAACTTTGTAAGGCGGCCTTGTCGGTGGGTGGTGGAAGAGAGCATATGGCGGACACCTTGGCAGGGTCGACTTCTACACCCGCAGGTGTCACGATGTGGCCAAGATATTTGGCGCGTTGGACCGCCAAACTCATTTTCTTCCTGCCGAAACAGAGGCCGCTGTCAAGTGCGCGTTGCAAGACACGAATGAGTAGGGTCGTGTGAGAAGGCATGTCGGCGGATGCCATTAAAAAATCGTCGGTTGAGATATGGACATCGGGAAACTCCGCCGGTGGGTAGAGGTTGCGCAGAGTCTGCTGGCAGACCTCGGAGCCAGTGACGAGACCGTTGGGGTATCGGAGATAGCGAAAACGACCGTGGGGAGTAGCGAAAGTACAGAGGTGCGAACTGGCTTCCGTAAGTTCGATGTGCCAAAAAGCACTTTGTACATCGAGCACCGAAAATATGGTTTTTCCACTTAACGAAGCAAATATTTCCTGGGTGGTGGGAAGGGGAAAAGGATGACGCTTGACCGAAGCATTTAATTTGCGGGGATCCATGCAAATGCGGACAGAGCCATCGGGTTTGGGTGTCACAACCATGGGGTGTACCCAAGTGGAAGGGCCGGTAACAGGAACAATCACCCCGATTTTTTGCATCCGGGCCAGTTCGAGGCGAACAGGTTCGCGAAACGCGTGGGGAATCTGGTGGGCCGCGCTGATCGATGGTGTGGGATAAGGTTTGAGTTCAATGTGATGTTGGCCAGGTAGCTTGCCCACCTTATCGAAAACAGAGTGAAATTGTGCAACGACGTCTTCCGGAGTGGGGGATATGTCATCCAGGGGGGGATCCGAACTCAGAGCGGAAACCGATTGGGATGGCGGTGGGCCAAGTGGGTGACGGTGGTGTTGGATGATGCCCAACTGGAGGGCCGCAGAAGCGCCGAGAATGGGCGTCTTATTTTCAAGCGACACGTAGAATGTGAAGACAGCCGTAGCAGCGTAAGACGTGCAGGGAAGTTCAAGGACCCCTGCCATGGGAACCGGATGACCCGAATATGCCATGACCCGGCAGGTCGGAGCCCGCAAGGAAGGTCACGAGCGAAGAGTGTCATATATCGCGAAGGGTATAATGTTTACCTGCGAGCCGGTATCAATCTTAAACGAAACGCGGGTATCGAGAAGGTAGATGTGGTCGTAAATGTCTTTGTCCGTGGGGGAGAGAGGCGATGTCGTTAGGACGGAGTCGTCTAATTGGCAGACGGTGAGTTCGAAGGACTCAAAGTCTTCGGCGGAATCAAAGTCAAAGGGGGCCCCCTCGGCTAGGTAGTAGCCGCTGCGGGGAGAGTCATCAGAGACGTCGGGTTCTTGAACGTATGCGGATTCGAGGAGGGCACTAGTGGAACGGCAAACCGTGGCCCAGTGGCCCTTTCGGCGACAGTTCAGGCAAGTGGAATTGCGAGCTGGGCAGGAACCCGAAGCATGCGGTGGGTGGCCGCAGTTGGGACAACTTTGAGTTGTAGCTGAGGGTTGTGGTGCAAAACGCGGTGGTAAGCGTTGGTTTTGCTTCTCAGAGTGAGGCCGATTCACAGAGCGGGAGGACGTCACGGATGGATGTGCAGAGTAGTTGTGGCGCTCTGGCGTCCGATATTGGACGTTAGGGTTAGAGGGTTGAAATTGAGCACGTGGGCGATTATTGCGAGGTTGGTTATTAGTGCGGTAGCGGTGGAGGGCATCGACGGACTGCATAGAGGCTGAATTACCCGTTGATAGAATGGCGGGGGTGCCCATAGCACCGGCGTGGAGTGTGGAGATTTCGTCCGCCTGACAACGTTTCACAGCTTCCGCCATATTGAGATCAGGAATAGCCAAAAGGGACTTACGGAGGTGTTCGTTTCGAATACCACAAACGATTTGTGTGGTGATGAGAGAGTCCAATAAGGTGGAAAATTCACAGTCTTGCGCTTTAGTTTTGAGATCCGTCAAGAAGTGATCAAACGTGTGTGTGGCGGCTTGTTTGGTTTGAAAAAACGAATACCGTAGATAGGTAAGGTTCTTATACGGTTTGTAGTATAAATCAAACGCCGCAAAAATCACAGCTAACGTGCGGGCGTCACCCTCGAGGGTGATAGGCAAAGTTTTATACGTTCTACGGCCAGCAGGACCGAGAATATGTAAAAAGATCGCGCGTTGGGTTGCAACGTCTTCATCATTCAATTTCGCAGCGACGGCGTAAATTTCAAAGCTTTCTTTATATTCGGCCCACGAGGATGCAGGATCCGAGCCTGGGACAAACTCGGGAGGGCTCTTGAACGTGGACGTCATAATGGCGGAGCGCACGAGGTCGCGAGAATCACTAAATTCCGTAACGCGACGTGAAAACTAAATTGGGGTAATCTTTAAGAAAGACGAAACACAAAATATCCCACCTCTATCACCATGTTATGTTATAGATTAACGACGATGGAGTTAGATTTATAAAGACTTTATTTCAAGGAAAAGTATCATGACTGGACAATACCAGCGCGATAACGCGAATGCCTCTAGGAGCGCATTCCTCTCTCTCTCTTTAAGAGAGATGAGGTTATCCCTTTGTAGAGAGGGTGGCGCCATCTAGTGGCGGTTATGGGAGTTACAACTTATGTTACAGGTACAGCCGTGTACACCGATTACACTGGGTGACGGGCCCCTCGCTGAAAGCCAACCAAGTATGTGCATAAATTATAATGGCATAAATTATCCAAAAACATACGATTATAATTGAATTAATTATTACATTAATTAATAAATTATTTACATAAAAACAACACAAGTTCAAATGGAACCCGAAATCTGAGCACTTCCCCTTTAAACAAAATCTTATCTAAACCAGATATCTACATTATGACGCATTCTTCAAAATCGAAATATAGAAAGGATTGTGGAGAATTAGTTTTAAAATAATTACAGTATAAAAAATATAATTGAAATCGTACGACGTTTTATTTCTTTTCGATTACATGCCTACGGCGTTCCTAAAGAAATACCGAAGCCCTGATATTCTCCATTGCGTAACTAACTAATTAACGAAATTAATAGAACAAGACGCAATATGCCACTCTCCCTTGAAACCAAAAAAAAAGTAGAACGTCAGGAAGCTACTCTGGGTCTTAGCGCTTTGAGGATGACTAGTCGCTGGTTAAATATCAAAAGCTAAAACGACAAACTAAAGTCAAGGCGAGAGATAAGTATGAGACTTCGGGTAAGCGCTATCAGCATTCGACATACACGGGATCGACTACAGCGCCGAGCGGAAAAACCTTGCAAACTGCAAACTCCTTTTCAACAAAAACTGGACTGGATTGAGAAACAGACCGAGAGGGAGAGGGAGAGTAGCCTCGAACTCTCGATTCTTGCGCCATTTCACCACCGTGGACGGGCCGGGCTAACCGGAATCTCGGACAGTAGAGGTAATCACGCGCCTAGTTTGATGTAAAATTCAACCGTCGAATGTCTAGTTTTTTGTCGCAAGACGGAAATATAATACAAATTAGTGCCGGAGTGAGGTTGGTGAACGGTAAATTGTAACAGATAAATTACCATCTGTGCAAGCCTGGTTTACCGGAAACCTAACGAAAGGTACGCGACTAAACGCGAGTTATTTTGAACGTTTTGATGTTTTTAAAATTATGTTGTTGCTTTGGCAGCCGGCAAGATAGGGGTAGTATACCGGAAACGGCGCATCAGGCAACGCCCCGCGTGTTCCGTTTTATTCCACAGTTCGTTAGCTAGAATTAGATGGATAAGGTAAGTTCAAATTATCCAACTTCTACAAATTTTCCTAGAACTTTAAAAGTTTAAAACGTAATTATTTAAGTTGCCACCTTTTCTATTAAACTTCAGTTGTAAAATATCGGTCATGTCCCCAAAGCGTTGCACGTGAATAAAGTCGGTAATGGTGCTCTATGCCTTGAAGTGCGTTTGTGACAGTGTCATATGAGAGAATAAGTTGTTGTTAACAATTTTAGCCTATTTACATTAAATCTAATTTCCTTTAGGGTTAATGTCAAAACTTTCGTTTTAAGTTTTGTATTATCACGTGATTTTCACCGGAAATCTTGAGGCAAACTAACACATGGCCCCAGTTTCCAATTCCATTCCTTACTTTTATATTATTTGGTGGGAAAGTCGCTAAGAGCAAAATTCGCCAGTAAATATCCATGACCGAGACTGTCTGGTGATAAAAAGCTGAGAACGTCGTTCTTTGAATGGCATGACATTATTTCCTACTAGACAACATTGTGTGTAAATAAGTGTAGATAGTTTAGAGGCATGGAGGGTTCATACCATTTACACCAGAAGGCCTGGCTACCTGGAGGTCACAAGCAGACGGGTTTTTGTCTTCCAGGTAGCCAGGCCTCCTGGTGTAAATGGTATGAATCCTAAATCTATCTGGGCTTATTTCGGTTTACTGTTTTAGACACGAAAGGGTCTTCTTAATTCAGGTTTTTGAGGTCATTGAAAAAATATTTTTTAAGTAAAAGTGTGGGGAAAAATAACTTGAAGTAAAAGTGTGGGAAAAATAACTTTTGAAGTAAGTGTGGGGAAAAATAACTTTTGAAGTTAAAATCTCGGAAAAAATATTTTTGAAGTTAAAATCTCGGAAAAAATATTTTTGAAGTTAAAATCTCGGAAAAAATATTTTTGAAGTTAAAATCTCGGAAAAAATATTTTTGAAGTTAAAATCTCGGAAAAAATATTTTTGAAGTTAAAATCTCGGAAAAAATATTTTTGAAGTTAAAATCTCGGAAAAAATATTTTTGAAGTTAAAATCTCGGAAAAAATATTTTTAAGTAAATGTGTGAGGAAAAAAAAATTTTTTTTGAAGTAAAAGTGTGAGGAAAAAAAATTTTTTTTTTGAAGTAAAAGTGTGAGGAAAAAAAAATTTTTTTTTTGAAGTAAAATTCTAGGTAAAAATATTTTGGAAGTAAAAGTGTGGAAAAAAAGTATTTTTGAAGTAAAAGTGTGGAAAAAACTATTTTTGAAGTAGAAGTGTTTGAAAAATATATTTTTGAAGTAAAAGTGTGAGAAAAATATTTTTAGGTAAAGTGTGGGAAAAAATATTTTGAAGTGAAGTGTGGGAAAAAATATTTTGAAGTGAAGTGTGGGAAAAAATATTTTGAAGTGAAGTGTGGGAAAAAATATTTTGAAGTGAAGTGTGGGAAAAAATATTTTGAAGTGAAGTGTGGGAAAAAATATTTTGAAGTGAAGTGTGGGAAAAAATATTTTGAAGTGAAGTGTGGGAAAAAATATTTTGAAGTGAAGTGTGGGAAAAAATATTTTGAAGTGAAGTGTGGGAAAAAATATTTTGAAGTGAAGTGTGGGAAAAAATATTTTGAAGTAAAGTGTGGGAAAAAATATTTTGAAGTAAAGTGTGGGAAAAAATATTTTGAAGTAAAGTGTGGGAAAAAATATTTTGAAGTAAAGTGTGGGAAAAAATATTTTGAAGTAAAGTGTGGGAAAAAATATTTTGAAGTAATAGTGTGTAAAAAAAATTTTTTTTTGAAGTAAAAGTATTAAAAAAACTATTTTTGAAGTAGAAGTGTTTGAAAAATATATATTTTTGCAGTAAAAGTGTTGAGAAAAATATTTTTGTAGTAAAAGTATGGGAAAAAATATTTTTGAAGTAAAAGTATGGGAAAAAATATTTTTGAAGTAAAAGTATGGGAAAAAATATTTTTGAAGTAAAAGTATGGGAAAAAATATTTTTGAAGTAAAAGTATGGGAAAAAATATTTTTGAAGTAAAAGTATGGGAAAAAATTTTTTTGAAGTAAAAGTCTGGTTAAAACATAGAGAAGAGAGGGAATTTCGTTTTAAAAATTTAACTTTTGAAACCTTTTAATTTTTTATCCAAGTTGCGGCAACTTTTAAAATAAATGTAAAATCCAATTTCGTTCAGAATACTTGAGGCCGGGTAATCGTTCAGAATACTTGAAGCCGGGTAAACACTCAAAAATTTCATACACTTGACTATTATATCTCAACATGGGTCAAAACGTAAAATTTGAAATACACCCTCAGTCGTATCGTAGCTTATAGAATAGGGAAGATGTCACAATGAGAATGAAATATGGGACAATTTTACAACTAAAATTGTTGTTTCCAGTCTAGTTCTCCATATATGAGAGACATACCCTTTGAGGTCGCTACCTTCTAAAACTTACCATAGAGGATACACAGTAGAGGAGTAGACACTTAAACCTTTACTAATGCACAAGGGAATATCTCGCTAAATTTTTAATATTCATTTCCGTTTTTTCCCAATGGATGATTGCCTTCTGTACATGACGTATCATTATTGATTGAAAAATGTCGTCTGCTTTACTGTATATCCTCCATTGAGTGATGTTTAGACAATTGTAACCACATGTCTACCAAGAAATCGAGAGCCGCGCCGGAAGTAGCTCCAAAAAATTTAACGTGATCTGAATACAACAATTGTCTACTCCTCTAATGTATATCCTCTATGGACTTAACAGTGCCTCGCAGGCTTTTTAAGGAATGTGGTGAGCTTGGGGCATGAATTCCGAGAGAGATTCAGTCGATCCCCTGTCTCCATCTAGAGTTCAGTTCCCTCATGTTCTATGATTACGCGTGATGCAGGGTGAGAATTAAGTGGGCAAATGACAAGTTTAAAATTTAAATGCTAGAAGTGGCATCAATCTACAAATTAAATTCTCGTTAGACATTAGTTCCTAAAGTAATTGGAAGCCGTATTTCTGTATCGCGACATTGTACGCAACGCAACTTAATAAGTCTTTTTCCGTAGAGTAGTTTAGTAGGATTGATAATAAGAGATTTCTTAAAAGTGCATTATATCGCATCTAAATCTCTTCATATTGATCCATGTTTAGAGCTTGCCAATGATAAATGGTATAGTGTGTTACCACGAACTTTGTAGTGACGTCACATGCTCTTATCTCTTACCTTATTTTCAGGCGACCATATTGGCAGTCGCGAGACGTCGTCAGCTTGAGCAATACAAATTCGGGACCCAATATTGACGTCACAGTTTCCTCCCCCCAGCTTCGCGGTAGCACACTATATGAGAAAACAGATAACACG
Source organism: Phalangium opilio (assembly GCF_054372755.1). Lineage (NCBI taxonomy): Eukaryota > Metazoa > Arthropoda > Arachnida > Opiliones > Phalangiidae > Phalangium > Phalangium opilio. Next base: position 9,059,281 of record NW_028324147.1, on the reverse strand, counting down.
GTCTTCTACAAACTATTCAGCAGGCTTGAACCATACCTATAACGTTGCTTCTGTACCCCACCTACGGCACGAAGTCCTCCCAACATCCTCGTCGTTTAGGTAAGGTCCTACATGTACGGAATCGTAAAGGACGCCCTCTCTATCCTAAATATAGAAGCTAATTCTCATACAAATACAGTGGCACTACGCGGCAGCACTTAACAATCGCCTACCACCCATCATAATTTCCCCAGCGTGGGAAATAACCAGTTTAAAAATTGGATGGGCCAGTTTAAAAATTAAATCGGAGGGTGGTCAGTGGTCCCGTAGAAAATTCAAGAGTAACCAGAGTCCTGACATTAACTCAAATATTTTAGTTTAGCAGATGACGCGCCCTGGTCAATGATCATCAACTAGATTATTTATTCCAGGCCAAGGGAGGGGGGTCGCTAGCCAAATGTCCAGTCTAAAAAGGATCCTTATTTCCCACCCTGATTTCCACTCCATCTTACCTCATTTCTCCCTGCCAACAACTACTGTTTACACGTGACTAAGCTAGTAAAATATTTCCAAACGAGAGGTGGCCCAACCATGAAAAGCATTCTGCGATTTTTAGTCCGCTAAGGATGGCCCCAACTATGTTACTCATGTATCAAACTTCCCTCCTACAAGTGGATAAATTTGTCTTTCGTCCCAAGACTTAAGAATTTGAAAAATTAGGGTTCTTAAAGGCTGGGGTTACCCATATTTTTGCTAGGTGTGGTTATGTAACCAGACCTAGCTTTCAGCTGATGTTTTGTATATGTGTTTGTTTGTTTGTGACCGGGGTACGCCATGAACAAGTGTGGCCAGAAACCGATTAAGACAAGATTCGCTACCACATTGGATCTCGAAATGTGAAAGAATTGGGAAAGGAAATACATTAGTTCTATGGTATGAATTAACATCAATTTTCCGACTTCGGATGGACGTAAAACAAATTTGTTAAAAAAAAGATCCTCTTCAAGTCTTCAGGCTCTTGGAACTTAAGTATTGGGAAAGAAACAACATTGGTATCGTCAAAGAATTCACTCTGTTATATTGCGACAACCATCAAATTTAAAGTTTAATTTGATGGACAACTGTAGCGAAGGCCATTTGTTGAAAGCGGTTATAATCTGGGCCGGAAATAAGCGCAGGACATTGGACATTGTCCAATAAAATTTTAAATTGTCCCATAATTTTTTTTAAATTTAAGGGGTCACTGGACAGTTTGACCAATAAATTTTCCGAAGTTTTGATAGCTTGGCCATGGAGAAGCGACACTATTTTTGCACACTTCAGTGGACAAAATCCTATAAATTTTCCATTCAAACAGGGGGTCACTGGACACTTGTCCTGTAAGAAATTTTTCTTATTTCCGGCCCTGGTTATAATTGAAATATTTTCTCTTTACTCCCGTTTTTGGGGTTAGCGCGGGGTGGGATAGGGAATGTGGGTAAGGTATCTAAAGAATGAGAGATTCCGTTTTTTCCGGACTGGTCTTATAATCGATAAAAAAATCACTTGATTTTCCACTTCACCCTCCCTTTAACTATATTTTTGAGTCGGTGGATTTTCCCATTTAATATTTTTATATTTCAAAGATACTTCACAAAATAATAATTCATAAATTATACATACTATAATAATCTATAAGTGTATCCCAGGAAAAATAATGATAATTCACTTATACCGGGGGGGGGGCTCATAACCCCTTTTGTAGAAGTTGGGGCAAAATCGCCATCTGCCATTTTCCACCGAAGAGGAGACCATTGCGTTTAATATTGATTTTTTTATCAAATTAGAAAAAAAAGTCCCAGATGTTCATGCTAAATGAAGGGACTCAAACCTGTCTGAAAATGCGTAACCTTATCGTTTAAACCCGAGGGGTTAGTCACTTGAATAATCAGGTGTACAAAACAGCAGAATTTGATTACTTGATGTCTAGAATTCTTAGAAAATCATCAGTAATCAAAATCATTCTTGTAGGTAATCAATCAGAAATCTCCGATAATCACTGGAAATCACGTGAAATCTTGAGAAAATCAGAAATAATCACATGATTTACTAGTAATCTTATGTAATCAGTTCGGTAATCACGCCTTTCGTGAATTATGGAAATCACCTAAATTAATCGTAATCGCGGAAATCAAGGAATTCATTCACGGAATCAGAAGTGCCCCAACTGAAAGCTCTCTATTTGGGTTTCTTTGGTAATGCGGTTCCGGGTGGGCGTTGATTATCAGTCAGTCATGTGATGAATAGATAAGGTCACGTACGAGGTTTTGATTATCAGTCAGTTAGGACATAAATAGATATCTATTTAGAGTAATTTCTTATATTCATGGAGACCGTCAGAATGATTCATTCATAGCCAATTACTTTCATGGTTTTTATTATTATTATTATTATTTAAAATGAAAGTGAACTCATTAAGGGTTGCCTGCGGTGCAATACTCAAGGTTAACCATAAAATTTGAAACATTTTCTTGGCATTTCCGCGAGGTATTTTACTATCATAATTACTACTTTCCCAAAATATTTTCCATTTTACAAGCGTTTATCTTCCCTTATCAGAGACTTGTGTCAAGGCTACGAATCGCGATGTACCTACCGGTAGTGAATATCAGTCACTGCGTAAGTTTATAAGATATGTTCCATAAGAATGACACTTCCTATACTTCGTAGTGTTAGAGCTTGTTCGAGAACGACAAGCGAGAATTGACTACACTCGGCTTTGCAGTCCATATTCCTATTTAGTCTGTACCTAGACTTTGACAGCGCCTCACCTGGCTTCTCTTTACGAATCTATGACGTTCCACCTACGTCACTTCATGAAAAGCTGTTAGTAACCAGTGACAAACTTATGGAACATATCTTATGAACTTATGATCACTGACATAGGAACGCTGGTTACTTAAAAGTTTTTGTCCATAGAAATACCTCTCATAAATCCCTATTTTTGGAGTGGTTCCAAGCAATAAGCTTTGTAAAAATGTAGCGTTTACATCGGCCATTAATTTTGATAACCGTTTTTCAAATAGAATATTAAAAAACAAGTTGGCAAAAGGGCTTGGCCCATAATAGTAGCCACACGTACCATACTCAAAGGCGTCGGTCCAATTAATTTTGTCTTAATTGAACTGTACTATTCACACCGACGAATCGAATAATGGTTTTCAAAATTCTAGAACACCAAATAATAAGTTTCGACAAACCGACTTTCTATAGCGGTTAGAACAATTAGAAGACGAATTTTGACCAAATTATTTGGTATTCGCAACAAATTTAAAAAAAATTCTGTTGTTTTTGTAGAGTTGAGGGTGCTGTGATAGAGCCTCAGATGAAACATAGCCTCCTAGATGACGCGAATAGGCGGACGAAGCCTGGAAATTCTGACGTAGCGTCGTACCTATTTTTAGCCACATCGTAGTATACGATACTGGCTCTTAAAATTTCTTCAACTCTTTCCATGAAAACTAAAATTTCTTAAACTCCTTTAAACTGCTTCCATGAAAGTTACAATTTCTTCAACTCCATCCATGAAAACATTTCTAGTTTCTAGTCTTTGGACGATATCTTTACTCTTTAGATTTGGAAAAAAAGAAAGTTTAAGTAAAACGTGTAGATCATTAGTTTTCTTTCAACTTTGGTCTGAGATTGATATCACGCTTGCTTATAAATTACGATTTTCAAATGAAGAATAATGTTTACTCATTAAGTTCTTCTAGGCATTAAAACTTGAATTTTTGGGGGAAAAAGTCATATTTTGCTCTTAGTATCTTAAACTATCTATGTATGTAAGAAACATCGGACTGCTTCGCTTCGCAAATGCTTTTTTGAAGGGCAAGGCCAAGAACCCCACGAATCGAGAAATACTGTCACTAGAGTCCATTCTGTTATTAGTTGTGCCTGCCAATATTTCTATTGCCTTACTTCCCTATGCCTCAAAGCTAGAAAGGAGACTCTTGTCAATGGGCTTCAGAGAAAAGGGGAGCATCCGCGACCCCATTGTGTGAGAGACTCACTGAGGGGACGTGTCACGTGGGGTTACTGGTGAAAAAAGAATTTCGTAAGAACCTTCTGAACTTCTGAAGATCAACAACGCTCGAGTTCGCTTGGAACTCTACCAGACTTAAGTTTTCCAACTCCGTGGATTTCCATGTTTTAAGATAATTTTCCATTGCCTCCCAACTCCGCAAACGAAAACCTCCACTGCCGCCCAACTCCAATTTTATCTCAGAAAAACATTTCGGGGCGGGTTTCGGATTTCCTCCAAGGAGTTGCAGCTCTCTAAGCAGCATTGAACGCGTGAAATCCTTATTGCCGGCAAGTGTGAAAACATTTATAGGGAGTAATAATGAAATATCCCATTTGAAGGGTTTGTAAAGCTACCAACAGCGGGTGGGCAAAAGTTATTTGAAAAACGTCATAGGCACGTGACTGAGGAAAAGAAGCTTAGTTCGTTTTATTTCGAAAACTACCACTTTGGAAAGTTGGCCATGCAATCTCGCGAATATCAAGGATTAGGTGTTCAGTCCCACTTCATGTAAAGTCTTTGTTAAAGTTTGTTTCTTGCCGTCACGAGGTGGGTGTGACTTATTTTAAATTGTTTTTATCCACCCGCCGATACCACTTAACAGTCCCTTTATATTAAGGCAATATCATAATCCTCTCTCTATTTATAAATGAGCCATTGAAAAACACAATTCCATGTTTAACTTTACTACGACGATTCAATTATACGCTTAACTTTAGTACTGTCATTATCCTCTACGACCGGTCATCAAAAAAAATTATATCACCTTACCACAATCCTTTTCCTTTCACTCTCCCTTCAAAGTCGAACGAAATATTTGGTACGACGACTACTGTAATACAGCTACAGGACAGGTTTTTCCAATTGATCTTGTTGTTCTAATTTACGTACGTTACGATCATACGATGTGGCTAATATTTTTGTCTTGATAAACTTGTTAAAATTGTCTATTATGTTTTGAGAATTTAAAGGGATAGAATCAATGTTTTCCGACTAGCACAAGATGAGGGCAGTTTTAGGTAAAAAAATGTGCCTAAAATTATGTGTGCTAACAAAAAATCGAATTAAAACGTTTAAAATTAAGAAAAGTACGTTAGATATTTTGAAATTCAAACTAGCCGCCCAACTTGTTTTTCACACAGTGACGTTGCTAATGTCTCTTGATTCATTGGTTGTTTGGAAATAAGAGAATGTAGGGAGCCTAGACCACTGTATAGTAGCTTTTCACCTTCATTGGGGAAGCGGCGCATTATTGAGAAGACACTTGTAAACATAATTCTGATTTTTCATGTTTATTATCCTTTGTTCTCTTAACTCTCGGTTACGTTGTAGAGTAAGGATGATAGAGATTTATCAAAATTGTTACAGGGAATGTCCAAAACACCACATTTTTGCGCTATTTTGGCAAAGGCTTAGCTTCCATTTATAATAATGGTATGACTTTATTTTAGCATAATGGCCCTAATCTAGGCTTTAACATATTTTTAATTGTAATTAAACATATTACTTTGAACACCAAAATTACAGTGAAACTATTTACCTTCCTTTATAACTTTCAAAGCATCCGTATCGAAAATCGAAATGAGTTATATCAGGAGTTCATAATAACCCCCCTTCGGGGGGGAAGTACGAAACTAGTTAAAAAGCCCGTAACAACAAAGTTTCGCCGTAAAGCTCAGCGGATTTATACACCGCTTAACTCCCAAAGAAATAGTTACCCAATGTTTAGCGCCCACGCGCATTAATTTCCCATATTCCGGGTTAGCACGATTTTTATCTTGTGATTTTGGGAGCGAATATGGCTCGCGAGTCGCGTCTGTCGGCGCGGTCAGCCGCGGTGTACATTAAGCCTTGGCTAAGAAGTTGGCTTTGCGATGGTTTCTAGTTTTCTACAAAACATTTAAACGATAGTCATTAATGTTTTCTTGTGATATGTGTGAGAATTCCGTGGTTAAATTAAAACGGTATGGACAAATTGATTCCCATTATCTTTAATATAAGAATTCCATCGTGTTTCTACGTCCACATACTCGCCATTTTTCTTAACGACGGAGATCCCAGGCTCCCAAGTTTTGGAACGAAAACCAAGGAGTATAGATACTACTACAATCTACTGTAAAGTTGTATGTCCATCAACAGGCTAGTCCTTTATATGCGCAACGACAAAATCTTGTTGTTCGCTATTTTTACCATTAGCTCTATGGCAAGTTTCGTACTTCCCCCACGAAGGGGGGTTATTATGAACTCCTGGTTATATTCATTTTGGCGAAAATGCAGAATAGTATGAAAACTACTTTTAGGAGTAAATCTACTGTACCTCCGAGGGAGAGGAGGGTCGCGGGAGTAATTTAGTTTTTTCGCTCGTGTTTTTGCAAACGACTGTAGAGGGGGCAGTGATCGGAGCGGCGCCGAAAACTAATACTTTTAAAAATTAATTAAAAATAGTTAAGTTATTAAAACTATCAATATCTATATATTTTTGAAAACGTAATTTTAGGTTCTATCTGATTTAAAAAAAATGAAAGCTTTTCATTAGTAGTCAAAAGATTGATTCTATCCCTTTAATAACTATTTTTGAATTTACCATATAAATACAATTTTAAAGGGAAGTCAAAATTTACATGCTGTATCCTTAGACTGTAAAATCTCACCATGATTCTTCAAAGGCTCTAGTGGCTGACATTTTTATCAAAGTTTAGGTACATTAGAGTGCCATTAATAATCAAATTCCTTGATAATGATTCCTCGCTCGTTTGATGTTTACTTACTATGTCTCGCTGCAGCTGCGTGAAATTGCGATACTTATGTACATGTACTATCCAAGGTTCGTTAAATTGCGATATGAGATGATTATTAACCTTGTACATACTGAAGCTTCATGATGAATCTGATTGTAATGGCCAAAACCTGTTTTTCAAAACAACAACAACAAAAAAATTAGCATAATCATTTACAAACTTATAAAAATATTTAATAAATATTATCCTACTTTAAACTTAGTTTGTTTTAGTTTCAAAAGCTGCGGTGCCAAGTCTAACGATAGCGCCGTTGGGAACTAATAGACCTTTTTTAAAGTCTGGGGTATAGAAACCATTATAACAGGGCCCCTAGCCGAATTTCTAAAATATTTATAGGTATTTTTTCATGAAAATATAGGATTTTATAGGACGTTTTTCCAGAATTATAGGATTATATATATGACACTAAAATATAAATTTTTACTTTCTTAAAGAACCAGTACTGCGCAAAAATTTATTTCCCGCCTTTTTTGAGATATAGCAAACGACAACTAATAAATTCCCTATTAGCTGCCCACACGCAAAACTCACAATTGTGGTGCGCACTAAACGTTCAGTTCTCAGAACCATAGTATACCGAGGCATTATTAACTGGTTAGGCTACAATATTGAGGAAACTATCCCCATTTTATGATTTATTTTATAGATCCGAGTCTTACTTGCTTAAAATTCTCCGCGTAAATTTCAAAATTATAGGATTTAAAGGGAGCCACCGGAGGGTATGCTAGCCAGTCTGCCTATTCGTTTCAAATTTCGACGCTGCACTTTTGTGGCGCTGAATCTGCACGTCCAACTTTGTTTCAGTTTTCTGTGGGAGAAGCCTGGTTCTAGGTGGCCATGGGGGGGATATTTTCTATTCACTCCCCTCGTAGCTAGAAGAGGGCTCGGAAATCCGCGGGAGGGAAATGCAAACCCTCCGATGGCTCCCTTTAATAGGATTTTTGACGATTTTTGCCAAAAAATATATAATTTTATTCTACCAGGGATAGATTTAATTTTAGAAGTAAGAATGGAGAACGGTAAGAATTACTTCAGTCCGACTCATAGCCCAGTATAGATCCCCTCCCTCCAACACGTTTTAATTATCTTATTGGCTCACTTAAACTACGTTTTGATGACGTTGCTGACGAGGACGGCGAAAAATACGTAATTCCCCTTTACCTTCCTCTGTCACTATGACCCGCCTCTTCTTTCATACCACCCCCCCTCCCCTCCGTCCCGTGGAAGGGGGTCCGGGACTTTGACGCGCGCCCACAATACTCTGTTCTCCATTCCTACTTCTAAAATTAAATCTATCCCTGATTCTACACTTTCATAATTATAGGATTTTTGACGAATTTTGCCAAAAAAATATATAATTTTATTCTACACTTCTAAAATTATAGGATTGTTAGGTATTATGTGACCTCTGGGGGCCCTGTTATAAAAGGGTTTATAACTCTGATTTTAAAAAAAAACTTCATTTCTGTCTGAGGTAAAAGCTGGTAAAAGTAACATCTACCAACACGAATAAATAAAAATAAAACCTTTTCCTCTACGTTAAGAGTAAAATACAGGTGAACTGTGGGGGTTGCCTCTGTTTATACGACCATTATATTTGTATTTCTAACGTTTGTCAGACCGTAAAAATAGAAATTATTAATTAAGATTATCGTTCTCTGTTTCGATCGCCTGACAGTTATAGACAGTATATGTATTATCACTATTAAGAGCCTAAAGTCCTTGAAAAAAGTGTCAGCTAAGTTTAATTTTTAAAGTAAATGTACAAAAACCATTTCAGAGCGTATTAGATTAAATTACGTTTAGCCTTCGTGATATAAATTTTAATAAATTTTTATTGATACTTGGTTATTTCCCTTAAGTTGGAATGAAACCTTGGCATTCAGTTCCCTGGTGACGATAGGCGCTAAAAAGTTAAAACTGAAACGAAATTTAAATATATATTTTTATTTTTTCTTCCTTGTTGTTTAGATCTCGTATCTCGACAGTCCATAAAAAGTCCTCCGGTAAAATCGGATATTAAACGAGATGTTAAGCGTCTTAAGAACTCGCTTAGTTGGTAACGGCGTCAAAAACTTATTGACGATTAGTCGTCGAGAATTTTCGGGACATAAAGTGTCGGTGGTGCTGAACGAAAAGGCCCGAGTTGAAAGTCAACGAGACGGACAGCAACCACCCGGAGTCGTGTTCTTGTTTGGATGGACCGGAAGTTCCATAAAACACTTGCAAAGGTAATGTAATTGTTTACTTTCGTTCCAAAAGTTTTACCTCTCCGAGTGACGATGACGAATTTGTCTGTGTGTCTGTCACCGCATTCGCAGTTGGCAAATCGGAGCAAACGTATTCGCAGAAAGCAATTCTTGGCTTCTACTACCATTGGTATGCGGCGATTGGCGAATGTATAGCCTCCCAATGGCAGGGCTTCCACTAAAGATTCACGAAATTGCGGGTTTTCTTGTCATTTATAGTGAATCAATCGCCTTATATACCCTAAATTTGCAAAAATTGTTAAAGAGACATACGCTTGAATTCAAACGTCAAATATAGCTATGTTTAAAATGATTTTACGAATAAATTTTCCTAAAACGATTTAACTTGAATTAAGGTAAATTAATGACGATTAAAATAATTAATATCAACAGAAGTAAGATGATTCTCATCTCACTTCTGATATCAATTATATTTATTTAGTTATTTAATTAAAACCTCTTAATTACGTCTCGACTAGGAGAGGATTAATTTTGGTTTCCCAACTTGTTTTAAATTAATGCTTGCTGCTCAGGCTATCACGCAAGTTCCTCCTTACGGCTCGACTTCCCACCTAGTGAACCCAAACGCCAGGTACACGTTTTGGTGAAAGATAGGTGTAGTAGTTCCTAAAAAATACAGTGTTATCTTTCGACAAGGACTGTCTGTTTGGAGCCAGCTATTAAGGATTTCGAAATATTTCTGTATTTATATAGATTGCGATATTGAAAACTACTGACACCAAACTTGAAAGAATAGCTATGTTTAATTTGTGTGGATTCAGATTTTCTTTTAGGGCAAAAAAGAGTAGTGCATAATTTCGTCGTAATTTGAGCTATATGACACTCTTACACACGAAGATCATTTACACTATGGCATTTTTTCTTAAAAACTATTAATAACCAAGAAATATCATACAGGGTGTTTCAAAAAAGATTGGTAGGACCGAAGTATGGGTGATTTTGAATCGTAGATGTTCTATGACATTTTGCCTTATTAAATTTAATTGATATGTTAAGAATGTTCTACGGATTAGCCCTTAATTATAATAGCATTGTCTTTCAGTTTCTTGCTTAATTTTAAAGGGTCATCCGTAAAACTTTCCAATCATAACTTTTAAACGGTGACTCTTTCTTACGAAAAAATGTCGTAGGACATTTTCGACTCAAAATCGCCCATAGAACCTGCTATACTACCACCCTTTTTGGAACACCCTGTTTAGTGAGGCATTAGGATATATCGGAAGCTTATAATAAACTGCTGGATAGATGAAAGCATTTTGTACTATGACTTTTACGACACCAAGCGTCAATTTACCTTGGCCGTCCAATTAGCGCTATACTTTACGACGTTATCTTTTCCATTTTTTCCAAAAATAGTTGGGCCTTGAGTCATTCGGGACAGGGCCGGATCAGGGATAGATTTAATTTCAGAAGTAGGAATGGGTAACAGGGTAATCTGGGCACGCGTCAAAGTCCCGGGCCCCCTTCCTCGGGACGGAGGGGTATGAACGAAGAGGCGGGTCATAGAGGCAGAGGTAGAAAGGAATTACGTATTTTTCGCCGTCCCTGTCAGCAACGTCATAAAAACGTTTAAGTGAGCCAGTAAGATATTTTTTAAAATTTTCGTTACGTGTTGGAGGGAGGGGCTCTGTACTGGCCATGAGTCGGACTGAAGTAAATACTAACCGTTCTCCATTCCTTCTTCTAAAATTAAATCTATTCCTGGCCGGATTAAGCAATTTTGCACCCGGTGGTCGTGTTAATATATGAGCTCCCTTAAGCGAAAAAAAGAGCAAATGTTGCTAGTGGGGAATAGCTTAACTCAATGCGCCCCAACAACCCTTGCGCCTGGGGGCTAATGCCTTCTCGCCCCCCCCCTTAGATAGATAACCCTTGCGCCTGGGGGCTAATGCCTTCTCGCCCGCCCCCTTAGATAGATATTCTTTCGCTCTCTTTACTGTCTCACTTTCTGTAATTATTCAAATTGGTAAATTAAGGTTAACCAACTTCTTTGATATAACTCGAGCTCGACTCGCAAGTTAAAAAACCTCTAGAATAGTTTTGGCTGTAGCGGAATCGAATACGTTCCTGATAAAATTAGTCCAGTAACTGAACCTGTTGTAACTGACTTAAGACCTCTGTGATTTGTAATTTTATTAGGTACAGCGATATTTATGAGAAACACGGGGAAGCAGTGATCAAGTACTGCCCTTCGCCTTTCTTCATCTACAAATTGTACGCGCGCAAAGACTATGAACGAAAATCCAAGGAACTTGTGGAACTACTCTACAAGCACGATTTGAACAGGAGACCCATCTTCTTCCATAGTTTTAGCAATGGTGGTGCCTACATGTACTACGCTGTCTGCAACCAGCTTGTCGACAGCGGCATCGCCATCAGGGGATCCGTCTTCGACAGTACCCCAGGAAAGTCCGGTTATTATCTCATAAAGGGCTCCGTGGCCCAAGTTGCTCCCGGCAACGTAGTCACCAAGACTGCCCTTGGTTGCCTCGTATGGGCCTACTGCGAAATTTTCCTTCGCTACAAGTATTTGGTCGAAACGTTGCGAATGAAGGACATTTCAAAAGTTGAAGACTATCGATATTTCCTACATAGATCTTTAGTAGCCCAATCTAATCTCGGACCCCAATTGGTAAGTGCTAATTAAAGAACATTGCCTGAAATTGCGTAAACAATTAAATTTTATTTTGTTGGTTCGCAGTGCTTATTTTCCAAGACGGACGACGTGACCTTCTACAAGGACGTTTTGAACTTCGTGGAGGAGCGTCGTCGAATGGGTGTGGACGTGGAAGCTAAGTTATGGGAAGAGTCTCGACACATTAAACACATTTTGGATCATCAGGAAGAGTACTTGAAATTAGTCGAAACCTTTTTCGAAAAATGCAAAAAACAAAAAAATTACGCAACCGTCCAACCCGTCGATCCAGCGGAATCCGTTTTATTTAGAAATAAATTATAATGAAAGGAAAATTTACCCCTTTATTAGGAGGAAATATAAGACTATTAATAATTAATAAGGCGTGGATTCACTTAATTATTTATAATTTGGCATTACCGTACTATATGAATAATCCTCTCAAAGTACTTAAGTCGAACTTAAAAGTGCTCGCGACCTTCCAGAGACGATAAACGTCAAAAATCACGTGTTCCTTAATAAAAACTTTAAAAACTTTTGATATAAACAATTGGAACCATTTTTCATTCAAAAACTTTAATGATATTAAAAAAAAATGTTTTAAAAACGGTTGAATGATTAGTTATGAAATGTCGTTATACATTTTGTATTAAATTCGCTTTCGAACCTGCGAAACCAAAAGTATTGAGTGAAATAAATACACATTTTTGTTATTAAAAAGAAAATCATTTGAACTCGATACTTGTTATCGAATCAGGATGTTTCAACATTTTAAGAACTTAATTGAGCAAAAAATCTCCGAGATTATATATATTCTATAAAATTGCCATGTATCTAGTCATACCTTACCAGTTAATGTTCATTTTTAAAAAAATGCCTGTCCCAAGCCAAATTTATTTTAGGTTAAGTACGTCCACGTGACTTTCTCCACTCATTATGTTCCGAATAACATTATAAGGCAATCTAACCACCTTCAAGCCATTCTGAGCTTGTATTCCGTTTGGATTGATAGGCACTACTTGGTTGGGCAAGCCCATGGGTCTTCTGACTGGTCGAGGTAGCATGTGTCTGGGCAAGGAATTTGGTGTAGGCGGTGGTAAGGCAAAAACGGGCGTACTGATTGAATCTGAGACGTCTAGTTCGTGATCCTGGTTAGGCCGCCTGTCCAAGAACATTTCGTGCTGATGATGCTGCTCTTGACCTTGTTGGTAGAATTGGACGGAAGCTGGAAAATGGCGCGATTCTTCGACGAATTGTTGGTGTCTGTAGCGTGGTGTCTGCTCGAATCTGATTGGTTGAGGGAGCGAGTGTTGAACGAATCGTGGTCTGTTATCATAATCGTTATCGTGGTAAGTTGGTTTCGTTCTGTAGTAAGTTTCCGGTTGCTGATATTGGCGCGGGTGTCTGGGTTGTTGAGCTTCGAAGTATCGGTCGCCTTGATAATGACGCGTTTCGTGTTCATGATGATTCGGGATCCGCCTATGATGATACTCGTACTGGTTCTGTATATGGTATTGAGGTTTGTTCCTCGAATTTTCATAATCAACTGGTACTCTGATTAATCTGTAATTACGATGAGGCTCTTCGTGATCAATTTGTTTACGATGAGGCGGTTGTTCCTGAACTTCGTAATCGCGGTGGTAATGACGAGTAACGGTCACCCTATTACCATTGTTTGATACTGGATGAGATAGTCCCATCATTCTAGTCTCATCCATCGGTATCTCTCGATTCTGATTGGCTGATGTAGAAGGTGGTAAACTTATAATCCTTGGGGGCTGGTCTTCTTGGTTTTCTTCCGTTGGTAACATTTCTGATGGTCTGGGTTCGTAGTATTTGGGAATGTATTCCGATTCTGAGTACTGATGGGGTCGATTCTGTACGCTGAGTACGCGAGTGGTGTCTTCTGACGTTTCTTCCAACGTGTGACTACCATGATGATGGTTTTCGTCATGGTAATACTTGCCAGGATATTCCCGTGACATGACATTTGTGTTACCGGACGTTTCATGGTCGGAAGAGCGTGGGTTCGACAGTGGTTTGACCTCCGGTGACTCATTGACTTTAACCGTCTCGCTTCTTCCTTCCTGATGGTGATTGTTTTTATCGTAGCTCTGATGTAAAGGTTTCCAATTGGCGCGACCACCGAAATTTCCTTGTTTCTCACGATGCCCTAATGGCACGCGAACCTCGTTCGACGAATAGAAATAAGGCCCATTCGCTTCCGGTCTTTCGTATTTATAAACGGCGCCAGATTTGAGTTTCATGTCGTGAACCTGCGAGCTTTCACGCTGCTGTTTGCGAAAGAGATCCGAAGCGCTGCTAGGTCGTTGAGCAACTGGATCGCGATACTTCGGCTTCGAGGCAATATCTCTCTCCCGAGCGTTATTCATTCTGTCTTCCGAGTGAGGGGCCCGGTTATTGTTGGACTTGGAATTAGTCGCCATGACGCTTGAAGATGAACTCGGTGTTCTGGAATATAGATCGACTCTTGTCGGTGGATATACGTAGGTGGGGGGATTGCCCCCGCTCGAGCCTCGATGAGCATCCAGTGGGATAGTTACAACTTTGGTTTGACCGGAGTCCCCGGCGCTGACCACCAAGTGAATGTCCGCCTTCTTCTTTAGGACAGATTTCTCGTCGTCTTTAACGTCATCTGTCGCTGTGACGCATAAGATGATGACGCAATGCAGCGAAGACAGTAGTAGCGGAATCGACCACAGCTAGAATTAAGAAAGAATTGTTTTAGGGATATTTCGACTGAGAAATATGTTCATGAATTATAGTAATCAACCGAAAGGCCCATTGATCTATTGATCAAAGAAATATTAAATTACGACTCAGAGATTCACGTGATCTGTGTAACAACAGCTACCCAAAAGAATCTACACGTATGGGACTTTCTGCGTATTTCAACTTCAATTGATTTCTCAGTTCGATATTTATGTATTTTGCAAATCGATTAGTAGAGAATTCAAAGATGTCTTTTGCACTCTTTTCCGGATAAATAGCCGATATTATAAAGTCAGTTTCCTTGCCCAACTTGTTAAAGTGGGAAGTAGGAAAGCAGAGAGGAGTTGTTTCCTCCCACGCATATACGTCTGCCCCAGATAAAAGAACTTTATAACATCACCTCTTTGTTAGGTATGGAGAAACGTCTGTTGCCGTATGAGCTATGGACTAAGTTATAGAGAATTTTCAAGGAGACTCGAGGAGAGCTATCATCTTTTTAAGAAGTCTTCGAATAATTCTTTTTTTTTGTGTGTGTGTGTGTGTGTGTGTGTGTGTGTGTGTGTGTGTGTGTGTGTGTGTGTGTGTGTGTGTGTGTGTGTGTATGGTAAAATTTATCCTCAAAATTTTCCTAGTGTTTCTCCATTTTAGGTCTACAGTTCCAGGATACGTTAGGAAATATTGTTGACATGCTAACCTGAGAATTGCTATCAAATCAATAGATGATTATCGTTAATCGAGGAAATTATAAATTCAGTTGAAAAAAGTCGTCATTAAGGCAAAAATATCAATAAGGGTTGCAAATAACAAAAGGATGAATATTCTTAATTTGAGGAAATATTTATAAAATTAATAGTGACTTTCAAATTACTCTTTCTTTATGACACAAACTGGGAGTTTCTCTCTTAAAATTATGTCTGACAAATAGTTTATCGCTTTGACTTTTAAGACAATGGTAATTGCCCAACGGCATGTCCAAACTTCGCACATAAAAATAAAGTACCGTGAAAATTACGAGTAAAAGGTTCGAGTTTCCTGAAATATTTACATATGATTATGTGAGCTTTTTTTAAAGGAAACTTCCATGACAGAATTTGTAATTTTTTTTCTCAAGTGCGTTAAAAATAATGATTATTTAAAATTGTAAAAGATACGACCAATTAAGTTTTCTTATAGAATCCTGCGCGTTATGCCTCTCTGCGAAGGAGACGAAAGAGAGCTATTCAACCCTATTGGACAAATCTGTCAGGTCAAATGTCAACTTCGCAAAGAAGGCATCTTAACTTGTAGGGTCCAGTTAGATAACTTAATTGCTCGTATATTCTTTAAAGGGAGGGTGAAGTGGTAAAAAAATAAACTTTTATCGATTCTTCTACTAATTTTTAAAAAATCAAATTAGTTTTGAGGTTTTATGGATATTTTGAAATAAGTCCCTCCGATCAATCGCGTAACTCCGTGCCTTCTTTTTAACAAAATTCTCGTGGCACGCTCCATGCCGAATTAAATTAAGCGCGAGGTTTGATAAAAATTGCTCTTGAGTTTGCTTTTCACCCTCCCTTGAATATCGCAAATTGACACAAGGTTCCAACAGGGATAGATTTAATTTCAGAAGTAGGAATGAAAAACAGGGTAATCTGGGCGTGCGTCAAAGTTCCGGACCCCCTTCCATGGGACGAAGGGTATGAAAGAAGAGGCGGGTCATAGCGACAGAGGTAAAAAGGAATCCTATGAAAAACATTAACATGTACAAAAATGGGCCAAGCCTCGCTCGTGCCCTCTCCGCCGTAAAACGTTCTGAGATCCCATGTAGAGCCAAGTCTGCCATTTGTTCTCATTCAATCACCAATTGAACAATTATGTTATATGTTTTACTAATTAATAACCAATATTCTTTGACTCTATCATTATTAAACATCTTTGTTCGTATCAAAAATATCGTGACTTGGCAATCGCAAGTAAGTAATATTAAAAGGAAGTCGAGGGGATATTCACTAAATCGTTGCCGATTTTAAAATAATCGAAGGGATATTCACTAAATCGTTGCCGATTTTAAAATAATCGAAGGGATATTCACTAAATCGTTGCCGATTTTAAAATAATCGAAGGGATATTCACTAAATCGTTTATGGTCGAGGGGATATGTACAAGTTTATAAGGCGAGTTATGCATAAGTCACGATATTTTGATACGAACAAAGATGTATAATAATGATAGAGTCAAAGAATATTGGTTATTAATTAGTAAAAGGACTTAATTTATAACATAATTGTTCAATTGGCGATTGAATGAGAACAAATGGCAGACTTGGCTCTACATGGGATCTCAGAACGTTTTACGGCGGAGAGGGCACGAGCGAGGCTTGGCCCATTTTTGTACATGTTAATGTTTTTCATAGGATCTCACTTCTTTTTGTAGACCCTCTCGTTATACTTCGGTAGTTATATTAAAACAAGACCCTCTCGTGGTACTTCGTTTGCCAATATAATCGCTAACGTTTGTCCATATTTACGCTGAACTACCCCTTTCGACCCGCAGAGAATATGCAATAACGATTGTACGCGATATCCTAATATAAGAATGTAGCATCAGTTACGACACATTTCTTTTAAACTACTACTCCTATTAGCTTTAATATATATTTAACTTTCGGTTAACTTTGGACCATTACGTCCTTTCATCAAGAACACACACTATTTCTGTTGAAAAGACGGCAGCGTCATCTAGTTTTAAAATAAAGAACTAAAGAGCAATTTTATAAAAATTTCGGGATGTTTTAATTTTTCTGTGCTTTATAAAATAAATGAAACCTAAATCATGAATTTTAAGTTTCTATCTCCCCTAGAAGTACCTTAGAATTTTGATGATCGGTGAGTGAGTGAGTGAGTGACAAAATAAGGTAAATTTCACCTGCGATATTTCGAAAAGTATGTAGGGTAGGAACTTGAAATTTGGAAACTATAGCTAGGATTGACAGTCCTCGCGGCAAGCAAAATTTCAGACTTTTACCTATACCCATCACGAAGTTACAGTGGGCTTAAAAGTGCCACGAGTTGCTTCGAGAAAAGGATGTCAGTGCTCGACTTGGCTGGGAGCACTGCCGTGCTCCCAGATGTCAGTGCTCGACTTGGCTGGGAGCACTGCCGTGCTCCCAGATTACGTATTTTTCGCCGTCCCCGTCAGCAACGTCATCAAAATGTAGTTTAAGTGAGCCAATAAGATAATTTAAACTTCTCGTTACGTGTTGGAGGGAGGGGCTCTACACTGGGCTATGAGTCGGACTGAAGTAAATACTAACCGTTCTCCATTACTGCTTCTAAAATTAATTCTATCCTTGGTTCCAATTTAAAATAATAATTATTTTATATGTTCTTTCGAATATGAAATAAAAAAGTAAAGGAAAATCAAATGGTTTTTTATCGATTCTTCTACTCATCATAAGACCAATCTACATAGTGAAACATGCAGGAAATACCACTGAATGATTTTATAATTCAAATTAGTTTTTCATTTCATAGATAATTTGCAATTAAGTTAACACCTTCGCCTTCATGTTAACAAAATTTACGTGACACGCTCTATACCTCGCGCCACTATTGTCACATCGCGCGCAATTTTCATCCAAACTCGAATTAAATTTCATTGGACATGGAGAGTGCCACCGGAATTTTGTTAACAAGAAGGTATAGCGATTGGTCAGAGGGGCTTATTTCAAATTATCCATGAGATCTCAATCTAATCTGAATTTTAAAATCACTTGGAGTATTTCCTGGATGGATGTTTCACTATTTAGATTTTCTCATATAGTTAGTAGAAAAATCGATAAAAAAAACACTTGATTTTTAACCCTAACATTAACTGTTGAATAGTCATTATAAATCTGAATAAATGAAGCCCCGATTTGAGAAGGAAATACGAATTATAAATAATATAAATTGCAACTTACCTTCATGCTGACTATTGGAATTATAGTAATCCCTCGCGAGCAATTGGAAAGAAACGTCTACTCTTTATAGCGAATGAGTCTTAATAAATTCGCGTCACTGGTCGGCGAGTTACTTAAATAGAATATGTTGGGTTTGACCCCCGCAACCTCGACCCACATTCTATCGACACCTAAAATCAGAGTCTTTTTTTTCCATCCAATCATTTAGTGCGGAAAAGGAAAGATTTCGGAATTAAATCTGAGCTACGAAAAAAAAAATCATAACGCACTACGCTCGCTCTCTGGCTCCTTATTCCATCCAAGTTCAATCCTCAAATCACTCAGTTATGAACTTTAAAAGAAGGAAGATTGACCGCCAAATTAAATAAGGATCCAAAAGAGACTTTCGACGAGGAACAAACAACTCTAATTTTCAGTAACGAGTGTTTTTGCTCCTACAACGTTATTAGCTAGGCGATATTAGGACTAATTTAAGATTAATAATCTACTAATAAAATATAAATTTGTTAAATTTTTATCAAATTATTGCACTATAAAACCGATCGTTGAAAATATTTTGTTCAAGATTTTAGGGTATTAAAGGGAACGAAAATAATCGCATCCGGAAAATATTCTTAGAAACAACTAGGCCTAGGCCTAAAGCAGTCAATTCTTTTTATGAAGTCCGTATTCTTCATCAACTTGTTAAAATGTTGCTGGATGTTCCGTTTAAACCTGTATTAAGCAAATAACACTCCCGACCCTCTCATTTGATAAAGGTCTATTTCCGTTCCCTCTGAGGCTAGAAGACGGCAATCCAATTCCCCATTGAACATAATAAATCTGGCCTAAACTTCTTAACCCTAAGCTTAATTTTAACTATAACTCTAAGCCTAACTTTAAACATAACCTTAAGCCTAACTTTAAAGGGGCTGTTCGGACCGTGGGGCAAACGACGATCTTCCTCATAGAGCTTAGCATAGCGGGTGGGTAAAAAAGGTCGAACAGCACCTTTAACCATAATCCTAAGCCTAACTTTAACCATAACCCTAAGCCTAACTTTAGCCATAACTCTATTCCTAACTTTAACCATAACCCTAATCCTAACTTTAACCATAGCCCTAACCCTAAAGCGTAACCAAACAAAACCTAACTCTAACCATAACAAAAACAATAAACCTAACCTAACTCTAACCATAACCCTACCAAAGGAAACCTAAAATTAGTTCTAACCCTTCCCGAACAAAACCTAAATTTAACAAGAACCAAACCTAACTAACACAGCAATGTGGGCCAGTTTGCCCTTATAGATTGGAATCGACAATAATAAATAAATATCTTGAATAAATTTCAGTTTGTTCTAAAAAAATTAAGAGTGCAAAAATAATTTTTAACTAAGTCACGAATTAGATAGGGGTATTCAGGCAAACTTTTTAATGATTTTTTAGATTTTAATCGGTGCGCCACTTACCAGTACAAAAGTTTTTCTTTTTAATATTCCGAACTCGTACTTATATTGAAATAGTAGGAGGAATTATTTTACTCGAAATACCGTATACTCCCCCATTTCCAAAGCACCTTATAATGACTACAATCACCCAAACCCGCTTTAACATTGTGTATCAGTCCGCTCCAACTTCAACTATTTTGCAAACTTCTTCAATACAACTTTTCTGGGACAATTTTTGAATGATAAATTGCTAATTAGCGTATTACGAGGAGTCTAATGGTCACTTAGTCACGACTCGCTGCTGCTCTCTCAAACCAACTCGGAGAGATTAAAGGTGCCTTCGCATCGTCGAATTTAAAAATAAAAAACCGCGTGTTGGTAATTTATCGTCAGCAAATTATTAAATATTGCTCTAAATTACGTATTAACAGAATGATGTATTTTACTTCATGGTAATTTAACCGGTAAAATAGCAAACATTTTTGTCACTGATTTTACAATTTGTGCTTAAATTACAATGAATTACCGAAAAAGCAGTAATTTTTCCCTTATGTTTGAAATATTCAATTGATAATTAAAAATCCTAATATCTCTAATTTGATAAGTGAATAGTAACCGAGTTACTCGCCTTTAAACATGATATTAAAAAGGCTTAGCTTTGTTCATATCCGTTTAATTATACAGCTTTTAAAGTGTATTCATAGGAGACA
Organism: Phalangium opilio; assembly: GCF_054372755.1. NCBI lineage: Eukaryota > Metazoa > Arthropoda > Arachnida > Opiliones > Phalangiidae > Phalangium > Phalangium opilio. Next base: position 9,038,727 of record NW_028324147.1, on the reverse strand, counting down.
TGCACGGACCGAATATTTCAGCCCCGAACAGAGCCTGGCCCGAGATTTATCATTTAAATAAGTCCGAAACCCGGCCCAGCCCGAGTATATAGTTGGTTTTCCAGCCAGGCCCGGCCCGGTCCGTTACATGCATTGACCAAGCTTGACCCGACCCATTTCATGAATTGACCAGGCCCGGCCCGCTACATGTAGTGCAGTTGATATTTTTTTTTAACATATCATCAATGAATTGAATTCATATTTGCTTTAGCGTCATGTATTATTAATTTCTATTAATTATAGTTCGTCACAACGTCACATTTGTTCTGAGAAGATTATATTCATTTAAAATTATCTTTCATTTGAATTATGAATTAAACGAGAACCAAGTCCGGCTCGGCCCCTTAATTTCCAAAATTTGAAAAGCCCGGCCCGATAAAATTTCCAAATTTGGAAAGCCTGGTTATAGCCCGGCCCGATAAAATTTCCAAATTTGAAAAGCCCGGCCCGATAAAATTTCCAAATTTGGAAAGCCCGGCCCGTAACATGACAAAATGTTAAAAATAATTAATTAAGGCTGGAAATTATTAAAACCATAAGTTCATAAGATATGTTCCATAAGTGTGTCACTGGTTGCTGAGAGCTTGTCATGAAGTGACGTAGGTAAAACGTCATAGATCCTGGTGAGGCGCTGTCAAAGGCTCAGTACAAACTAATTAGAAAGATGGACTGCAAAAACGAGTGTAGTCAATTCTGGCTTGTCGTTCTCGAAATAGCTCTCAGTGAGTCTTTAGCATTACGAAGTTTAGTCAGTGTCATACTTATGGAACATATCTTATGTTAAAACTGACTTTAAAACAGATTAAAACTTTCTGACCGAAACTTGTACAATAAGAAGAACACAGAAAATATACTCAATGTAATGTAAGCGGGAATAATGAAGGGAAAACACAGACCACACCACTCAGTAGCCCCCCCCCCCAAATTCCAAACTTAGCCCCCCCCCCCCCAAAAAACAATCTGTAAACCCTACCAAAAAATTGCTGTTAGCAACCTAATATTCTGTAGCAATATATAAAAAAATTATAATGATAGATTCGTTAACTTTCATCTCTGCAGAGATGAATTTCAAAATCAAGCAATACAATTTTGAAGAAAAGAACAGATGGAGACAAGTAAAATGTTTCATATTCTTTCGAAGAGAGTCCCAATAGTGTGGACTAAAAGCTAACCAAAACTGAAAATAAACTTAAGACGAGTGAAATTCCTTCATAATCGGTTCCGTAGTTTTTATCAATAAAAGGTTGTATGTCTTTAAAATACGAAAAATTTCACGTTGACACAAATTTACGGATAGTTTTAAAGGTCTACACATTTTCCAATGAACCCATTATGCAATTTTTTCTTATAATAACTAGTTTGCCCAGATTTAGCCCCCCCCCCCAAATTTCAAACCTTAGCGACGCTACTGAGTCACCACTGACACCACTACATCCCAACAGAGTAATTTCCAAGTTAATTTCTGTTCTTATGGCAACGTCTCTTATTTTAGTGTCACCCCCTTTACAATTCCATTTAGAAAAGATCTTCGACGCTCGAGGATACACAATCGACTCCCCTTTAGATCGATATTACTCTGTTCTATCTTTGAATTATCGCGGCTCTTTTATGGGTTCTTCAGAATATAGATATGATGGTATAAACACATAGTATATAAAATAATACGAAAAAAAGTTACATCTAATCAAAAAACCTTGAATTGTAACATTAGAGCCGTCATCGGGCCTTAGATAAGGGTGATACCACTCCCTTATAATAAAATACCTATTTTTAGATAAAACAATTCAGAGTTGCGAATCTGTCCCCACCCTTTCTTTAACCCTTTATATCCTTAGGATATTTATAACGTCTTAGATAAAAAAAATTCATTACCCTATAAATTTTGTAATTAATTTGTCGCAATGGGCTAGAGTACCATGTAATAGGTTACCAAAAAACCGCTCTGAATTTTATTTATTTTTTAAAGTAGAAAAATCGTGATAACATTTATTCCGTTTTTGCCTCATATAAGCGTGATTTAACCAAGAAAAAAAAACGTGCACCTTTTCATTTTTGTATTTGCGGAAGGTTATTAAGTGGGGTTAAACTTCTTGAAAAATTGGATCTGCTCTCCAACCAAAATGATGGTAGTGCAACTCGTTATAAGTTCGTCACGACATTGACTCTAGAATTAAGTCTAGATTGACTCGACCGACAAAACGCGCTAAACGCGATCAAAGACAAATTCACTGCACTTCTTTTTTTTTCTAATATAAAGGGAAAAATTAACAAAATTTTGGTTGCGGAAAATATTTTCAATGTCGATATCGTGTTTGACCCCGACAAGAATTACTAAGGTGCCCGGCGCCCACCCTTGACCTTTATTAAATCGGTCTGATCCTTGGCTCTGATCTACTTATAACCATCCCACTGACCTATAGAACTATTCCGCTTAAAAAGTCCGTAAACGGACTTAGTTGCACATTTCTTCTTGTAACGAGGGCCCTATATTTTTGGCCTAATATCATTAAGGGGCTAATCACTCTCAGATATGACCTACGTTAGAAAATATTTGAACGATACCGATACCTCAATGTTCATGGGAAGTTACATTCTTGATATTTAGCGTTGTGGCACATTTGGATTTAGGTTTAACTCGCGTGTCTGTACTCTATGAGAAATCATGCAATTATATTCCGTGAAGACGAGTTATGCTATAGCAGGTTATATTTCAGAAAGTAGTTTAGTTTCTATGTTTGTAGGTTTAGGCGGCGTTGTTCACAGACACAATTACTTCTGGATTTGACCAAACTGTATGATTAATATCAATAACAATACAAATTACATGATTAATACAAAAAACACTATAGGGAAAGGTTTTAAAAGTGGTTTTGGTTGAGCTCTTCTCAATATGTTAGGACGAACACTCGTTTTGTTAAACTTAATTACTCTTCCCGAAATTACAATCCCTTCAAACAGTAACACTCGCAACGTAGGGTAGCTTAGCAACAAAACGTGTATGTCTGTAGACCTTTTCGGCGTTGAGACAGGTACAAAGTACCAGCGCTTGGGCCTTTTCTTAAATTTAACCGAAATTAAAATTCCGTGGGCCTAGAACACTCCGGTATTGTTCGTATAACTTTAAACTTCAGCCAGGGTTAGATTTAATTTTAGAAGTAGGAATGGAGAACAGAGTAATCTGGGCACGCGTCAAATCATAGAGAAAGGAAGGTGTTACTGGAGTGGCCGAGTGGACGTTCCATGAGCAGCTTAAGTTTGGGTTGGTGCGTAATATAGTGCTGCCATCTGTGTACTAAAATTTGTACTAAAATATTTCAAAGTTTCTTTGAATATTTTTAAATTATTTTCGCCATAGAAGACGCTATAGTCGTACGCACCAACCCTAACATGTAGCGCCTCTGGTGGACTCTGTGCTACACATCGGTACAACATACGCCTGTTGTAGGCATTGTATCGGCCACTCCAGTAACACCTTCCTTTCTCTATGGTCAAATTCCCGGACCCCCTTCCACGGGACGGAGGGTTATGAAAGAAGAGGCGGGTCAAAGCGACAGAGTTAAAAAGGAATTACGTATTTTTCGCCGTCCCCGTCAACAACGTCATCAAAACGTAGTTTAAGTGAGCCAATAAGATAATTTAAACTTTTCGTTACGTGTTGGAGGAAGGGGCTCTATACTGGGCTATGAGTCGGAGTGAAGTAAATATTAACAGTTCTCCATTCCTACTTCTAAAATTAAATCTATCCCTGCTTCAACCAAAAATAATAGTCCGATTCGCTATGCTTTACTATATAAAAATGAAGAATGAGGCCGGTTCAGGTCAAGGTCAGGTCTATATTGCTACATTTAGAGGTCAGGGTGCCGCTAAAGATCGTTATTTCAATAACAACCGATAATAATTTAGAAAATAGAATCCAATAATGGTCAATAGTGAATTAGGGCTATTCCACATATAATTCGTACCACATAATTTCAAGAAGTTTCATTTATTTTCACGACCACAGCTTTGATTTCACTCAGTAATTTTCCCTGTTTCCCATGTTTGCTTCAGTTTAGTCGGGTCGTGAAGTTTAAAACTTAACATTTGTTATTAAAAACCGATCAAAACCACAAAAAAAGGAATCGTGCGGAACATTTTGAAAATTATTTCGGGGGAAACAAAGTCAAATCACGATCTAGATTGAGGGTATTGTAAGCTAGACGAAAAGAAATATGTGTCAAAGAATGAAACTAACACTAATTTCAATTGACATTTCAAATTAATTTAAGAAGAATCATTTATAATGGCAAAAATTTGTAGAATTTCTGAAAAAATAAACGCTGATTGAAACGTCAAAAATATATACATTTTTTTCATGTCAAAATATACGCGAGAGGTCAGACACTACACACAAATCATTAAAACCTTCTATGAATTATTTAACCCTACCGAAATTCAATGGGCGAGTGTTTGACCCTTTGACTTTAAAGACTAGCAGTCAAATTAGTCTTCATTCCGATTTTTCGCTTTTCAATCAAGAAATTAGGCAGCCGATTCTCAACCACAGAAATGTGAATATTTCCATAACTAAACAGTGAAAATTAGAAGGTAGCGAGAGCTCTTTTCAAGATGGCATCAACGGCAACGATATCCCTGGTTCCTGAATCTATCGAAGTGTATTTATAACCCGTTTTTGAAGAGAAAATCAGATAATCCAAATGTAGGCGTAAAATAAAGGGGCCAGCTGATTGCAAGGTGATTGATTGAGCACGTTTCTCCAATAATAAAACACCAAGATGAAAACCTTAATTGACTAAACATCTCTTGGAATATTTAAAATAACATCATAAGCAGATCCACCTCTTAAGTACCCATCAGTGGCTGTTTGGAGGAACGTCTCTGCCTGTTTTCTTTACGTCAGTGCTTCTAAAAGAGACGTACATCTGGGCGTGGCCTTACTCTCTTCGGTGTTTAGGGCCTCTCTTTTCATCATGGGTTTTCCTCCTCTAGCTGCGACCTGTGTTTTTCAAATCGAACTACGCGGTAAATTTTAACTCCTGATATTTTACCGTTTTCAAAGAAAAACATGGCGAAAGTCGACAAGCTTTTTAACCATACATTTTCTAAGCCACCATACAGTAACTGTAATAACACCTCACATGAAATAAGAAACGCGCATTTATATAGACGATTTGGGTTTATAAATTACAGAATGAACCACTCGAGGGTACGTCACACCCTCCCAAGTCTTACCGCTGTTCTGGTAGCCATATTGGGTGGTCTCAGTTTCATTCCTGCTTTAAACCCACCAATGGCAGCGTAAATTATGTCACGAGACTCAGCTCCTCCTCCAACTGAAAGCTCTCTATACCAAAAAGACGATACCCCCCCACCCCTTGAAAAGGGTCTACTAATAGTATACTTGAGTGAAGAGTATTTAAAATCAGGTTGGGGTGAAACGGAGTGTAGGCTGCAAGCGCTCAAACTAGTTTACAGTAAAAGGCCGGTTTTTGATGCTGATCCCCAAGCGTTGACAGGCCGTTGGTGAGTCAAGATATATCAGACAAAGACTAGCAGTTCAGTTTAAATCAGTACTCGATCAACTTGACTCATAGAGGGCGTGACAACACTTAAGTGGAGACTATCTATAAATCAAACTCAGACATATCTACTTAAGAGAGTCATCTGCTTATGATATAGTAATAAAATGAAAGGCACAAGATTGATATTTTAAAGATAAGTATTTACTGAATCAATAACCTTAATATATATTTCAAGTTTAACAAAATTAAGTATTTTAAAAAAATCCATTAAATATATCACTCTTATATAAATATCATATACACACGTGTAACCTTTAAAAATGGAGATCAAACCACACAGAAAACACCGACGGGCAAATCTTTAGATCATTATTCAAATATCCTTCGGCTGAGATAAAAAATAATTATCGAACCATATTTCATATTCCATCACGCGTTATTTTTACCATCGAACCAGGAAAAATATTGACGCGAAAGAATGTAAATATCTCCTTGTCATAACTATACAGGATGGAAACCCTCGCCGGCGACCGGACTAGATACACAGGGTGTTCCATAAAGTTTGTAGCACCGAAGTACAGTGTGATCTATGGGCGATTTTGTGAGTGTAAAATAACATTTTGCCCTAAGGGACACCCTACAGGGTTGCCACGGAATATTCAGAACCAAATTCCCTGACTTTTTCCGAGATTTTCCCTGACCTTTTTAGGCCGAAAGTGTAACATTTAAGTGCACTTCTAAACGCTTATACTACATTAAGTTTTCCTATGCATTTGTTGCACCAAAATGATTAAGGAATATTTTAACTATAAATAACAGTCTGAGAGATTTTTGAATGCATTTACTTTATAAAAACAATTATAGACATTTTTAAGGACTGCCCTAGAGTTTTCTGTGTTAAGATAGGATGAGGAGAAACTTTCATTACTCTTTCAATTAAGACTTATCCCCAGAAATTTTACCCACTAAAATCAAATTCCCTGACTTTGCTGAAACTTTTAAAATTCCCTGACTTTTGCGGCCCATTTTTAAATTCCCTACTCTTCCAGGCACTGTGGCAGCCCTGCCCTTACGGATGGTCCCTTAAATTTAAGTAAGAAACCGAAAGACAATGCTAATTCAAATAAGGGATAATCCGCAAAACACTCTAATCATAAGTTGAAAATGGTGGCCCTCGTGTCAAAACGTTAAAGAACATTTCCGACTCAAAAACGCCCATAAAAGCCACTGTACTTTGATCCTACCACCATTTTTTGAGACGCCATGCACTTCTAACATAAGTTTATAACTTATCGTAGGAATTATTAACTTACGTATTAAGTTAGTGGACAAATATTTCTATTATTAATTAATCCAAATTGCATTAAAATTAACGGAATATTAAAGGAAAGTAAGGGTTAATTAAATTACTGTGGTTAGTAATAGCTTTGAAATTATATGGGATTATAAGAGAAAGAATAAGTAATGAGAATCAGTTTAGAAATAGATTTGAAGATATGTTTGGTTAACAAAAGGTTTGTCATAATTTTCAGTTTATGATTAATTTGTTTATCAAAACTTAGAGGTTAATTTCTCTAGAACACCTACACGTTATGAGGTGTATCCAGCCTGGTCGCCAGTGAAAGTTTCCACCCTGTATATAGATAGTATGCACTAAAGGGAATAGAGATTTCCTAACTTATTTCATAAGTTTAACTGGCCTTCAGGGTTGCCATTAATTTGTGAGCGCATCTCAGATTCTCAGGTGTGGAACTGAATGACCTGACCTGAACTACAAGCTTTTCAGTCTGTTGTAAAGGTTGAATTTCACTCACAAATGACTGGCAACACTCGTACGCACACTATCTATTGTTATGTACAGTAGAACGCGCTTTTAGCGAACGAGTGAGGTATGTGCCCTCCGGTATAAATATAAAACCATTTACAATTATATTAGGAATAATTCGTCGAGCCTATCACACACTGAATTTATAGTAAAAGGTAAAATTGGTTGAAAATACCATGATGTATAACCGTAACAGTTCTTGAATAAATATTTGGCATTCATTCAGTTTGCAACTTGAACAGCATCTTCAATTTCTAAAAGGCCAGAAATGCTATGTATTTTTGATCTTGCAAATACAGGGTTCATACAACTTTTGGAAAACAAATTTCCCTGAGATTTCCAGGTTTTTCCCCATATACTTCCCTGAATTTTCCAGGTTTTTCCCGTATATGGAGCAAATGTTAACGAAGGAGGGGGGGGGCAAATAGGACTATTAAATACTCGAAGAACATCCCCGTATCTCTAGTAGAACCACAGTTATGAGCCTCCAAAGTACAGTGTAATGTTAATCCTATGGAGGGAATGTTCAGGAACAATTTGCTTAATTACTCGGCCCCTGATTGACGCAAATTTCCCTGAATTTTACTAAAAATTCGAAATTTCCCTGAATTTTACTAAAAATTCGAAATTTCCCTGAATTTTACTAAAAATTCGAAATTTCCCTGAGGTTTTTGTCAACTATTTATTTCCCTGATTTTTCCAGGTTTTCCCTGTTTTCCAGGTTTGTATGAACCCTGAAATATTGAAGTAATGAAAAATGATGGCCAATCACCAGCGAATAAACGAAAAAAATATCCCAAGTATTCAAAAATTTTTAATTTTCATGCTTATAAATTATTTCACTCTCGCAACATAATTAAAAAAATGAAAAATCATACATCATACACAACTTCATTCAAAAATAATTAAGTAACTCAAATTAATTAAATTTCTGCGATTTAAGAGAGTATTTGGAGAACTGATAAAAGGGTTTGTACACGACTAGAAAATTCCCTGATTATTTTCAATTCCCGAGTAACTTTTTAGAAACATTGATTAGAGCACAACGGACATTCGAGGTAGCAAAAGAAATGCGAAGAGGTAAGGCTAGATGAAGTCCAAATTCTTTAATGCACATGGAGCTAGGGTTTGTAAAGGCTAAAATTGTTGTGCACAAGGCTAGGAAGGAAGTAAGGGACGGAAATGGAGCTTTATAGTATCTGTCAGCTCCTGTTGCGTCCCTAACACGTTGGCTAGTCTTGTAAACATCAATTTTGCCTTGCCAAAATCAGGACCGAGTCAGAGCTCGTTAACAAGGGCGGAGCTAAAACTAGCCTTTGCTGGGCAAGTTAATGGCACCATTTAGTGGAATTGTTTAAACTACCATCTAGTACGTGGAACTGTTTAAACTACCGTCTAGCGGAACTGTTTAAACTACCGTCTAGCGGAACTGTTTAAACTACCGTCTAGCGGAACTGTTTAAACTACCGTCTAGCGGAACTGTTTAAACTACCGTCTAGCGGAACTGTTTAAACTACCGTCTAGCGGAACTGTTTAAACTACCGTCTAGCGGAACTGTTTAAACTACCGTCTAGCGGAACTGTTTAAACTACCGTCTAGCGGAACTGTTTAAACTACCGTCTAGCGGAACTGTTTAAACTACCGTCTAGTGGAACTGTTTAAACTACCGTCTAGTGGAACTGTTTAAACTACCGTCTAGTGGAACTGTTTAAACTACCGTCTAGTGGAACTGTTTAAACTACCGTCTAGTGGAATTGTTTAAACTACCGTCTAGTGGAACTGTTTAAACTACCGTCTAGTGGAACTGTTTAAACTACCGTCTAGTGGAATTGTTTAAACTACCGTCTAGTGGAACTGTTTAAACTACCGTCTAGTGGAATTGTTTAAACTACCGTCTAGTGGAATTGTTTAAACTACCGTCTAGTGGAACTGTTTAAACTACCGTCTAGTGGAACTGTTTAAACTACCGTCTAGTGGAACTGTTTAAACTACCGTCTAGTGGAACTGTTTAAACTACCGTCTAGTGGAACTGTTTAAACTACCGTCTAGCGGAACTGTTTAAACTACCGTCTAGCGGAACTGTTTAAACTACCGTCTAGCGGAACTGTTTAAACTACCGTCTAGTGGAACTGTTTAAACTACCGTTTAGTGGAACTGTTTAAACTACCGTCTAGCGGAACTGTTTAAACTACCGTCTAGCGGAACTGTTTAAACTACCGTCTAGCGGAACTGTTTAAACTACCGTCTAGCTGAACTGTTTAAACTACCGTCTAGCTGAACTGTTTAAACTACCGTCTAGCGGAACTGTTTAAACTACCGTCTAGTGGAACTGTTTAAACTACCGTCTAGCGGAACTGTTTAAACTACCGTCTAGCGGAACTGTTTAAACTACCGTCTAGCGGAACTGTTTAAACTACCGTCTAGCGGAACTGTTTAAACTACCGTCTAGCGGAACTGTTTAAACTACCGTCTAGCGGAACTGTTTAAACTACCGTCTAGCGGAACTGTTTAAACTACCGTCTAGCGGAACTGTTTAAACTACCGTCTAGCGGAACTGTTTAAACTACCGTCTAGCGGAACTGTTTAAACTACCGTCTAGCGGAACTGTTTAAACTACCGTCTAGCGGAACTGTTTAAACTACCGTCTAGCGGAACTGTTTAAACTACCGTCTAGCGGAACTGTTTAAACTACCGTCTAGCGGAACTGTTTAAACTACCGTCTAGCGGAACTGTTTAAACTACCGTCTAGCGGAACTGTTTAAACTACCGTCTAGCGGAACTGTTTAAACTACCGTCTAGCGGAACTGTTTAAACTACCGTCTAGCGGAACTGTTTAAACTACCGTCTAGCGGAACTGTTTAAACTACCGTCTAGTGGAACTGTTTAAACTACCGTCTAGTGGAACTGTTTAAACTACCGTCTAGTGGAACTGTTTAAACTACCGTCTAGTGGAACTGTTTAAACTACCGTCTAGTGGAACTGTTTAAACTACCGTCTAGTGGAACTGTTTAAACTACCGTCTAGTGGAATTGTTTAAACTACCGTCTAGTGGAACTGTTTAAACTACCGTCTAGTGGAACTGTTTAAACTACCGTCTAGTGGAACTGTTTAAACTACCGTCTAGTGGAATTGTTTAAACTACCGTCTAGTGGAACTGTTTAAACTACCGTCTAGTGGAATTGTTTAAACTACCGTCTAGTGGAATTGTTTAAACTACCGTCTAGTGGAACTGTTTAAACTACCGTCTAGTGGAACTGTTTAAACTACCGTCTAGTGGAACTGTTTAAACTACCGTCTAGTGGAACTGTTTAAACTACCATCTAGTGGAACTGTTTAAACTACCATCTAGTGGAACTGTTTAAACTACCATCTAGTGGAACTGTTTAAACTACCATCTAGTGGAACTGTTTAAACTACCATCTAGTGGAACTGTTTAAACTACCATCTAGTGGAACTGTTTAAACTACCATCTAGTGGAACTGTTTAAACTACCATCTAGTGGAACTGTTTAAACTACCATCTAGTGGAATTGTTTAAACTAAACTACAGTCGAGGCTTGCTTTAAATGTATAGAAGGGTGCTCCTACCTGACTCCATCTAGAATTGCAGCCTTCATGGCATTACTTTTATAATCTCTCATACCCGACGCGCATGCCAAATTTGTCTGCTGTTGCTTTAAATCATAGCGCGGGTAACCAGGTTCAAATGCAAGGTGACGTTCCTGAACTCCGGGTTTAGCTTGACGAAGGCTAGTGGGCGGAATTTATAAGTGCACATTTAAATCCCGCCCACAAATGCCTCCTGCTTTCGCCAAGCCAAAACTGGAGTTCAGGAGATCAACTGGGCCCAGGCTATGCTTTAAAACCCAAATCTCTTGCCTTCTCAAATTAAAAAAAATAATAATTACGTCCCTATTTTAGTATTTTTGTACAAACCCTTAATTTTTTAACTAGTATATTGTTGAACTATAATCTTGAGCGCAAAATTCTACCTTGGAAGCCGATTCTTTCCAATTTGACGGTGGAACCAAATTTTCCCAAGACAGGTCCATTATCGTCGTTACTTCCACCGATACCGCACTGATTTAAGAATTCGTTTAATTTCTCCTCATATTCTTGAGGATATTTTTTAAAATGGCAAACATGGCCGGAGTCTTCCCAGATTTTACTGTTAGTGAGAACTCCGCATTTCTTTCGAACTTCGATAAATTTATCTATGCTTTTAGAATCGGCTATTTTATCCCCTCTCGAGTAGAGAAACAGTTGCGGGCTTAGATTTGGCTGCCTTTTTAAAGTGAAATACACCCATAAACGGTAATCTTCGGTTTCGTTACCTAAAACAAATTATTGATCAATTATACTTTCTTGTAAGAGTGTAGCGGATGCGCTACTGAGCCTTCACAATCACACTTAGCTAAGCTTATGTCCGGCTCCCTTTTGTCGTGTTCGTTGTTTCTAACTAAACACAATTATTCATAATCAACGTTTACGTTTATTTACAAGTTATCTAAGAGTGGTTACATCGAGCAGCTCTGTCGTTACTAAACCAGCCCCTTACTAGGCTGAGCCTTTACATATATAGTGTTCTCTAGGGGAGTTCAAATCAGTTCACACAACTAGATGAATCATGTTACGTTGGTGCGTTCAGTGCATACTAACACATCCTTTCTCTTAAGTTAAAAATTATATTTATACAATTAGATTTTAAAATATCCCTGCTTTACGAAGTTTACGTTAAATTCAATTTTAAAATCTTTGCACGCTAACTAGCTATGTCTACAATTATATATTTCTGATTTCTTATCAAACATTACACTAAGCATAAAATATCCTAATATCTTTAGTTATATAGTTCATAAATCTAATTTCTGTCTCTTTTTAATTTGTCTACCACTTCGAGTTCTTAATACAGTCTCTTGAGATTTACGTTTATTGCTTGGTTTAAATTCTGGTTCGCTCGTAGATGAGGCTTCGTTTTGGTTGTGAATCGTCACTTGTTCGTCAGCTATTACAGGTTCCGCATTCATCAGCTGTCGTGAAGGACTGACGTCTCTAGGTGGTGATTGATTTTGACCATGTGGAATCGCTGGAGTTTGATCATCTGGAATCGCTGGGGTTTGATCATCTGGCGTATCTGGGTCATTGGTTGGGTTTTCGGGCAACTCTGGATGGTTAAGTTGATTTGATATGACTGGATACTCAGGGACTACCTCGGGCAAAACTGGTTGTCTCGACTCTGGGGTTTTTGGCATCGGAATAAGATGATACCTATTCCTACGAACAGTTCCGTTGGGTGTATCCAGAATGTAGGATCTCGGTTCTTTAGCTGGATTTCTCACTGTGGCTTGAATTCGCAAATCTGTAATCCACACATTTTCCCCTTTTATTAAGGTGGGCAGGTGATGTACACCATGTCTTCTGTTGTAATTTTCCTTTTGCTTTTCGCGCCGATGTTCTTCTCGTTTTCGTATTATATCGTACGGTGGAATTCTCGGTTGCAGTTCTTTGATATTTATCGGAAGTGTTGACCGCAGCTTTCTTCCCATTAAGAGTTGAGCAGGAGTATACCCGTTGGCTAATGGAGTTGTGCGATATGAGAGCAGAGCAAGGTACGGATCGTTACTTTTCTTTAGTGTTTGCTTGACGATCTTGACAGCTGCTTCGGCAAAACCATTACTTTGTGCAAATCTTGGGCTTGAAGTTATATGAGTAAAGCCATACTCCGTAGAAAATCGGCTAAATTCGCTTCTGAACTGTGGTCCGTTGTCGCTTTTTACTATCTCTGGAATTCCGTGAGTGGCGAATATTGATTTCACTTGATTTATTATGGTTTTAGAGCTTTGATCTCGTAGTTCTCGAATTTCGAAGTATCTTGAGTAGAAGTCGGTGACAAGCAAGTAGGTTTTTCCAGACAAGTAAAATAGATCTATTGCGACGATCTTCCAGGGTCTATCAGGAAATTCGCTGGGACATAATGGTTCATGTTGATTTCTGGCTTCCTTTGTACAAGCTTGACAATTTCTTACTGTGTCTTCTATTTCTCTCGAAATTCCTGGCCACCAAACTGATGTATTTGCACGAGCTCTGCATTTAGAAATACCCTGATGGCCTTCATGAATTTTCTCTAAGATATCCATTTGTATTGATCGAGGTATCAGGATTCTCGCTCCTTTCATAAGTAGACCATGCTGTATGGTGATCTCGTTTCTAAATGGGTAGTACTTCATCAGTTCTTGGTTAACATTCTTCCGTGTTGGCCAGCCTTGGTTTACGTGACTGGTTATGGTTTGGCAAGTTGTATCTTTTTGTTGCTCCTTCCATATTTCTGCAAGTCTAACGTCAGAAGCTGGTAAGTTTGACATAATTAATTGGATGTGTGCATCGAATTCTTCTTCCAGTTCGCTGTCTCCAGTCTCTGGCAGTGGACCTCTGGACAAAGTATCTGCTATAGTAAGGTCCTTTCCTGGCGTATAGAAGACTTTATAATCATATCTCATCATGCGTATACGAAGTCGCTGCAAGCGAGGTGATAGGTCGTCCAACGATTTACTCTGCATGATAGAGACTAGCGGCTTGTGGTCTGTTTCGATGTCAATTGTTAATCCCAATATATAGTCTTCAAAGCGTTTACAAGCCCATGCCATGGCCAATGCCTCTTTTTCTATTTGAGCATATTTTTGCTCGGCAGGGGTGAGAGTTTTGGAAGCATATGCGACGACTCTGAGTTCTCGATTACTTGCTATTGTATGTAGATACTGTGGTGTTTCCTCTACTTCCGCTATCGACCCGAGAAACACGTCTTCCACTGCATGAAGGTTTTTGTTGAGACAGTATTTTGAGTAATGTCCAGTTTTACTACATCCATAGCATTTTGCGTTCTTGGCAGGGCAATTTACTCTTGGATGTTGAACTTGAGCTCCGCAATGCGTGCATCCTTTCATCGGTGTAGGTTTCTTATTTACTCCGTGATACTTTTCGTTTTGGACTTTCTGGTCGATTTTTCTCTTAGCATTGGCTTGATATTGCGGCTTGAACTTCGGACGAGATCTGCTTTGTATGCGATCAACGTTCTTCGAATGCACTGTGGCATTTAAATCTTTCTGCTCGCGTTGTCTATCTTCCATGCTTCGTACTTTTTGAATGGCTTGCTCAAGTGTCAACTTGTCGTCATCCTGTAGTCTTTCTGAGAGCGCTTTATTGCTGATTCCTACTACGATGCGATCTCTGATTAGCTCTTCTTTTAAGGCTCCGTAATTGCAGTGTTCTGCTAAGGAATAGACTGACGTTATGAATTCGTCTGCTGTCTCTCCTTCTCTCTGATATCTTGTATTGAACTTAGCACGATCGTAGATAACATTTCTGCGAATGATGAAATGGCTTTCGAACTTCGCTAAAACGGTAGGATACTCCTTTTCTTGCGCACCCGTTAGGCCAAATGAAGTAAAGATATCGTCTGCCTTGTCACCCATTAGGTAAATAAGTGCATTGACTTGATCTTCCTGGTCCTTTGAACTCAGTCCTGACGCTCTGCGGAAACGTTCGAATCTTCTTTTCCATGTGGGCCATTCACTCGGACTCGTGAAATTGAATGGTTCGGGGGGTATTACTTGAAATGCTGTTGACGTAACGGCGGCAGCGGCCTGCATGTTTAGCTTCTAGTTGGATTGTTTATTCGACACCCCGCGATACGGTTTTAATCCCTAGAGTTCGATTTTGGCACTCTGCGACTCGTTATTAGTCACTAAAGTCCTTCGTTTATACACCGCGATTCTGTTTAATCACTAGAGTTTTACGAATTTATTTTATTGCTGCTCGACCCGCGTAACTTAGCTAAGCCTTGGTCATAACTTTGTTATCTATACCGCGTCAAAATCTCAACTTCTGCCCCTCAACTCTTCCCGAATGTTCCTTCTGACACCATGTCGTGTTCGTTGTTTCTAACTAAACACAATTATTCATAATCAACGTTTACGTTTATTTACAAGTTATCTAAGAGTGGTTACATCGAGCAGCTCTGTCGTTACTAAACCAGCCCCTTACTAGGCTGAGCCTTTACATATATAGTGTTCTCTAGGGGAGTTCAAATCAGTTCACACAACTAGATGAATCATGTTACGTTGGTGCGTTCAGTGCATACTAACACACCTTTGATCTCTAATCTTAAGTTTTTTATATGAAGACTTTTTAACCCCAAAATAGATTAGTTGAACACTAGGTGGCGTCTCATATTGCACCTTTGGTGGGCGCCCCCTATATTGAGCCAGGCCTATTGCTAGGGCTATATAAAGTCAGGTCAGCTGTGCTTTAGAGGAGTGTACAGTATCATCTTGGTGCAGTCTGTTAGGCAGTCTGTTTCATAAGTCGTTATGATAGTATCCGGATAGAGTGGCAGTCTATCCAGGATAGTTGTTGGTGTTAGTAGGGAGTTAGTTAGCTAGTGCGGTAGGCCTTAGGCCGTATTCACCATCTAAGCTAAGACCTGTTTAGATGTAGGGTAGATTGTCCTTCTACGAGGCAATCCAGTGATTCAGTCCGTATGACTAGTTTCCGCACGTTAACTCTCTCTGTTCGTGCCATCACTTCAGTAGGCCTAAAGACGGAACTCAACTGGCTCTACTTAACCCTAGTAAGTGTTGCTTTCTATAGCTACCTCCTAAAGGCACACCCCTAGTCTGGCGCTCTCACTACCCATCCTATCAATATCATTGTAATTAGCATTATCATTTATTTTGTTATTTATTTAATTAATTATATTCTGTAACAAGTACTAACCCAAGAACCTAATAAAAGAGTTCAAATATATAGTATTATGGTTTTGAGCTCATTGTTTCACTCTGTAACCTAGCTTTGACAGCAAATCGGTTACAAGAGTAATTTTTAAACCAGATCAGTGGTTCTCAAAAGCTCATAGTAGGAAATTCTTTGTTTCAACCGGAGCCTCCGAAATGAACTAGGCCCATGCGTGTCGCGAAGCGAGAATATTTTTTTAACTAATTTAGTTCGCCGTGTTTTCCCGTTTGGGGGTGCTGATACGACCGAAAAATAAACAAAGTTCAACCCCGTGACCCTGTCGACTGCTTAAGTATTTGGGCCAAGGTCGCGAATTGTAAGTATACGTTTTTATAACTCTTACTGAATTATTTTAATTGAAATAATTCATTTTGTTGTCATCAATACCATCTAACCGAAAGATTCAGTAAAAAGTGAATAGCCCCAAAAACATTTACGTTAATTTTAGGATGAAACTTTTCTCTATCATAAAAATTTTATGATTGACCCCTAAAATATCAACGATAATTTAAGGAAGACCCCTGTCACAACGGCAATATAAGCGCCATCTCGTACACTTAAATGGTGAAAATATTTTCCATAACAAACGAGCAATTCGGAAAAAGGAGCGTATTTGGAAGAAGCTACGGAAAGCCTCCTTAACGGGCGATCTGGATGCCCATTCACGTCTACGTGCCTTATACAAAACACAAATTAAGCATGTTCGCCACAGTATCTCCCACTTCCGGTACAAAATGAATAAACGTCAACTCTCCAATATCAAAACAAACCCTCGCGCTTTCTATCGCTTCGTACGTTCGCGTATTCGGTCTTTACCTACACGTCTTAGTATCCGACTTCCAAATGGACAACCCACTGACTCTGACTATGAAATGCCCCAATGCCTTAACGAAACTTTAGTCAAAAACTTTAATGGCAATCGGGTTGATGTAACTGAGACCACTCCCGTTCCCAAAGTACCTGCAATGGAAGAGTATTACCCCTCCTATCTTGAAATTAAGACTACGCTAAAATCATTAGATATCAAAAGCGCATCAGGTCCAGATGGCATTCCAAACCGCTTACTTAAAAACTGTAGCTCCTCTTTAGCTTTACCGCTACTTAAATTATTTACACTATCGCTAAGGGAACGATCGGTCCCCAGTGAATGGAAACTGGCACATGTTACTCCAATTTATAAGGGTAAAGGTGCTAAGTCTGATCCCAAGAATTTTAGGCCCATCAGCTTGACCTGCACGGTTTGCAAGGTTCTTGAAAAATGTCTTCGAACAGCTATCACTCACCATGTCACCCCATATCTTAGTTCCTATCAACACGGTTTTTTACATAGTCGATCTGTGGAAACTAACCTTTTGTCGGCCTTCCATACGTGGACCCATGCCCTCGATTCCGGTAAGAGAGTTGATATTATTTATCTCGACATAGCTAAGGCTTTTGACTCGGTTCCCCATTCTCGCCTCCTCACCAAGCTAAATAATTATGGTCTTTCACAATCAGTGCTTGGCTGGGTTGCCAGTTATCTGACGCAACGAACCCAGGCTGTCAGGGTTGGTCATGCATTAAGCGACTTTCTCCCAGTTTTAAGTGGGGTGCCTCAAGGAAGTGTTCTAGGTCCCTTGTTGTTTATTTTATATATCAATGACCTACCCCAGTTCTTATCTTCCCATCCACGCTTATACGCGGATGATTTAAAAATTTTCCGTGTAATCACCTCTTATGATGATGTAGCTATCCTACAGCGAGACCTTAAAACCCTTGAATCCTGGGCCAGTGTTAATGGTTTGATTTTTAATAGCGAAAAATCTCTTGTCCTGACTTTACAACGCCGTCCGATCGACACTCGGACTCCATCTCCATATCACCTTAATGGTCTTAACATTCGACGGGTTAATGAATGTCGGGATTTAGGCCTGATCGTGACTCATAACTTATCCTCTAAGGCACATGTTAAGCGGTCTTGCAAGCGCGCCAATGGTCTCATCTCCGTGATTAAGGCGAACTTCCCGGGCATCTCTCACTCCTTATTAACGCGCCTGTTCCAATGTTATGTCCGTCCTGTCTTGGAATTTGGAACTCAGCTTTGGAGTCCACACACACTTGGGGATATTGACATGATTGAGAATGTTCTAGGCCGTGCAAGTCGAATCCCTCCCTCACTACGAAACAAACCCCGCGATACCCGGTTATCCACCCTAGGCTGGAAGCCTCTCTCCCTTCGTCGTACCTATCTGGACCTTATTAGCGTTTTCAAAATCTTAAGTCAGCCCAATCAATCCTACTTTACCTGGCACGATAATTGCAAGGGCACAAGGGGCCACAGTCGTCGACTTTTTTCCCACCCATCTCGTACCAATATACTGCGAGATTCCTTTTTTCGCAGGACCATTAAATTGTGGAATGCTCTACCCGAGGACGTGGTCTCAGTCACGTCAGTCCCAGAATTTAAACATAAACTAAAACTGTACCTTAACCTGTAAATTTGCATTTCTATTTTGTATTTTTGTATATTTCTGTATATTTTCTTTTTTTTTCCCTATGGAGCTGTATGACCT